>NC_066619.1:73509860-73810605 GCF_025201925.1 Gopherus flavomarginatus | reverse complement strand
ATGAAACAGAATTCTTTTCTACTCTCAGGGTACATCTACACTACGGGATTATTCTGATTTTACATAAACCGGTTTTGTAAAACAGCTGTATAAAGTCGAGTGCACGTGGCCACACTAAGCACATTAATTTGGTGGTGTGCGTCCATGGTCCGAGGCTAGCATCGATTTCCGGAGCGTTGCACTGTGGGTAGCTATTCCATAGCTATCCAATAGTTCCCGCAGTCTCCCCCGCCCCTTGGAATTCTGGGTTGAGATCCCAGTGCCTGATGGGGCAAAAATCATTGTCACAGGTGGTTCTGGGTAAACGGCGTCAGTCATTCTTTCCTCCGTGAAAGCAACGGCAGACAATTATTTCGCGCCCTTTTTCCCTGGATTGCCCTGGCAGACGCCATAGCATGGCAACCATGGAGCCTGTTTTGCCTTTTGTCACTGTCACCGTATATGTACTGGATGCCACTGACAGAGGCGATACTGCAGCGCTACACAGCAGCATTCATTTGCTTTTGCATGATAGCAGAGACTGTTATCAGTCGTTCTGTACTGTCTGCTGCCATTGTAAATTGGCAATGAGATGACGGTTATCTGTCATTCTGTACCATCTGCTGCTATTATGAGTGCCCCTGGCTGAGGTCGGCCGGAGGCGCAAAGGCAAAAATGGGAATGACTCCCCGAGTCAATCCCTCCTTTATGGTATCGAAAAATAGAGTCAGTTCTGCCTAGAATATGGGGCAAGTGTACTAGAGAACCAGAGAGCACAGCCGCTCCATGTCAGATCCCGCAGAAATGATGAGCTGCATGCCATTCATGGGGGGTGCCCCTGCAACAACCCCACCAGTTGCTTCCCTCCTCCTCCTCCAACCTTCCTGGGCTACCGTGGCAGTGTCCCCCCCATTTGTGTCATGAAGTTATAAAGAATGCAGGAATAAGAAACACTGAGTTTTTAGTGAGATAAAATGAGGAGGAGGCAGCCTCCAGCTGCTATGATAGTCCAGGCAGGACAGAATCTTTTCTTTACACATGAAAGGGAGGGGGCTGATGGAGCTCAGCCCCCAATTGCTATGATGAAGACGGTTACCAGCCGTTCTGTACCATCTACTGGGAATGACTGGGAATCATTCCTATTTTTACCCAGGCGACCCCGGCCAGCCAGGAGTACTCAGCAGCTATCAAGCATATTGTATCGTCTGCCACCAGGGAGGGAAGAGGAACAGATACTGCTCTTTACTGCCGCAGCATCGCGTCTACCAGCAGCATTCAGAAGACATAGGGTGACATTAAAAAAAATCAAGAAATGATTTTCTTCCCTTTTCTTTCACGTGGGCGGGGGAGGGAGTAAATTGACAAGCTATACCCTGAACCACGCCGAACAATGTGTTTGAACCTACATTGGGAGCTCAGCCAAGAATGCAAATACTTTTCGGAGACTGCTGTGGACTGTGGGATAGCTGGAGTCCTCAGTACCTCCTCCCTCTCTCCATGAGCGTCCATTTGATTCTTTGTCTTTCCGTTATGCTTGTCACGCAGCACTGTGTAGCTTGGAGATTTTTTTCAAATGCTTTGGCATTTCGTCTTCTGTAATGGAGCTCTGATAGAATAGATTTGTCTCCCCATACAGCGATCAGATCCAGTATCTCCCGTACGGTCCATGCTGGAGCTCTTTTTGGATTTGGGACTGCATCGCCACCCGTGCTGATCAGAGCTCCACGCTGGGCAAACAGGAAATGAAATTCATAAGTTCGCGGGGCTTTTCCTGCCTACCTGGCCACTGAATCCGAGTTCAGATTGCTGTCCAGAGCAGTCACAGTGGTGCACTGTGGGATTCCGCCCGGAGGCCAATACTGTCGATTTGTGGCCACACTAACCCTAATCTGATATGGTAATACCGATTTTAGTGCTACTCCTCTCATTGGGGAGGAGTACAGAAACCGATTTAAAGAGCCCTTTATATCGATATAAAGGGCCTCGTAGTGTGGACGGCTGCGGCGTTAAATCGGTTTAACGCTGCTAAAATCAGTTTAAACGCGTAGTGTAGACCAGGCCTCACACTGTAGAACTGATTCTAGACATAACAGAAAACTGTTTTCTGGATGAAAGCAATTTGGTTCTATGAAAATTTAATAGGTTGCTATACAAATTACTCAAAATCATATACCATTTGAAAGAGGGGTTTTTTAACCATCCTATAGAATTCTGTAGCAGGGATATAATTCTCTATACTCCTAAGAATTTTTGTATTCAATATGATGATTCCTTTGCAAATGAAAAAATGCATATGTATCCAAAGGCCTGCATTTAAGAGTTTATTTAGCATCAGTGTAATTAGAGATTTAAAATGCCTATTAGATCATTGAGTACATCATCCTAAATGGATAGGGTATAGTCCCAGTCATTAGCATGATATAGTGAAATTTAAGGCTACAAAATTCAGCTCTTGTTCAGGAGTGCTGGGAGCGCCAAATGCATTTCCATTCAAAGTTGTAAAGTGACAGCTGTGGTGAGGCTTGAATTTCTTATGCCTTGTCTTCCGTGTACTACACCTTTACATTTCTAGGAGTCTGCTGTCTGCAGCTTCAATCAGACATTTTGACAAGGCTGAGTTTGGTGCTGACCCTTGCAGAGGAGATATGCACAATATGCTTTTGCCTGGAGACTTTACTTTCTTGTTTGTTTGTGCTTCTAACCTAGACACTTCATTTCTAACTGAAGGTATATGGTTGCTTTACATATATAAAAACCACACCATTAATTAATCCCACAAGCTGTGCCTGCATATTACTCTTCTTGAAACAGTAATTCCAGTTTTTGTAATTCCAATCCTTTAATAGGCATTTTGTTTAAAATGTTGTGATGTCAAATAGAAAACAGTGGAGATTTAACTGGACACTTTGTTCCAACTTCTTGAAATAATTTACCTAATAGCTTATGGTAATAAGATCCAACCAGTTTTTTCCACTATACAGGTTCTTATGACAAAAGCTGATTTGTATAAACAATAATTACTATGATTTCCTCACAGATCTTTTACGTCAGGAACAGGTGTGTACTGCATGATTTCATCTAAAGTCGCAATAAACAAGTATCAACACAGGGTGCGTTCAGATCATGTCAGGAAAAAAATATAAGCATTTGTGCTACTTTTTGTCATCATCAACCTCGGTACTTGTTTTGACAACACAATTCTTCTCCCCTGTGGGTTTGGCTGAAAACCCATCTGCTTTCACCATTGTTATCTCCAGGAGTAACATCTCCTTCCATTATTAATTCAATGTGATGGGTACATAGGCATCAGCAGAAGGGAATAACAAAAGAGACGTGGTAACTGACAGGAATTGAGCTGCTAAAATTCCCCACTTTGGAGTGAGAGGCTTGAAGGTATAGAGTAAAGGATTGTGATGGTGGAAGTTAAGACAGAGAATAAGGAAATTAGAGGAAGGATAAATATCAAAGGAGGTTGGGAGAAGTCAGGAAGAGAGGAACAGCACTTTTCAGTAGTTTAAACTTCAGTGGACTGTGAGGAGTCAATTCTTACCCAGTTGAGAGAAAATTTTCTTCACGGGTTCGTGTACAACTAACCACAGACAGCAGAGTGTGGGTTTCTCTGTCAGATGTCTCATCCCAACCAGAGATCCACACTCTCCAGTGAGGTAGTGACTCAGCTTAAATTAATTACTAATACTTTATGTAACTATTTTATGTCTTGCACATCCTGTATGAGTGTTACTTCTCTCCGCACCTTTGTTCTAGTGATAAATTTGAGTATTAGCTCCTTTTTACAACTGGCAAAACTGAAGCAGAGTGATCTACTCAAGGAGGTATGTAGTTAAAAAAAAATTGCTGTGCCATTGAACTCCTGAAACCTGTTTATCCAGATGAAGTGGTCAATTGTGCAGAACGAGTCGCCAGATCTGGGCCCAAGTGCATTACTGAGCCCACCCAACCACTCTATTAAACTGCCTCATTCATCACATGGGGATGTGAGCACCAACGTCTGGGGTCTCTTCACCCTCTCCGACCTCCTGTGCCAACACCTCTATGGCAAAGGACTCTATGTGTGTCAGGAGAAGGCTGGAGTGGACCCAGCCCACCCAGCAAACCAGATACCTTCCAGCTGCTGGGCTAAACAGAGGAGGACCTCTGGAGGGTAGCATGGACACACAAAGGGAGAGACATTCCTGATGCTGTGATCTGGGGAAGAAAGTGCTGTGATTCTCTGGGAGGAGAGTGGGGCCTCCTGTTAATGCCACTCCAGGTGGGGGGAAAGGGGCCAGGGTATGAGAGAGGGAATACAGCATGGGTTTTTGAGCTGTGCCTACAGCACCCTATTGCCTGAATCTGGCTCATACATTTATTTGACTCTAGGTTCTATTTTTCTCCCAATAAACCCAATGTTGCATCACCAGCAGCACCTGCATCACAGCACATCCCTCCAGCTGAGGGAGCCGGCATTAATTTCCATAACCCCTAGTGAGCTGGAGGCTCTAGAAAGGAACATAAATGATGCCTTCCCCCTGAAACAGAAAGTGTCATCACTACTATACACCCAGCTCCTGCTGCTCCACAGAACAGAAATTCCACTTCTACTCCCAAACTCGGGATTGGTATGTAGGTCTGGACAAAAGAAAATCTGATCTGAACCTTTGCCCAAATCTCAACCTGAATCTAAACAGAACTGAACTTTTTAGAATTTGGAAAACTATAGTTAAATTCTACACATACACATCCATCCATCATCTTTTATTTTCATGCTTGAGGTTATGAAACATGATGGCAGGATCTGTGATTGCATAGAGGAATGCAGGACTTTTCTGTTGACCCACCTGTTAGCAGAAATTAGAACCCTGTAAAAGGCTGCTGAGTGAGCTCTGTTGGTTTATCATGGCCGATATAACCTAAATCCATCAGAATACGAGAGACGTTAGAGTGAAGAAACTAAAGGCAGTGATGGGGTGGTCCTGCAGAAGACTTAGTAGGGGGTTACATTTTGTTATCTGAGTAACCAGCAAAGCCAGATCTCAGGAACTGGGTAAATTTGACCTTATACGGAGTGCATAGACTTTACTGGGAGCAAGGTGGACATAATAGAGATGCCAAAATACTTTGAGACAAACTGTTCTCGTGCAATTTTTGGAAGCAAGAAGACTGGGAATATAACCCCTCCCAGACTGCTAAATGTATGCCAAGTATGCAGCTACACAGTGCTCCATACACTGGTGGTGCCCATCTTTGTATGCACTTGTCTTTCCCTACCTCAAAGATGAGCCCTTTGTATGATATTCAGCATAATAAGAAAGTCCCCAATAACCTGAAGCCTACACATTCTTGTGGTGTTAATCCTTCCCTTGCAAGCTGTTCCATCTGAGGAATCCTACCTACCTGTCCATATAACTTGGCTCAGATTTAAGCATAACTGATTCAGATGTTTGGCTGAAGAAGGTGGAATATGTATACTTAAGTTTTTGGCTGAGGATAGAATATGAATTCCTGTTGTGTGCACCATAGGCCATATGTGTTGATGACTTTGTTACTTCCAATGGAGCTATCACATAGTCACAAGTTGCTAGTGACCTGTGCAAATCCCATTTTGCCTTCACTTGTATCTGTTTGGGGGAATTTTGTATACCTATAGATGCCTGATATTAAGTTATGCACAAATGCATCTATAAGACAAAAAGGTTTAAGTAAATACAAGATTACTTGGTGAAGAAAGGTGGAGGTGGAGGAGAACCAAAATGAGAGTTATTCTGAAGGTGGTACATCAATGTACATGGGGAAAAAATCCACCCAGTAAGCAAACAACTTAATGAAAATGTGCATAATAAGCAAATTAATTTTTATGCCAGAAATCAATAAGTAGAAAAATAACCCTCAAATATATTAATGCTAGTGGAAAATTATTCAGCCTTATGTGGTCTTGTGTATTTATTTAATATCTTGATCAAATACTCAAAAGGGAGTAAAGGAGAGAGAAGAAAAACACTGAATGGCCATACACAGAGGCAGTCCTTGAATAGTTCAGCCCAACAGTTTTAAACCAGCACTCAGTATTCTCAGAGCTCCCTACATAAATGCTTTTCTATCTGTAAGGTACTCATTGCCATGGTGTCCATGAGCTGGTCCTACCGGCCCACGCCCTCATGGGACTGAGTGGTCCAACTAGCTTAGTAGAGCAGTTTGGAATATTGCTGCGCGAAGGACAGAAGTCCTGTTTTGCAAAGGATTTTGAGATTTTGAATTTTGACTTCACTCCAGCCCAGAGTTAACCAAAACTTAAAAATTCTCCACAAAGGAAAATTTGGGTGGTGGTGGATAATAATTTCAGGTCTATTTAAATGTTTTACTTCTACAAAATCAAAATATTTTGTTTTCAATTACTTTTCATTATAAAACATTTGAAACAAAAATTCTCTCTAAAATGAAAAATCAAAATCTTTCATTCCAAAAATGTCAAAATGGGATGATTCAACATAGTTGGATTTTTTTTGTTCCAGCTTTCTTCTGAAACAAAATTCCAGCAAAATCAACCTGATGTTGTGAAGCCTTTCCATTCTGACATAACCTCATAAGAACTGCCATACTGCGTCAGACCAAAGGTCCATCTAGCCCAGTATCCTGTCTTCCGACAGTGGCCAATGCCAGGCCACAGAGGGAATGAACAGAACACGTAATCATCAAGTGATCCCTCCCCCGTCACCCATTCCCAGCTTCTTGCAAACAGAAAGAATCCATCCCTGCCTATCCTGGCTAATAGCCATTAATCTTCCATGAACTTATCTAGCTCTTTTATGAACCCTTTTATAGTCCTGGCCTTCACAATGTCCTCTGGCAAGGAGTTCCACAGGTTGACTGTGTGTTGTGTGGAAAAAATACTTCCTTTTGGTTGTTTTAAACCTGCTGCCTATTAATTTCATTTGATGACCCCTAGTTCTTGTGTTATGAGGAGTAAATAAAACTCTATTTACTTTCTCCACACCTGTCATGATTTTATAGATCTCTATCATATCCGACCTTAGTTGTCTCTTTTCCAAGCTGAAAAGTCCCAGTTTTATTAATCTCTCCTCATATGGCAGCCGTTCCTTACCCTTAATCATTTTTGTTGCCCTTTTCTGAACCTTTTCCAAGTCCAATATATCTTTTTTGAGATGTGGTGACCACATCTGCATGCAGTATTCAGGATGTGGGCGTACCATGGATTTATATAGAGGCAATATGATATTTTCTGTCCTATTATCTATTCTTTACTTAGTGATTTCCAACATTCTGTTTGATTTTTTGACTGCTGCTGCACATTGAGTGGATGTTTTCAGAGAACTATCCACAATAATTCCAAGATCTCTTTCTTGAGAGGTAACAGCTAATTTAGACCCCATCATTTTATATGTACAGTTGGCATTTTATATGTACACTGTGCATTAATCAACACTGAATTTCATCTGCCATTTTGATGCCCAGTCACCCAGTTTTGAGAAATCGTTCTGTAGCTCTTCTCGGTGCCTGGGACTTAACTATCTTGAGTAGTTTTGTATCATCTGCAAATTTTGCCACTTCACTGTTTACCCCTTTTCCATATCATTTATGAATATGTTAAATAAGACTGGGCCCAGTACAGGGCCCTGAAGGACACCGCTATTTACGTCTCTCCATTCTGAAAACCGACCATTTATTCCTACCCTTTGTTTCCTATCTTTTAACCAGTTACCAATCCACAAGAGGACCTTCCCTCTTTCCCCATGACAGCTTACTTTGCTTAAGAGCCTTGGACGAGGGACCTTGTCAAAGGCTTTCTGAAAATCTAAGTACTTTATATCCACTGGATCCCCCTTGTCCACATGCTCATTGACCCCCTCCAAGAATTCTAGTAGATTGGTGAGGTATGATGTTGACTCTTCCCCAATAAATTATGTTCATCTGTATGTCTGACAATTTTGTTCTTTACTATAGTTTCAACCAGTTTACCCAGTACTAAAGTTGGGCTTACTGCCCTGTAATTGCTGGGGTCACCTCTGGAGCCCTTTTTTAAAAATTGTTGTCACATTAGCAATCCTCCAGTCATTTGGTACAGAAGCTGATTTAAATGATAGGTTACAGACTACAGTTGTTAGTCCTATCATTTCACATTTGAGTTCCTTCAGAACTCTTGGGTGAATACCATCTGGTCCTGGTGACTTATTACTGTTTAATTTATCAATTTGTTTTAAAACCTCCTCTAATGACACCTCAGTGTGGGATGGTACCTCAGATTTGTCACCTAAAAAGAATGGCTCAGGTTTGGGAATCTCCCTCACATCCTCAACCATGAAGACTGATGCAAAGAATTCATTTAGTTTCTCTGCAGTGGCTTTATCATCCTTGAGTGCTCCTTTAGCATCTCGATCATTCAGTGGTGCCACTGGTTGTTTAGCAGGCTTCCTGCTTTTGATGTACTTAACATTTTTTGCTATTACTTTTTGAGTCTTTGGCTAGCTGTTCTTAAAATTCTTTTTTGTCTTTCGTAATTATATTTTTACACTTCATTTGCCAGAGTTTATGCTCCTTTCTATTTTCCTCACTAGAATTTAACTTCCACTTTTTAAAGAATGCCTTTTTGCCTCTTACTGCTTCTCTTATGCCTATTCCAATATGGCTTTTGTTGAAGTTTCTCCAAGCAGATCTAGCTTAGAGCTGGAGTGGGAGTGAGCAGACTCATTACATTTTGGACTTTTCTGCAATCGCATGGCTTTTTGTGAGGTGATGAGTTGTCCCTGAACTAGTGCCATGTGCGCTGATGAGTCATTCCTGTGCTAGGTTCCAGCCAATCCACAAGCCAGGACCTGGTCTGGTGATTCCCAAGGCAGGTATATAAGCCTTACAGGAGAAACAGCAGCTCTATCTTCCCAACCTCACTTCACGGCCTGGCACTCTGATAGTGGTGACAGACTCCATAGGCCTTAGCACGCTTCAGCCCTGCTATGACTCCAGCCTTGTTCCCAGTCCTGTCCTTGCTTCAGCCTTACTCTTGCTTTGTTCTGAACCTGCTCTTGACTCCTGACTCTGCCTCCACCCTTTGACTGCAGTTCCAGGCGTGGCTACCACCACACCGACCACTAGGTCTAACTGCCACTGTTCCAACCACTAGACTTGACCCTCCACATCTTGGTTTCTGACACTTTTGTAGGGGATCTAATCCTGTTTAAACTGGCCTTGAAAATCTGACCTCTTTCATAAATGTTTTGACCCTGTCACTATGCTTCAGAAATATACTCTTAACCGCAAAGGATGCCATGGCAACAGCCCCTGCAATAACATAGTAGCACGCCTTCTGTCTCCTTTTAACCCATAACTCCAATTGAAATATCTTCTGCATATCCCACACTACCTGGCATCACTCACCCTCTTCAGAACAATGGAAGCAGCTCCCTTCTGATTTATTTTTCTGGTTCAGTATGAGGCAGAGCTATTGAAAGCCAATTTAGGAAGCAATATTCTCAGTCCCAGCTGTCATAACCTATATTCCAGATTGTTTCTCTTCTCAGTTGTTCACATGATCTTTCTTTTCCTCTAGTCACTTAATGAATAATTCTGTGATTTGTGTTTGTAACAAAGCTTTGGTCACAAACACTCTCACATACTGTCATTTTTCCTTTGCATGTTTTGCCACGGAGAGTTGTCAATCTGATATTTAAACAAGTTTCTGAATATACATTCTTAATCTAATAAATGAAGCACTTGCCATAGACTCATTATGCTCTCTTGAAGCAAGCGTTGACAATCTAGCTTAATGTCTAGGATTTATTTATTGTATTACAATAGCTAGAGGCCCAAATTGAGTTTTGCACCCTATTGTGTTACATGCTATATAAACACAGAGTAAGAGGCAGTGTCTGCCTAGAGGAATTTATTACCTAAATGGGCCAGATGGACAGACAGGGGGGAGAGAGGCAGGATTTTTCTGCCCTTCCACACTTTACAGGTGGGGAAACAATCCACACAGAAATTAAGTGATTTGCCCAGTGTCACAGTAATAATCTGTGGCATAGCTGAAACTGAACCCAGATCTCCTGAGTCCCAATCCGCTGTGATAGCCACAAGATTCTTTAATGCCCTGATATTGCAAACACAGATGTGCATGAAAATTTGCAGAATTCATGACTAAAAAGTCTCCATGGATAACTAAAGACCTATGGAAAATGAGAAATATTTCACACTCATATTATCAATCACTGCAATCAGTTCATTTATGAAATTTTTCAAGGACACTGTAGGCTTGCATCTTGTTTGTAATCATGCATGAGTCAAAAGCACTGTTTGCTTGAGTGCTAAGTCACCTACAAGCTTCATGGCATCTGGTAAGTAAATGGAGAATTTTTATGTGCCATGAAGTTTTTCAAGTGGCAATTAAGTGGTAGAAACAAAAGGATTACTGAGAAGATCTACAAATAATGGGCCAAATTAATCTCTCGAGTAATGTCATTGACTTTATTATAATTATACCACGGATTAATTTGGCCCAGTGTTTATGGAAAGTATATAAAGGACTGTGCAAGAAGTTAGATGCAAATATAGAGGTGATCCAAATTATAGTGTAAATTCCACATTGGTAGGTCAGTGCAAGCGAAAGGAACCTGCATGTATAAGGAAAGGAATGGCAGGATTGTAGCAGAAAAAGCAACAAAGAGCAGCTTGTAAAATCCAGCATATCTTCCTTCTACTTTCTGATTAGCTGCTTTTTCTGCTGAATCCCTGCCCTGCACTCCTTTGGTGAGCAAGTTACACTCATATACTAAGTCATAATTTATAATTTCTCATCACCTGTCAGTTTGACAATAAGTGAAGAAAAAGTAAAGTGTTTTTCCTAAAATGCTGAAATGAATATTTTCTATAAAACTCCTTGACATTAATCATTTTATTTTAAAAATAATATAATATTAGAATTGTAGGACTGGAAGGGGCCTTGAGAGGTCATCTAGTCTAATCCTCTGCACTCATGGCAGGCCTAAGTATTATGTAGACCATCCCTGACAGATGTTTATCTAACTAGTTCTTTAAAATCTCCAGTGATGGAGATTCCATAGCCTCTCTAGGCAATTTATTCCGGTGCTTAACGACCCTGACAGTTTGGAAGTTTTTGCTAATGTTCAACCTAAACTGCCATTGCTGCAATTTAAGTCCATTGTGTCTTGTCCTATCCTCAGAGGTTAAGGAGAACAATTCTTCTCCCTCCTCCTTGTAAAATCCTTTTATGTATTTGAAAATTGTTATGTTCCTTCTGTCTTCTCTTCTCCAGACTAAACAAACCCAATTTTTTCAATCTTTCCTTATAGGTCATGTTTTCTAGAACCTCTGATCATTTTTGTTGCTCTTCTTTGGACTTTCTCAAAATCTTTCCTGAAATGCAGCACCCAGAACTGGACACATTACTCTAGTTGAGGCCTAATCAGCACAGAGTAGAGTGGAAGAATTACTTCTTGTGTCTTGCTTACAATACTCCTGCTAATACAAACCAGAATGATGTTTGCTTTTTTCCAACAGTGTTACACTGTTGACTCATATTTAGCTTGTGATCCACTATGACTCCCAGACCCCTTTCTGCAATACTCCTACCTAGGCAGTCATTTCCCATTTTGTATGTGTGCAATTGCATGTTCCTTCCTACCTGGACTACTTTGCATATGACTTTATTGAATTTCATCCTATTTACTTCTAACTAGGGTTGTCAAGCAATTAAACAAATTAATCACACTGTTAAACAATAATAGAATACCATTTATTTCAAATTTTTGGATGTTTTCTACACTTTCAAATATATTGATTTCAATTATAACAAAGAATACAAAGCTTACAGTGCTCACATTATATTTATTTTAGATTACAAGTATTTGCACTGTAAAAAACTAAAATAGTATTTTTCAATTCACCTAATACAAGTACTGTAGTGCAATCTCTTTATCATGAAAGTTGAATTTACCAATGTAGAATTAGGTACAAAAAAACCTGCATTCAAAAATAACAATGTAAAATTTTAGAGCCTGCAAGTCCACTCAGTCCTACTTGGACTAAAGGTAAAAAATCCACTGCTATCTACATACTACACAGACCACAGTGAGAGATTATGCCATACTCTATCAAGGAAACTGAGGAACCACTTGATCAGCATCCTATACAGCAAACAGGAAAACATCAAAATAGAGCTCTCCAACCTGGAGACTCTCATTAATAACCGAACTTCCATACAAACGGACTTCACTAAAATCAGACAGGAGATCTACATTACTCACTTCACCCCTCTACAAAGGAAAAAGGACTGTAAGCTGTCTAAACTCCTACCTGCCACATGGGGCCACAACAGTGGTACCCCCAACCCACCCAGCAATATCGTCAATCTGTCCAACTACACACTCAGCCCAGAAGAAAAGTCTGTCCTATCTCGGGGATTCTCTTTCTGTCCTGCCACCCCCACCAACATGATACAGTTCTGCGGTGATCTGGAAGCCTACTTTCGCCGTCTCCGACTCAAAGAATACTTTCAGGACAACACTGAACAGCGCACTGATACACAGGTATCCTCCCACCAACAGCACAAGAAGAACTCCACATGGACTCCTCCTGAGGGTCGAAATGACAGTCTGGACCTATACATTGAATGCTTCCGCCGATGTGCACAGGCAGAAATTGTGGAAAAACAACATCGCTTGCTTCATAACCTAAGTCGTGCAGAACGCAATGCCATCCACAGCCTCAGAAACCACCCTGACATTATCATCAAAGAGGCTGATAAAGGAGGTGCTGTTGTCATCATGAACAGGTCTGACTACCAAAAGGAGGCCGCCAGACAACTCTCCAATACCAAATTCTACAGGCCACTTCCCTCAGATCCCACTGAGGAATACACTAAGAAACTGCACCATCTACTCAGGACACTCCCTACACTAACACTGGAACAAATCAACATACCCTCAGAGCCCTGACCAGGGTTATTCTATCTACTACCCAAGATCCACAAACCCGGAAATCCAGGACCCCCCATCATCTCGGGCATTAGCACTCTCACTGAAGGACTGTCTGGATATGTGGAGTCTCTACTCACACTCTATGCCACCAGCACTCCCAGCTATCTCCGTGACACCACTGATTTCCTGAGGAAACTACAATGCATTGGTGACCTTCCAGAAAACACCATCCTAGCCACCATGGATGTAGAGGCTCTTTACACAAACATCCCACACACAGATGGAATACAAGTGGTCAGGAACAGTATCCCTGATGATGCCACAGAACAACTGGCTGCTGAGCTCTGTGCCTTTATCCTCACACACAACTATTTCAAATTTGATGACAATATATATCTCCAGATCAGTGGCACCACTATGGGCACCTGCATGGCCCCACAATATGCCAATATTTTTATGGCCAACCTGGAACAACGCTTTCTCAGCTCTCCTCCACTCACGCCCCTCCTCTACCTATGCTACATTGATGACATCTTCATCATCTGGATCCATGGGAAGGAGACTCTGGAAAAATTCCACCACGATTTCAATAGCTTCCACCCCACCATCAACCTCAGCCTGGAAAAATCTACACAGGAGGTCCACTTCCTAGACACCATGGTGCAAATAAGTGATGGTCACATTAACACCACCCTATACCGAAAACCTACCGACCGCTATGCCTACCTTCATGCCTCCAGCTTCCATCTCGGGCACACCACACGATCCATTGTCTACAGCCGAGCACTGAGGTACAACCGCATCTGCTCTAACCCTTCAGACAGAGACCAACACCTACAAAATCTCCACCAAGCATTCTCAAAACTACAATACCCGCACGAGGAAATAAGGAAACAGATTAACAGAGCCAGACGTGTACCCAGAAGCCTCCTACTGCAAGACAAACCCAAGAAAGAAACCAACAGGACTCCACTGGCCATCACATACCGTCCCCAGCTAAAACCCCTCCAATGCATCGTTAGGGATCTACAACCCATCCTGGACAATGATCCCACACTTTCACAGGCCTTGGGTGGCAGGCCAGTCCTCGCCCACAGGCAACCTACCAACCTGAAACATATTCTCACCAGTAACTGCACACCGCACCATAGTAACTCTAGCTCAGGAACCAATCCGTGCAACAAACCTCGATGCCAACTCTGCCCATATATCTACACCAGCGACACCATCACAGGACCTAACCAGATCAGCCACACCATCACCAGTTCATTCACCTGCACCTCCACCAATGTAATATACGCTATCATATGCCAGCAATGCCCCTCTGCTATGTACATCGGCCAAACTGGACAGTCTCTACGGAAAAGGATAAATGGACACAAATCGGATATTAGGAATGGTAATATACAAAAACCTGTAGGAGAACACTTCAACCTCCCTGGCCACACTATAGCAGACCTCAAGGTGGCCATCCTGCAGCAAAAAAACTTCAGGACCAGACTTCAAAGAGAAACTGCTGAGCTTCAGTTCATCTGCAAATTTGACACCATCAGCTCAGGATTAAACAAAGACTGTGAATGGCTTGCCAACTACAAAACCAGTTTCTCCTCCCTTGGTTTTCATATCTCAACTGCTAGAACAGGGCCTTATCCTCCCTGATTGAACTAACCTCATGATCTCTAGCTTGCTTACATATATATACCTGCCCCTGGAAATTTCCACTACATGCATCTGACGAAGTGGGTATTCACCCACAAAAGCTCATGCTCCAAAATGTCTGTTAGTCTACAAGTTGCCACAGGATTCTTTGCTGCTTTTACAGATCCAGACTAACACGGCTACTCCTCTGATACTTCAGTCCTACTTGTTCAGCCAATTGCTCAGACAAACAAGGCTGTTTACATTTGAAGGAGATCACGTTGCCCACTTCTTGTTTACAACGTCACCTGAAAGTGAGAACAGGCATTCTCATGGCACTGTTGTAGCCAGAGTCACAATATATTTATGTGCCAGATGTGCTAAACATTCATATGTCCCTTCATGTTTCAACCACCATTCCACAGGACATGCATCCATGCTGATGATGGGTTTTGCTCAATAACAATCCAAAGCAGTGCAGACTGATGCATGTTCATTTTCATTATCTGAGTCAGATGCCACCAGCAGAAGGCTGATTTTCTTTTTGGGGGGTTCAAGTTCTGTAGTTTCTGCATGGGAGTGTTGCTCTTTTAAGACTTCTGAAAGCATGCTCCACAGCTCTCCCTTTCTGATTTTGGGAGGCACTTCAGATTCTTAAACTTTGTGTCATGTTCTGTAGCTACCTCACCTTTTTTGCATTTTGTGAAATCTGTTGGGTCATCATCCGAGACTGCTATAATATGAAATATATAGCAGAAGGTAGGTAAAAGAGAGCAGGGGACATACAATTCTCCCCCAAGGAGTTAAGTCACAAATTGAATTAATGTGTTATTTTTTTAACGAGCGTCATCAGCATGGAAGCATGTCCTCTGGAATGGTGACCAAAGCATGAAGGGGCATGCTAATGTTTAGCATATATGGCATGTAAATACCTTGCAATACCAGCTACAAAAGTGCCATGCAAATGCCTGTTCTCACTTTCTGGTGACATGGTAAATAAGAAGAGGGCAGCATTATCTTCTATAAATGTAAACAAACTTGTTTGTCTTAGCGATTGGCTGAACAAGAAGTAGGACTGAGTGGACTTGTAGGCTCTGAAGTTTTACATTGTTTTGTTTTTGAGAACAGTTATGTAACAAAAAAAATCTACATTTGTAAGTTGCACTTTCACAACAAAGATTTCACTACAGTACTTGCATGAGGTGAATTGAAAAATGCTATTTCTTTTGTTTATCATTTTAACAGTGCAAATATTTGTAATAAAAAATAACATACTTTTTTATTTCAATTACAAAACAGAATACATTATATATGAAAATTTAGAAAAATATCCAAAATATTTAATAAATTTCAATGGGTATTCTATTGTTTAAACGTGCAATTAAAACTGCAATTAATCACTATTTTTAAAATTGCAATTAATTATTTTTAGTTAATTGCATGAGTTAACTGCGAATAACTGACAGTCCTACTTCAAATCATATCTTCAGTTTGTTCAGATCATTTTGCATTTTAATCCTTTTCTCCAAGACACTTGCAACCCCTCCCAGCTTGGTATTGTCTGTAAACTTTATAAGTGTGCTTTCTCTGCCATTATCTAAATCATTGTGGAAGATATTGAACAGAATGGGACCCAGAACTGATCCCTGCAGGACCCCACTTGATATGCCCTTCCAGCTTGACTATGAACCACTGATAACTACTCTCTGGAAACAGTTTCCAACCAGTTCTGCACCCACCTTATAGTAGCTCCATTTAGGTTGTATTTCCCTAGTTTGTTTATGAGAAATTTATGTGAGACAGTATTAAGATATATCACATTTACCACTTCCCCTTTATCCATATGGCTTGTTACCCTGTCAAAGAAAGCTATAAGGCTGGTTTGACACGATTTGTTCTTGATCAATTCATGCTGACTGTTACTTATCACTTTTTATTATTTTCTAGGTGTTTGCAAATTGATTGCTTAATTATTTGCTCCATTGTCTTTCTGGGTACAGAAGTTAAGATGACTGGTCTGTAATTCCTCAGATTGTCCTTATTTCCCATTTTATAGATTGGCACTACAGTTGCCTTTTTCCAGTCCTCTGGAATCTCACTTGTCTTCCATGAATTTTGAAGATAATTGCTAATGGCTCAGATATCTCCTCAGTCAGCTCCTTGAGTATTCTAGGATGTATTTCATCAGGACCTGGTGAATTAAAGACATCTAATTTGTCTAAGTAATTTTAACTTGTTCTTTACTGATTTTACTCTCTGCGCCTACCTTATTTTCACTGGCATTCACTATATTGGACATACTAGCCTTTTTGGAGAAAACTGAAACAAAAAAGTCATTTGGCACTTCTGCCATTTCCACATTTTCTAGTATTGTTTTTCCCCCTAACTCAGTAACGGGCCTACCCTGTCCTTGGTCTTCCTCTTGCTTCTAATGTAAGGATTTGTAGGGATGCTTTCATGTCACTCATTATGTCTCTAACCAGTTTAATCTCACTTTGTGCCTTGGCCTTTCTACTTTAGTCCCTAGAGACTTGTGTTTATATTCATCCTTTCTAATTTGACCTAGTTTCCACTTTTTATAGGACTCTTTTTGAGTGTCAGATCATTGAACTGTCTTGAACTGTTTTTCCCCTTAGACTTGCTTCCCATGAGATCTTACATACTAACTCCTTGAGTTTGCTAAAGTCTGCCTGCTTGAAATCCATTATCTTTACTGTGCAGTTCTCCCTCCTACTGTTCCTTAGAATCATGAACTCTACCATTTCATGATCACCTAAGCTGTCTTCTACTTTCAAATTCTCAGCCATTTCCTCTCTATATTTGTCAAAATCAAATCTAGAACAGCCTCCCCCCCTAGTATCTTTCTCCACTTTGTGAAATAAAAAATTGTCTCCAATATATTCCAAGAACTTGATGGATAATCTGTGCCCTGCTGTATTATTTTCCCAATAGACATCTGGGTAGTTGAAGTCCCCCATCACCGTCACCCACCTTGCTTTAATAAATTGGATCTTTTAATGTTGCAGTCAGAAAGGATGAGTGGCATGTTGCATTTAATGCATTGCTTTTTAGAATTAAGACTTTCCCATCAGAGTCATCTTACTGGCTTCACTGAGTGATAACAAAAAACAAAACAGTTTTGCTAAGTATTGTAGACCAACAGCTTTCAAATTGCGAGTCGCAACACAGTACTGTGTTGCGGAATGTAAGGCTATGGGTCACGGCAGCTCTGGTCAGCACCACTGAACGGGCTGTTAAAAGTCCTGTTGGCGCTGCTGCCCGGCTAAGACAGGCAAGTCCCTACCATGCTGCACCTCAGAAGCAGCCAGAAGCAGGTCTGGCTCTTAAGCAGGGGGGTCATGGCGCTCCATGTGCTGCCTCCGCCCTGAGCACAGGCTCCACACTTGCATTGGCCAACGGGAGCTGGGGGGCAGCTGTGCCTGCAGGCGAGAGCTGCGCGGAGCCACTTGTGCACCTCTGCCTAGGAACCAGACCTACTGTTGGCTGCTTCCAGGATGCAGCATGGTCCACAGTGCCAGGACACTCAGGAAGCCTGCCTTAGCACTCCCGCTGCACCGCTGACCAGGAGTCACCTGAGGTAAGCCCGCGCCCCAACCCCGGGCCCCAATCTCCTGCACCAACTCTGAGCCCTCTCCCAACCTGGACCCCCATCCTGCACCCCAAACCTCTCATTCCCGGCCCCACCCCACATCTCTCAACCCTGCATCCCCAGCCCTGGGCCCTTCCCACACCCCAAACCCTTCATCCCCAGCTCTGTTGGGGCATCAACAATTTTTTTTCTTCAACTGGCTCGCCAGAAAAAACATTTGAAAACCACTGAGCTAGACCACTATTTTACTTTTGTGAGTCACATTTTACTCCAAGTTTTTGTATCTTATATTTTCAATACTGTTACATACACTATACATTTTAATATCATTTTAAAATACCATGTGCCTGGTCCTGTAAAGAGAACTATATGGATGGAGACTGTGTCTGGAGAGCCCTATTGTCTTCAGTGGGGTTTCTTGTAGGTGCAGGGATCTAATCTCATTGCAAGATTGCGGACTTTTCCTTTACAGAAAATTCCATTCAGATATAGCATGTATGCTGTTTGTTGTGTAATGATGATGTGTGCTATCTGATGGGTAATATCTGTATTAAAAACGCTGACATGGTATTTTTATCCTGTGTTTTTTTTTCCTCAAAGATTTTGGGGGGTGGGGGTGGAATGTTAAATTTGCTGGGACTAACACTGTCTATGTGTTGTTCTGCTTTCATATATTTCTTAATTTGTCCTTCCTCTGCCTTTTCTTAAGCTCATCTTCTCTCCCTTTTTAATACCCACGAAAAGAGATTGGGCTGTCAAGCCAGTGAAGTGTATGCCGTGATTAGCTAGGTCAGCTGCTAAGTGACAGAGCGGTGACTCCCTACTCTTTCCAGACAAAATCTGGGGGAGGTACTAAAAGTTGCAGGTTCTGTAAATTACAGTAGCATTTGTGTGTATGGCATGTATATGTCTTTGATAGTTGCCTAGTATATATCAGGTACCTTAATGATATCCGTCTCAAACCCAGCATTCACGGGTAACACAAGACAATGCAAGCTACTCAATGGGATTTATTGCTGTTGTGATCACTGAAGAGCAGTTTGGTTTTTAGCTAATGGATGGTGTGGACTTCTGTTGCCGTAAATATGTGGCTCCTTCATGAGTACACAGCACTAATTCTTTGGTTGGTTCTGTGCTTCACCTACCCTTAGAAACAAAAGCCAGTCCTAATGGCCATTCCAAAGGTGGGAGAATTTGGGAGGATCAGGGAAAAGGAGATGAGAGATCAGGAGACTGGGAGTCTGGTGACAGACAAAGGAAGAATGATCTGGTTGGGAAGGCAGGATGTAAAGAAGGACGAGGAAGGACAGAGAGAACTTGAGAGGTTTGGATGAGTATTAACATAGGGGAAGATTGTGATACCTTTACTCACAGTGAGAAACTTACTCCTTAAAGGCCTCCTAATTGATTTGTGGAGTCAGGTGCTACTCAGTGTGGATTAAAAGGTATTATAGCATAGCCCAGGGTTAGGCAACCTTTGGCACCGGGTCCTGGCCACCGGTCCGGGAGCTCTGCATTTTTATTTAATTTTAAATGAAGCTTCTTAAACATTTTAAAAACCTTATTTACTTTGTATACAACAATAGTTTAGTTATATATTTTAGACTTATAGAAAGAGACCTTCTAAATATGTTAAAATGTATTACTGGCACGCGAAAACTTAAATTAGAGTGAATAAATGAAGACTTGGCACACCACTTCTGAAAAGTTGCCGACCCCTGGCATAGCCCATAATGGGGATTATGGCCCTGATCTAGCGGAACATGTAACCAAGTCAATGGGACTACTCAGGTGCTTCAAGATAAGCACGTGCTTACGTGTTTTGCTGGATAAGGGACTAGCTGAGTTGGGGTTTGTTTTGTTTTTTTGAGGTATTCTCGTTAAAACTAATCCTATCTCCTGTTTAAAGTAACTGATTTAGTTGGGTATTGGTCCTGCTTTGAGCAGAGGGTTGGACTAGATGACCTCCTGAGGTCCCTTCCAACGCTGATATTCTATGATTTTCCTTTACTATAATATTATGTAGACTAGGAAATCAGCATTGTGGCTCTGCCTTTAGATGCTGACCAGAAGACAATCAGAGCATAATTATTCATAGACATTATTTATACCTTGAGATAAACTGATGCAAAATGCAGAGCAGTTGAAAATTACATCTTTCACAATTTTTTATATAGTTCGTATGACTCACAATAACACATCATGAGAATCATCATGCGTTCTGTGGGGAACCTATTTCAGTTGTTTTGGAAATTCTATTTATCTTCATCCAAAATTCTGTTATCTTAAGAATTCCCACCAAATATGCAGAAAGGCCTCTATTCTTCCACATCCTCTCTGGCATTTGGCTCCCTATTTTATATATATTTCCTTAGTTGAAATGGACTGATTTGCCTCTGATAATGTATTTGATAGTAATTTTCTTCAGTGGTTTTGGCCCTCCTGCAGATGTATTCTCCTTGTTCTGAAGCTATATCTGTTTTTAAGCATCATTGTTTTTACAACTAAATACACTACAGGACTCAGTTAATTTCTGATGCCAAAATGTCAACGTTTCTAGAAGCTGAAAGTGGTGATTTTGTTTTCCCGTTTTGTTAAGACTGAAGCCACAGGGATAAAGGAGTCCATGGTTCTTTACCCTGGCACCAAGGGATTACTGACATATACCACTCTGAGTCATGTTTCTGGCTGAGATTCTTTTAAGCTAGACTGATGTGAAAGTGCCAATGAAGGCTATATAGTAGAAAATCCCATACTCTTCAGTTTTTGTTGTAAGCCAAAGTTTCTTTATTTTATCTCTTTCATGTAGTTCAGCTTTGCTGAAATATAGTCACAATGTTTAATGAAGAGTCAACTAAGAGAACAAAGAAAAGGTCAGAGCAGAGAACAGAAAATGATCTCAACTCCTAAGAACCCAACTATTAACTCTTCTTCTGACAGCTTTAAACAGCATCAATGCCGAGTATGCAGGAATTTATTATTTCAAAAAGGGTGACTAATTTAATTAACCAAATATCAGAATTGCAAATTCATTGGATTAATTTTATTTCTGGGTGGCCAATTTAACAAAACAATTACAGGATAAATACACCTCAAAGGAAATTCTCGATCTTTCACTGAAAGACTTTAATATGAGCTCTGGGTCTAATAGAGAGAGAGAAAATGTCTTCATAATTAATGGGCCCTAATGGTACAAATTTTAAAACTGCAGTATCAAAAGCCCTTCTCCCTTCAAGGCTACTCTAAAACTCTATTTTGATTTGCATGTTTTCACAGGCAATGCTTTCTATTAGCCAAATGGGATACAGAAGTCAGTTTCTGCTTCAGGGATTAATAGTTGGGACATCCCTTTTTCAAGTTCCAAGAATCATCTCATGAAGTATGGCTTTGATGTTTTGCTCATATGAGCCTGACTGATTCCAAAGCATTCTCACAACAGGCTCTGGGTGCTGGCACGATATTGCCAACATGTGCCATATTGGGAATACTGTCACTTGGGAATACCCTGATTCCCAATTCTTGGCATCAGCAAAGGTTAGTGTTTCTTTGATGTTAACCTATTTGTACAAATAGCTGGGTTGGCTACATCAGATGACATGTTGCTTTTCTGATGCATTATTCTTCTAGAAAACACATGCTTAAGTTGTACCTTTCTGTGCACTGCACTTTGTTGGAGGTCTTTTTTTAAGGGAAAGGGAAACTGGATATGGGGGCCTTTGGCTTTTGTTTGTTTCCTTTCTGAATTTTATTGCTTGCTGAAGATACCCAGTTAATAGAACTACAAATGAAATCCTTCAATTCAGGGACAGCATGAACTGCAAGCAGTATAATTTTTTCAACAATGGAATGCCAGTGAGCCCAACTGTGGCATGTATAGGAGTTCTTTAGGCAGGCCTCCAAAATAGCCACATAATTGCTGATTATATTTGAATTGCCAAGTAAACCTTGAATCTAAGTTTTCCCTTGGAAACAAATGGAGGCCATGTCTAGACTAGAATGAAATGAGAATTGTTATAATGTGCTAAACAAGTTTTGAAAGTCTAGTGTAGACAAGGCACACTACCTTTAACATGCGCAAAACTGGTAGAGTTAAAGCCTAGGGGGTGCCTGCACTAGATGCTACGGCCAGCTAACATGGCTTCAAACATGCTAGTCTGCCTTTTAACAAGGGTTAAGGGCATCTCACTAACTAAACTGAGCTAGCACAATTGGAAAAACAAAACCTTTTTGCCCATCAAAACAAGCCCTATGGGGGAACTGAAGATTTACCAGGACTAGCTAACACATTTTTAAAGGTTGATCAGGAGTAGCTAACCCTGCTTACACTCAGGGTACATCCACACTGCAGCTGGGAGGGGTATTTCCCATCTTGGGTAAACATACACAGTACAATCCTGTCCAATACTCTAGGTACTTAGGTGGCTAGCCCCAGCAGTTCCTGCTGCTGTGACCACACTGCAATTTTTAGCATGCTAGCTAAAGTGTGTGTCTACTCAAACTGGGTTACTCCTCCCAGCTGCAGAGTAGACATACCCTAAGTGCTAACACATTGTTAAACAGCACTTAATTAACATGTGTTAGTTAACCTTTTAGAAAACACTTCTTCTTTCTACGCTTAAAATGTCCTTCAGATGACACACAAGGTTCTATACTAGAGTTTTTAAACTTCTGTTCATTGATTGCCATTAACTTGAATTAGCTAACATGTTTGTATGTGCCAGAGTGGAATTCCACAAATGTTTGTTCCAGGTACATAGATTCATAAATGTTATGGCCAGGAGAGGTAATTAGATCATCTAGTCTGAGCTCCTTTATAATACAGGTCAGAGAATTCCACTCAGTTACTCCTGTATTGAGCCTAATAACTTGTTCTTGAGTAAAGCATATTTTAGGTATAATTATTCCTATGGCTGGAGCGCA
Organism: Gopherus flavomarginatus; assembly: GCF_025201925.1. Lineage (NCBI taxonomy): Eukaryota > Metazoa > Chordata > Testudines > Testudinidae > Gopherus > Gopherus flavomarginatus. Next base: position 73,787,514 of record NC_066619.1, on the reverse strand, counting down.
GCTGGGATTGGACAGCCTCCTCTCACCAAATGCTGATGAGGTCTAGCAGCTCAGCATTGCTCCAAGCGGAGTATTGCCTGGTGCGTGGAGCAGGCCTGGTCACCTGGAAAGATGTGCTGAGACCGCTGCACCATCACTGAGCAAACAGGAAGGAGACTTTCAAAATTCCCAAGGAATTTAAGGGGCGGGGCTCACGGTTGGTCACTTCAGGGCAGTAGAGTTCGAATCGATGATCAGAGAGGCGAGAACAGGCATTGTGGGACACCTCCCGAAGGCCAATCGCAGCGCTGTAATCAAGCAGGGTGTCTATACTTGCACTACAGCGCTGTAGCCCTGGTGCAGAAAGCTCTACACCTCTCATTGGGGTGGGTTTTTTTTACAGCACTGCAACTGTGAAGTTTCTGTGCGCTAAGTGGCTTGGCAGGGCATACATCTCAGGAGTTACACTGCAGAAAGCTGCTTTACTGTGCATTAACTTGCCACTGTAGACAATGCCTAATACAAACATTTGTGGTTTAGTCTAGGGCTTACCAGAGGGTAAACCACAAACATTTGTGAGGTGTGCAAACTAGCATACAAACATGTTATCTAACTAGATTTAATCAGCAATCAATTAACTTGAATGGACTCTAATGTAGACTTACCCAGAGTCCTTATTTGCAGAGGGAGATGGCTGGGGCTGAAGAATTGTGATTTTCTGTTGCTCAAATTGGTGTGGTAATCAGAAGGCTCTTGAACTGGCAGTTGGAAGATATCCACAATAACTCAAGTCCCTACTTTGTTATCGTTCATCACTTTTTTTGGCAGCTTTATGACTGAGCATTTCCCATCAATCAGACTACTGAATATGAACTACGGAGAGGAGTGCAACTGGCTTCCGATGCAATTAAAAAAAACAGGTTGTTCCAGCTTCAATGATTTAACTGTGAATTTCCTTGAAGGAGGGTGGTAAAGATCTCATTGCTACAGATTGAGGTCATCATAAATCTAGCAACTAAAATGCAAACTATGGGAAAACCTCTAAGAGGATAAGGAAAAATAAATGTCATGGCTGTGAAGAGCCAGGAAATGGATAGTACTGTGTGCACGCTTTCCTAACTCCCCCACAAAATTGCCGATTATATTTGAATTGCCAAGTAAACCTTGAATCTAAGTTTTCCCTTCAAAACAAATCTGAGTGACTTCTAAATTTCAATCCTTTCTGGAGAGACAAGATTCTGGGTGGAAACGATTACAGATTTTTTACTTGAACAGATTGTAGTGCAGCAAATTTCATTGAGAAATCAGCTTAAGGGGAGCAAAAGTCACACTTACTGTGTATTCTGTCTCCCTCCCTCAGCTGGTGTATGGAGCAAGAAAGCACTGTGGTTTAAAGCCATGCACAGAACTGCAAGGAAGTACCTTAAAATTCCATCATATTTATAACACTAGGATGAGGTGGTAAAAATCAGACCAAGTTCCCATTGGAGACTTTTTTAAGGTTTCTTTTGACCCAAGTGTAAAGTCTATTTTCTTTGCTAGGTAGCTAAGGACAAGGGTTCAGGCACTTCTTCAAAGCAAATGAAGTGTTCTGAACTTCACTGCTAATATTTTATGCCATACATGATTCACATATAGCACACACTGCATTCAGTGACAAACACATTTTGTTTTTATTATTGAAGTGCTGACATTGTTCTCAATGTTACAAGACCCAGAGTCCCTGCCCAACAATCTATAGAAAGGCATTTACAGCCTACCATCTGTCTCTAGATATTGTAACTCTAGTGAAGGGAAGCTTGCAGTCACTGAGCAGTCCATTCTCCAAGAGGCAAAAGCTTCTAGCCACTCCATTATGTGTCAGCATGATCAGGTACATGCTCTGGTTGACTTCTGGTTTGCTCCTGTGGCCCTTAAGAGGTCTGTTGCTGAGGAAAGTGCCTGCCTTGCACAACTCCTAAGCTCTGTTATAGCACAGCTTCTGTTATGCAGGTACTGGGAGGCTCTGCAGGTTATCTGATTTCTCCAACAACTCCCTTTCCTTCAGACATGCAAGATCTACAAGGCTCACATTATTGGGAAAGCTGCATATCTCCTGGTACCATTTCTGCACCTAGTAATGAGGACCTCAAAAGTTTCATTACTGGGAGAAGCGGGGACCTCATAAGTAAGCTGAATATAGTGGTGTAGGGGGAGTCCCACCTGGGGTGGTCAATTACCAGTAGGCTATTTAGCAGCCTGCAAGAGAGAACTAGCAAGTCCCTATGTAACATGCAGCCCTTAGATGCATCCAGCACCCATAATAGTCCTTTTGTTGACTGAGTGCACTGCTACTGGGCAGAAGAAGGATGATTCAGTAGTTGGGGCCAGGTTAAATTCACTGCTCTACCACAAACTTTCTGTGTGACTTTCGGAAAATCACTTAGCCGCTCTGTGACTCAGCTTCCCATCTGTAAAATGGTAATCACAGCACTTCCTTACCTTGCAGAGTGTTGTGACAATCAATCCATTAAAGATTGTGAGGTGCTCAGACATTACATTGATAGGGGCAGAGTTAAGTTTGTCCCGATCCTTTACTTGTGCATTTCCATACTTTCATATGTATGTTTTTTTCTTGTAAGTTTAACTTTACCTCTGAAATTTTTGGCTTCTTAATGCTTGACCTTTGATAACCATAACATCTTGTGAGGATCTTAACAGTCAAGTATTTGATAGGTACTTTCACCCATAATTACTCCATCTTAACAGTTTATACATGATTTAGTTTTTCTAGCCTTTTTGAACACCTTAGCTCTTTGAATCTCTACACAATTCTGGTTTCCCATCACTACACCTTCTCTATTTCTGTGGTAAATTTTAATCTAATAAAGCAATCAGTTCTCCACCCTGTATCCTAATATGGTCTCTCTAGTGAGAAGTCTTTCATTCTGTGTCAGACATTTTTTCTCACTTATTCACCACAGCACCTCTTTATATTCCAGCATTGTATGTTTAATACTATTAAGCACTGTACTGCAGTGCTGAAAGTTTCACTCTAGCTACCAGATTCTTCTAATCTGTGCTACTTAGCATATAAGCTTTCAGGGTTAGTTGGTTTTTTTACAATATACTGATTCTATTAATCTTTTGATTGCTATTGTACCCATCTCTTTTTCCAGAAGTTCAGGTAGAAGCCTCTGGTAATTGGCTGAGCCTTAACCAGTGGGCGGGGCATTCACTCAGGCCAGGGCTTTATATAGCTGCGCACAAGTGACCAGGGAGCTTAGCGACCAGGAGCTGCTAACAGGGAGTTTTGCAAGGGAGTTAGGAAGGGAAGGGGGGTCCCTTGTCAGTCTCATCTGTGACCCATTGGTCCCCTGAACCCATAACCTGAGCCACATCGAAAACCTTTCTGTTTACAGCAGAGAGGAGCGGACAGGGAGCCGTAGACAGGAATTTGAGAGAGTTTGACAGAGGGAGGCTTACAATGGTGAGGAGAACCTGCAACACCTGTGCCAGCACTGCTTCTGTCTCCTCCACCTGCGCCTGTAGCCAGACAGAGCACCAAAGCATGGATGCTTTTACCCAGATTCTGGTGTGGGCTTGCAAAGACTGTAATTTGCAATTTCCACTTACTGATATCCAGGCTGGGGGTGGCATCCAATGTGAAAGGTGCCTACTGGTGGAATCTCTCAGGCAGCAGGTGGGAGAGCTACAGGAGGAGGTGGCCAGGCTGAGGAACATCCATGTCCATGAGAAATTCCTGGACAGTATCCATGTGGAGACAGCTGATGGTGCTGTCCCAGTTGACAGGACTACCGACACTCCAATGGAGGAGGAGATGCCTCAGGGTGTATCTGACACACCAGTGGAGGAGGAGGCTCAGGGTGGACACAGCCAGCTGGTTACTTCTAGCAGCAGGCAGTGCTCCACCGCTGCTGCGAACCCTCCTGTTGTGGTAAAAGATAACCATTATGCTCTTCTTGATACAGGAGAGAAGAAATCACCCCCAACAGTTAAGGGGGTGAAGCCTCGTACCCCTAAGGCTGGGAGGTCTGCTGCCACCACTGATAAGAAACGTAGGGTAGTGGTGGTTGGAGACTCTCTGCTGAGGGGGACGGAGACACCCATCTGTCGCCCTGACCGTTCATCCCGGGAGGTATGCTGCCTGCCAGGGGCCCGTATCCGAGATGTTACAGAGGCTTTGTCGAGGATTATCCGGCCTTCTGACTACTATCCCATGCTACTCATCCATGTGGGCACAAATGATATTGCGAGGTGTGACACTGAGCAGATCAAGAGTGACTACAGGGCTCTGGGAGTACGGGTTAAGGAGTTTGGAGCGCAGGTGGTATTCTCTTCGATTCTTCCTGTTCAAGGTAGGGGTCCGGGCAGAGACAGATGCATCATGGAGGTGAATGCCTGGCTGCGAAGATGGTGTCGCCAGGAGGGCTTTGGCTTCCTCGACCAAGGGATGCTATTTGAGGAAGGACTGCTAGGAACAGATGGCGTTCACCTTTCGAAGAGGGGAAAGGCCTTATTTGCGCACAGACTGGCTAACCTAGTAAGGAGGGCTTTAAACTAGGTTCGACGGGGACAGGTGAGCAAAGCCCACAGGTAAGTGGGGAACAAGACCTGGGAGATGAGTTGGAAACAGGAGGGAGCACGGGCTATAATGGCAGAGAGGAAGGAGGGTCAGGGCAAAGCTGGGAGGCAAGATCACACCAGTATCTTAGATGCCTTTATACAAATGCAAGAAGTATGGGTAATAAGCAGGAAGAACTGGAAGTGCTAATAAATAAATACAACTATGACATTATTGGCATTACTGAAACTTGGTGGGATAATACACACGACTGGAATGTTGGTGTGGATGGGTATAGTTTGCTCAGGAAGGATAGACAGGGGAAAAAGGGAGGAGGTGTTGCCTTATATATTAAAAATGTACACACTTGGACTGAGGTGGAGATGGACATAGGAGACGGAAGGGTGGAGAGTCTCTGGGTTAGGCTAAAAGGGGTAAAAAACACAGGTGATGTCGTGCTGGGAGTCTACTACAGGCCACCTAATCAGGCGGAAGAGGTGGATGAGGCTTTTTTCAAACAACTAACAAAATCATCCAAAGCCCAAGATTTGGTGGTGATGGGGGACTTCAACTATCCAGATATATGTTGGGAAAATAACACCGCGGGGCACAGACTATCCAATAAGTTCCTGGACTGCATTGCAGACAACTTTTTATTTCAGAAAGTTGAAAAAGCTACTAGGGGGGAAGCTGTTCTAGACTTGATTTTAACAAATAGGGAGGAACTTGTTGAGAATTTGAAAGTAGAAGGAAGCTTGGGTGAAAGTGATCATGAAATCATAGAATTTGCAATTCTAAGGAAGGGTAGAAGGGAGTACAGCAGAATAGAGACAATGGATTTCAGGAAGGCGGATTTTGGTAAGCTCAGAGAGCTGATAGGCAAGGTCCCATGGGAATTAAGACTGAGAGGAAAAACAATGAGGAAAGTTGGCAGTTTTTCAAAGGGACGCTATTAAGGGCCCAAAAGCAAGTTATTCCGATGGTTAGGAAAGATAGAAAATGTGGCAAAAGACCACCTTGGCTTACCCTTGAGATCTTGCGTGACCTACAAAATAAAAAGGCGTCATATAAAAAATGGAAACTAGGTCAGATCACGAAGGATGAATATAGGCAAATAACACAGGAATGCAGAGGCAAGATTAGAAAGGCAAAGGCACAAAATGAACTCAAACTAGCTATGGGAATAAAGGGAAACAAGAAGACTTTTTATCAATACATTAGAAGCAAGAGGAAGACTAAGGACAGGGTAGGCCCACTGCTCAATGAGGAGGGGGAAACAGTAACGGGAGACTTGGAAATGGCAGAGATGCTTAATGACTTCTTTGTTTCAGTCTTCACTGAGAAGTCTAAAGGAATGTCTAGTATAGTGAATGCTTACGGGAAGAGGGTAGGTTTAGAAGAGAAAATAAGGAAAGAGCAAGTAAAAAGTCACTTAGAAAAGTTAGATGCCTGCAAGTCACCAGGGCCTGATGAAATGCATCCTAGAATACTCAAGGAGTTAATGGAAGAGGTATCTGAGCCTCTAGCTATTATCTTTGGGAAATCATGGGAGACGGGGGAGATTCCAGAAGACTGGAAGGGGGCAAATATAGTGCCCATCTATAAAAAGAGAAATAAAAACAACCCAGGAAACTACAGACCAGTTAGTTTAACTTCTGTGCCAGGGAAGATAATGGAGCAGGTAATCAAAGAAATCATCTGCAAACACTTGGAAGGTGGTAAGGTGATAGGGAATAGCCAGCATGGATTTGTAAAGAACAAATCGTGTCAAACTAATCTCATAGCGTTCTTTGATAGGATAACGAGCCTTGTGGATAAGGGAGAAGCGGTGGATGTGATATACCTAGACTTTAGTAAGGCATTTGATACAGTCTCTCATGATATTCTTATAGATAAGCTAGGAAAGTACAATTTAGATGGGGCTACTATAAGGTGGGTGCATAACTGGCTGGATAACCGTACTCAGAGAGTAGTTGTTAATGGCTCCCAATCCTGCTGGAAAGGTATAACAAGTGGGGTTCCACAGGGTTCTGTTTTGGGACCGGTTCTGTTCAATATCTTCATCAACGATTTAGATGTTGGCATAGAAAGTACGCTTATTAAGTTTGCGGACGATACCAAACTGGGAGGGATTGCAACTGCTTTGGAGGACAGGGTCAAAATTCAAAATGATCTGGACAAGTTGGAGAAATGGTCTGAGGTAAACAGGATGAAGTTCAATAAAGATAAATGCAAAGTGCTCCACTTAGGAAGGAACAATCAGTTTCACACATACAGAATGGGAAGAGACTGTCTAGGAAGGAGTATGGCAGAAAGAGATCTAGGGGTCATAGTGGACCACAAGCTTAATATGAGTCAACAGTGTGATACTGTTGCAAAAAAAGCAAACATGATTCTGGGATGCATTAACAGGTGTGTTGTAAACAAGACACGAGAAGTCATTCTTCCGCTTTACTCTGCGCTGGTTAGGCCTCAACTGGAGTATTGTGTCCAGTTCTGGGCACCACATTTCAAGAAAGATGTGGAGAAATTGGAGAGGGTCCAGAGAAGAGCAACAAGAATGATTAAAGGTCTTGAGAACATGACCTATGAAGGAAGGCTGAAGGAATTGGGTTTGTTTAGTTTGGAAAAGAGAAGACTGAGAGGGGACATGATAGCAGTTTTCAGGTATCTAAAAGGGTGTCATCAGGAGGAGGGAGAAAACTTGTTCACCTTAGCCTCCAATGATAGAACAAGAAGCAATGGGCTTAAACTGCAGCAAGGGAGATTTAGGTTGGACATTAGGAAAAAGTTCCTAACTGTCAGGGTAGTTAAACACTGGAATAGATTGCCTAGGGAAGTTGTGGAATCTCCATCTCTGGAGATATTTAAGAGTAGGTTAGATAAATGTCTATCAGGGATGGTCTAGACAGTATTTGGTCCTGCCATGAGGGCAGGGGACTGGACTCGATGACCTCTCGAGGTCCCTTCCAGTCCTAGAGTCTATGAGGTAAGTATGTCCCTCAGTTGTTTCCTCTCAGAGTTTTTTAGTTTCTTTTGTAAGTGACTGTCACATTAGGGTAGGATTTTTATTTTGTGAATCCATGATAATTTTATAGCCATGCCCTTCCATCTCTGAATAGTATTGCCATAACCTTCCCCACTGCTGAATTAAGTTTACAAGGATGGTATATGGTTGCATAGCTTTTTTTCTATCGCCTTTCTTAAGTTGAAATCCAAGTATAAGGACTAAAAAAATCCCAGGTCTGTCTAACCACTTCTTATACTACCCTCTAAATCCAGTTTCTAAAAAACCCCAAGGAGCAGGTGTTACATACAGATGACCCTCCAGATCAGTGTTGAAGTACTGACTATGTATTGCTCACAGTTGACCAAACCTGTAGGTCCTGATCTAAAGCCTCCGGGAGTTAATAGGGGCATGTAGACACTAGGAAAATAAATTGCATTTTAAAGTGTATTAGTTAATACTTGTTAGCAGCCCATTGCACAGGTGCTTCTCTTGCGGTGAAATTCATAGGCAGTGATTCCAGGGCTGGAGAACCCATGGAAAAAATATACTGAGCACCCGCTGGCAGCCCTGTGGGTCAGCCCCTCCCCAGTGCCTCCTGCCCACCACGATCAGCTGTTCCGCAGTGTGCAGAAGGCGCTAGGGGGAGGGGGAGGAACAGAGACAAGGGGTGGGGGGAAGGAGTGGAAAGAGGCAGTGCAGGGGTGAAGGCTTGGAGGAAGGGGTAGGACAGGGCTTGATGCAGAGCAGGGTCGAGCACGCCCTGGGATCTGAGTAAGTCGGCGCCTATGATGAAATTGACTTGCAAGAAGTGGGAGGTATGTGAGGGTGGGGGTGTGGGACCTGACATTAATAAAGGTTGCTTTTTAAGCCATTGGAGCTCTGGTACTGCCCTAGCATGGTGCTAATGCTGGTTATTTTTCAAGTGGCCTCTCAGAGTTGATGTTCCCATGTTTGCACAGTCTTTCTCTCCTGTCTGCCGACACATTTCATACACAAGGTGGGTTGGTTTCTAGATGCTCAGTCGATTAGAGAACTGCTGAATTTAAACATTGACCTTTAGATTTCCCACCGCCTCCACTTATGCACAATTTAGTTTCACTCATAGTGAAAATTGCAAAATAGACTGGGTAAGAACTGAAAGCATTTCCATTCAGTCACGAACCTGGCAAAGAGGCTGATTTGATCAGTTTCACTTGAAGTGCTTTGATAGGAATGAGTCTGGATGCAGTCAATTTAGAAAAAAGTTGCAAGCGTCCCTTGTTTGTTCTAAAGCTTCCCAGATTTGTAGCATTTTTTTAAGGTTGTGAAAAATTAGAAAATATATCCAAAAGTTCAGTGGGAAATATGGAAAATATAAAGAAAAGAAAAAGTTAGCCTGAATATTTCAATCCATCTTATTTTGGCTCACAGGAAAAAAAAAGAGATGCTCAGCCCCTAACTATAGTTATTTTATCCATTTAATAGTGTTGTATCCAAGAGGATAAATTGCAGGTGAGATTAGCATTAGATGAATCTGAATTAGAATAAAACTCAAGAGATTACATGGTACATTATTTTAATTCTGTGCCATTTCCACTTTAAAAACTTGGGTATTAATGATCACTTCAGATATCAGCTCTGCTTCTCCTCATTAAACCACTACACATATTTCTAATGTAGGGCATAGCAGAGTTGGTCGGTTAATACAAAGTGATTTGCAAATGTTTTTGTGAATAGATGTGGTGAGTTCTGTCTGAATTTCATAAGACCATACTATTTTTTATTTGTTTGTAAGTGTGCAGATGACAGTTTATTTCTGACAAACCTGTGGATCATGAAAATTTCATGAATTTTAGCTCCAAAGATCATTATCTGAAAAATCATGCTAGAAGTGTTTTGTTCATTGTTTGTCATTCATTCTGCTTCTATTTTACAAATTTTACCTATCCAGTGGATAAGCAGAAACCATGTGACTTAAGGAACCAATCTCAGTATACTAAACAGCCCATAAGCTGAAATGTGTTCACATAAACAACCTGGAGAATGCTTCCAAAGAATGAATACACCCCAGAACATAGGATCAGTTCAAATCTTTTCTCCCCATCTTGCCTGAGGCGGGAATTGAAGGGCAGGTCTTCTACATCCCAGATGAGTGCTCTCACCACTGAGCTAAAATTTATGAAGTGGCAGAGGGACAGTGCTTGGGCTCCTGGCTCACAGCCTTTTATAGGGGCCAGCTGTGGCCTGATTGGGGTGTGACCCAGCTGCGGCCACTTCCCCAATCAGCCCAGCTTTTAGAGCTGCAGCTTTCAAGCCCTGCCAGGTCACTTTTTAAACCCCTCAGGGCAGAAGCGGGTAACCAACCCGCTGCAGGGATCCTTCTGCAGACTGGTTTAGTTTACTTAGTTTATTCTGGGTCTCTTAGGAATAAGTAACAATGAGATATTTCATTTATTTTGAGGAACTGACTGTTAAACTTGCTGTTCTTGAGAAATGAAATAATAATTATAAAAAAAATACAGCCACTGCCTCTGGGTCAAATCCTGAAGTCTTCTTTGGCTTTGACTCAGTCCTAACTTGGGCAAAGCTCCAACTGACATCAAAGCATGTCCTCCTGTATTCCTTAGTGATACCAGATACACAAACAGTAACAGCTGAAAAAAAGGTCTCCTTCCACTGTATGATTGGTCAGGAGACTGCTTCCCATCCTGACAGACATGTGACTAGACCATACTTTTGTGGCCTCAATGCTCCACTATGGCAATGCATTGCACCTGAATTGCATTGCATTGAAACCACCGTGTACTGGCTGATGCATCATGCAACATCCTCCCAGTTCACCTATGCAAGACATAATGGAAACATCCCCCCTGGTGTTCCAGTCTCTGCACTAGCTTAGCACTGAGTACTGAGCTAAGCTGCAGCTCCTAGTTTAGATTTCCAAAGCTCTGGTTGTTTGAGGGACTGCAACTTCTTCCCTGACAAAGACATAAGCTGACAATTTTGTTCCTTGGGAGCAACAGAACTGTTAATTACAATAGTGAAACTACTGGATTTGGATGACAGTGACTGCTCAGCAGCTGGCCTGCAGCTGTGGAACTCCATTCCCTCCACCCTTTAAAAATGCTAAGAATGACCTTAAACAAAATCCTTCTGGACACAACAAAGCTTGTTCTTTTTGACATAGTTCTCCAACCCTAAATATATTAATAACAAAAACATTGAAAATACTCCACCTGTATAAGGTTGGGTGGAGGAAAAAGATGATAATGGAGGGAACCTATGTTTAGAATTAATGAAGCATGTACAGATTTTTTTAGAATTATTAGATCATAGGCTGACCACCTGTTTAACACAGGGCATACAAAAGTCATAGGCATGGCATAAATGCCTAAATAAACCAATCTTTGAAAAGAGAACTGCAAATGAACAATTAAAATTGAGTTAAAGCCATATTCTGTGCTGAATATCTCCCTGCCTAGACATCATGGTGACAGGTACATGAAATCTTTGCAGATCTATAAACACAGCATGTGGTGCTGGGTGTTGACAGCCTGTGATATATAGGAGGTCAGACTAGGTGATCTGATGGTCCTTTCTCTATGACTATGACTCTCTGACATGGAAAGTTATTGTAACTTTTCACAATTTTTTCCCTCTGTGAAATCCTCGTGCAGCTTCCTGGTTTGATGAAGTTGTAGAATGGATCATCTTGTACCTTCATAAATATGGACTGCATGGGTTATAGTGAAACTCCTGGTATTTCACTTCATGTTCTAAGATACTATCCATGAACTAGGAAGTATTAAAAAATAAAAAAGGGGAGGGGAGGAAGAATTGAAAGAATTAATTTAAAACTTATTTCTGCGCTGAATATGTTCTGCAGTCTTGTTAAGAGGAACAGGAAGCACAGCAATGTGGGTTCAGCTGATTTTTCCTTTTTACTTTGCAGTGAATCTTTAACTTCGGTCTGGTCGGGCATCAGAAATTACCTCTGTTTTAATGTCTTCTCCAAAGGACAACAAATGTGCACCTTCCTTTCCTACCCACTGAACTACCCTGGCACAGAAAAGTACAGCATCTTTGGGTGCACTTCTAATACCTCGAGGTCTTTTTTAAACATATGGTAACAACCCAGTTTGTAATCACGTCTGTCTGTGATCTTTTACCATATTAATAACACCTAGCAGTAGCCTTGCAACATCCTACTAGTCTTAGGTAAGGAATCTTTTTTTTGATGGGCAATTAAAATAGTATTGGGGATCTCGTTATCAGCAATCATCATGGTAAGGCTTGTGAGTAGCTTTTGTGCCTAGGAAGGTAAATTTTCCTCTGAAATTTGCAATGGTGAAATGAAATGAAATGAGATGAAATGTTCACCTGATTACTTCAGTAAGCTCTGCTCCAGTTCTAAAGGCTACTTATTTAGGGCACTTGGCGTATAGGAGTTCCCCTTCTCCCTGAGCATGAGCGGCTTCACACTATCCCTGCACACGGTGCTTCCCCTGAAATGTGCAATGGGACTGCCAAGACTGTGCTCATCTCCATATGTGTGATTAGCACCCAGAAGGAGGAGGGGAGGGGCAGAAGGAGGCAAGGCCATGGCTCCACCCCTTTCACACACCAGTCACTGGAGCTGGCTGGCAGTATGGCAGGCAATAAGCTTCATCCTTTTATGCAGGGTGGCAGTGAGTGCAGCAGTGAGTGCTAAGCCTCTGGATTCCTGAGATATGTCAGGCAGAACGGCGCCCAGTGCTCCTTTGGGCTGGTGTGGCTTCATGTACCACCCTTTACTCTGGTTATGTCTGGCACAAGGCACAGTCAAGCTTTTAGATGTTACTGGCTATGTGAATTCTAGAAACAAAATGAGATGTATGAGGCATATTGGTGACATTTTCATATTATTACCCAAAGTGTGCATATCCTGAACTCTGTAATGCAGAGGGGTTGGTCTCCAAATTCTGGGAACTTGAGATGGAGCTGTGCTGCAAAATTTGAATCCAAAGGTAACCGCATCCCCCCAAAGTTTGAGCTCTGGAGGGGAGGGGGTTGGTTTGGTCCATTACAGAGGTAGGAGCTAGTCACTAAATTCAGATCCAAATGCTGGTTTTGATTCCATACTGTGGCCCTGACAACTGGGGCACGCTGCAGGGGTCAGAGCTGGGGTTTTGTTGCAAGGCCATCTTACTGGGGACAGGCTGAAAAGTTAATGTGTGCACAGAGTAGGAACTCTATGTTCTCTGCTTTTCATGGTCAGGTTTGCACAAAGCAATCGGTGACTGTATTGGTTGAGCTGTGCTTTTAACACTGGCTACATTTTCTGACAACATTTTAGGAAAGTAATAATGTACAATTAAATGTCTATGACTTCAGCTTTGAGAATAGGTACAACTCTGTATGTGAAACTTAAAAATAAAGCAGTTTTTGTTATTGCTGCTTAAGAGTCCTGGAACCTGCCTGAGCCTAAGCGAAGCATGAAAGAGCAACACAATGAAGGTAAAAAGCAAGTCCTTCTATGTAGGCAGTAAAATAGAACTAAACATGTGATTATATGATGGGGGGTATGGGTATGAATCACAAAATGTACTGCCATTTTTAAAAGAGGGAGCTGCGATGAAATAGACCAAGCTATCGTTTTAAATGACATCAATGGAATTTAACCTTGTTTCATACACAGCTGACTGACTAAGTTTTTGAAGAAGCAGTTAATTGTTATGAATTTATTTTACCCTGTTTTTAATGCATGCTACTGATGGAGTAGATGATGATTCATCTAACTGAACAAGGATGTGTGTCATTATGTAAAGAGAAAAATAGATTAAAAATACCACCCATTTGCCAATGCATATTGTTATTATGCTTACTCTAAATATGCCTTAGAAATGCTGTGTTTTACTAGGACAAAGTTTTAAGGGGTTGAAGACTGGATGGGGCTGGCAAACGAAGAACTCTACACAATTAAAATATATCCTTGACTGAAGCTAGTGGCCCCTGGAAGTTTGCAGTGCCAGTTGGATCCTGGGTGTCAAGGAAAAGGTCTCATTTTCTTCTCCAGCAACTAAGGAATTCCACATTCCTGTATTAGATATTGGGCTGCAGTTCTCTTGAAAAGCAGGGGAAAAATTTAGCATCCAGATCCTAAAGTGATGGGTGCTTTAGAAATGTGTTCTCAGTAGCAATAATGATGATGTCTGCAGCATTAACATTAAAGATCCACTAATGTCTCATGAAGAATTTTGTGTCAAAGCCAAAATGCTTGGGTAGTATTTTCTGAGGAGATGGGAGGGATGGAGTTATTCTTCCCCATTTTGAATTACTAAGGCCATTGCCATGAAAACATTCTAGTTTGACTCTTGCTTCTTAATTCCCTTTGAAGTCATGGTCTTCTGACATAATTTCTTACTGGGAAAATAACTGACATCAGAGGATTGTGACTTTTCCAGGTCTTCTCCTGTGAAACCATCAGTGAAAGAAACTCAGCCTGGCACCATTAAGTCTCTTCCTATAAATGTCACACAGTATATAACAGATGAACACTCACACAGAGTTTGACTGACAATTTGTGTTTCGATTATGAACAATGAATGTCAGGAGATTTGGTTAAGCACAGCCCATGGGTGGACTATGGATGGATCGTTGCTTGCCAGGTACAACCATCTTCATTGGCTGAAGCCTGTGCTCCTTGTTACCTATTTTATCACATCTTGCTCAGGGAAACTCCCATTGACTTCAGTGGAACTTTCCCAGAGTAAAGACCTGAGTGTGGATTGGGCCTACATTAAATAAGCTGCCTATAAATTCCAGCACCAGAAGGTGACCATGCCAGTTAGTTGCCTTACTTGCTTTTGATTATTTTGATTACTATTGCAATTTATGCTATGGTAGTGCCTGGAAACACCATCAAGGATTAGGACCCCACTGTGCAAGGCACTGTACAGGAAACCAACAAAAAAAAACAGTCCCTGCCTCAGAGGCAGGCTGCCTCGGTGTCACCATTCCTCTTCCACCCCTCCCTCCTGCAAGCAGGGTATTCCACTGTGGTCAGTGATCTCTTCATTGGTGGGGAGAGGACCTTGTATGCTATGTGCATGCTTTCTCTGCAACAACCTATGGGAGTCTTCTCACATAAGAGGTATTACATATGAGAGAAACTGAAGGGGGCAGAGGAGAGGAACTAGTGATCCAAGTTTTGCCCTCAAAAGCGTGTTCCTTGGGGAAAGGAAATTCTGGAAATTAGGGTTAAAAAAAGAACTAGATAAGTTCATGGAGCTTAGGTCCATCAATGGCAATCAGCCAGGATGGACAGGGATGGTGTCCCTAGCCTCTGTTTGCCAGAAGCTGGGAATGGGCAACAGGGGATGGATCACTGAGTGATTACCTGTTCTGTTCATTCCCTCTGAGATACCTGGCATTGGCCACTGTCAGAAGACTGGATACTGGGCTAAATGGAGTTTTGGTCTGATCCAGTATGGCCTTTTTATGTTCTTATGCCCTACCCCTTCTCCCTCCATCCCCACCACCCCGCCCAGGTATAACACTGACAGATATTTTCTGCTTCTTGGCTCCCATTGTGGATTTTTCCATGGGCATGGCCTGTAGTTTGGCTCACTTCAGCTTATGAGAAATAATGTGGTAGTCTGTAGGCTACCAGCGGAGGAAAAGAAATGGCAGTCTAATATAGAGTGGACTCCTGAAGACTATTTTTATAGCATCAGTTGCTATGGGGCTTATAGCCTCAAGTACTTCTCAGTAAGTTATATTTATATGAGACTTGCATGATGTGGCAGGTTTGCGGAAAGTCACAGTTGTATAAACAAAGCTTGTTGGGATCTAGTGGTTTTAATCAACCAAACACTTCAGTCTGTTAAATCACACAGTACTTGTAGGTGATTATATTGTCCATGTATCGCTATGAAAAACAACCTTATGTAAACCCCGCTTTTAAAATGTGGGTATGGAAAAAACTTACATCTGTGCAACTGACAACATGGCTTGATTGAATACTGGATATTGAGTAAACAGTGTGGGCTAAATTTTCAGAAAGAGAAACCTGGAAGCCACACTGAAACATGCATGTGCAAATCAGATAGGTGTGCGGATACATGGCTAGCTGTACGCCTAAATAGCCATTTGCACATGCTAATATTGGACTTGTGTACAGTACATTTGTTCACCTATGTTTGTATATAATGTGGCACAGAATACATTTATATACAAACACAGATGAACAAACATTTTTGTGCTCTGATCTTAGGCTTCACTTTCTGAAAACTTGACTCTGCATTTTATTACTGGTTTCAGAGTGGTAGCCGGGCTAGTCTGTATCAGCAAAAACAAGGAGGAGTCCTTGTGGCACCTTAGAGACTAACAAATTTATTTGAGTATAAGCTTTCATGGGCTAAAATGCACTTCATCTGATACATGCAGTGGAAAATACAGTAGGAAGATGTATATACACAGAGGACATGAAAAAATGGGTGTTGCCATACTAATTATAAAGAGAGTAATCAGGTAAGGTGGGCTATTCTCAGCAGGAGAAAAAAAAAACTTTTGTAGTGATAATCAGGATGGCCCATTTCCAACAGTTGACAAGAAGGTGTGAGTAACAGTAAGGGGGGAATTTATTACTGAGATCCAACTTTTTCACTGTTGTGCTTGCAAGTTCTAAGGGGGAAAACTTGCATGAGTTGTTTTTCGAAGGTCCTAAAGGCAGCTAGGCACCTGACTTCTACTGAAAGTCACTTATGCCTTTGAAAATCTCTCCTTCACTGAGTAGAACATTGTGTGTAGCTGAGACAACATTTCGGAAAACAAGTGTTTGAATACATAGGTTTGTGGCACACATTCTCAGTGACTCTCCCAAACAACGGAACATATGAAAGTCTGGCACAAGCAGACCTCACACAGTAGAACTGGTACTTATCAATGACATAATTTTCCACAAACTGTTCAGTCTGGTTTAGTTTTTACTTTGCTCTTACTTGGCAAACTCCCATAGTTTGCCTGTATAAAGACCTCAGAATTTGATCCTTTAATAATGTCACAATCGTGAGCCTGCACAAAGCTACTTTCTTCACTACTTGTAGGGGTCCGCTATTGGGGTTCACCCCTCTCTGGGGCGGCTGGGGGCCAGGCTGTCTCACTACCTGGGGCAGCAACAACAGTTCAGGGCTCAGACCCTCAGACAAGGGCTGAGCCAACAGTTCAGTCTAGTAAGCCCAGGCCCTCGGTCTGGGTGGGGCAACAAACAATAGTGCAGGGCTCAGACCCTCAGGCACGGGCTGAACAAGCAGTTCAGTTTATAGAGCCCAGGCCCTGGATCAGGGCGGGGCAACAAACAGTGGTGCAGGGCTCAGACCCTCAGGCAGGGGCTGAGCAAGCAGTTCAGTTTATACCAGGTAAGAGGCCCAGGCTTCTGGGCCTGAGCGTTGGGGTAAGGGGGAGACTGCCACCCATGAGTGGGATGGCAGGGGGGATGCAGGCCCGCCCACTCCTCTGCGTCCCAGCCCGGGGCCCTAACAGCGGCAGGCAACCTGCGGCTGTGTCAGTGGGGATCCTGGCCGCAAAGCACTGACATTGGCTCTGGTTCGGCTGCAGCCAGACTAGGGTCGGCTGCCCCCGGGCTACTTCCAGACTCCCCCTCGGGGCTTACCTGGATGCTGGGGTCGTCCTCCATAGGGTCCAAGTGCATGGGTTCGTCCCAGCCAGGGCTGGAGGGTAGGTCCGGCAGCTCCTCTGGATAATGAGCACGGGGGGGCTCCGGCGGCTCCTCTGGATAACGAGCACGGGGGAGCTCCGGCGGCTCCTCTGGGTAGCGAGCACGGGGAAGTTCGGGCCATTCTGGGCGGCTACCCTGGGCTGCAGGAGTCTCCCAGTCCCGAGCTCCTGGAGGGACGTCCGCTCGCTCCGGTCGCTGGGGCCTCACTGAGCTCGGAGGGCCCGCCTTCATACTTCCGGGTCGGTGCATGACCCATTGCAGGGCGGGCTCAGAGCTCTGTAGCTCCACCCAGTCTGGCCTCCAGCTGGGTTCTTCATCCTCCGGGGCAGCTGGGAGCCAGGCTGCCTCACTACACACACCTCTACTCAAGTCTGGCTCCCGTGTGGCGGGGCCAGACTCTTCCATGCCTCCCACGCGGGAAAGAAAGTCCGCATTAGCATGGTCCTTCCCGGCCCTGTGGTGAACCATGAAGGCATAGGGCTGTAATGCCAGGTACCACCGCTGTAGCCTCATATTATGGTCTTTCATTCGGGGCCAGCCATTGGAGTGCGGCATGATCAGTAACGAGTGTGAATGGGGCTCCAAGGAGATAATACCGCAATGCATCACAAGCCCACTTTACGGCGAGGGCCTCCTTTTCCATTACCACGTAGTTTTTCTCTCGGGGGAACAGCTTCCTGCTTATATAGACAACCGGATGTTCTTCTCCGTTGACTTCTTGGGAGAGGACAGCCCCGAGTCCCACCTCCGAGGCGTCTGTCTGGAGGACGAATGCCCAGTCAAAATCAGGGCTATATAGGACCGGTTTGTGGCAGAGGCTTGCCTTGAGTGTCTGAAATGCATTGTCGCACTCTTGGGTCCATCTTACTTGCCGCGGGCTGTCCTTGGTCAACAAACTCGTCAAGGGGCTGCAATAGCCGCAAATTGGGGAATGAATTGCCGATAGTAGCCAGCCAGTCCCAGGAACTGGCATACCTGGTGTTTTGTGGCTGACAGAGGGCAGGTTGCAATGGCCTGAACTTTCCCCACGAGGTGTTTTACTTTTCCATTCCCAATGGTATATCCCAGGTAGGTCGTTTCTTGCCAACCAATACGGCACTTCTTTTGATTGGTGATCAACTCAGCTGCCTGCAGGGACCTCAGGACCGCGGCTACCTGCTCGAGGTGGTTCTCCCATTGGCGACTATAAATAACTACATCATCCCGATAGGCCGCCGCGTAGTCCCAGTGGGGCTGGAGAAGGCGGTCCATCAGCCGCTGAAACATGGCCGGGGCCCCATGGAGGCTGAAGGGCATCTGGGTAAACTGATACAGACCCATAGAGGTGGCAAAAGCGGTCTTCTGCCTGGAGGCCGGCTCGAGGGGGATCTGCCAATACCCCTTACTCAGGTCAAGGGTGGTGATGTAACGGGCCTCTCCCAACCGGCCGAGTAGCTCATCTACCCGGGGCATTGGGTATGTGTAGAACTTCGAGATGGCATTGACACATCTGAAATTGATGCAGAACCGTTGGGTGCCATCCGGCTTCGGTACCAGCATTACTGGGCTGCGCCATTCGCTTTGTGCCGGCTCGATGACTCCCAAGTCCAACATGGCCCGTACTTCCTCCTCGATGACCTGTCGGACGTGATACAGCAAGGGCCTGGTCACACCTCGGATCACCACACTGGGCTCGGTCTGAATGGTGTGCTGGATGAGGGTGGTGTATCCCGGTTGGGTTGTGAAGGTGCGAGGGAACGCCTGTAGGAGACACCGGGTCTGTTTAAGTTGTTCCGCCGTCAGCGTCTCTCCAAGCTGAGGTCCTTTGGAGTCCTCTGAACCTGTTACTTGGGGGCCCAGCTCGGGTTCCGGCGGGTAGGGGTTAATTAACAGCCATTCTCGCTCCCGCCACGGTTTGAGAAGGTTCACGTGGTAGTGTTGCCTTTTCTTGCGCCAGTCGGGCTGGTGGATCTCGTACGTGACAGGCCCGATCTTTTGGACCACCTCATCAGGCCCTTGCCACCGGGCCAGAATCTTTGATTCACTGGAGGGGAGGAGGAGTAGAACACGATCTCCGGGCTGGAAGTCGTGAGTCCGCACCTCGCGGTTCTAGGTCTGGGCCTGAGTCTCTTGGGCGGGCTTCAAATTCTCGCGCACCAGGGCCCCAGCCTGCGCAAGGCGCTCCTGGAGCTGGAGTACATATTTTAAGAGGCCCAGGGCGGGTTATGGGGCTTGCTCCCATGTCTCCCACATTAGGTCCAAGAGGCCCCGTGGGCATTGACCATACAGTAGTTCGAACAAAGAGAACTTGGTAGATGACTGTGGAACCTCCTGAACCGCCAGAAGCAGAGGTGGAAGTAACTGGTCCCAGCGGCGGAGATCATCTTGGGGAAACTTGCTTAGCATGTTCTTAAGAGTCCGATTAAATCGTTCGATCAACCCGTCGGTCTGGGGGTGGTAGACCGACATGCGTAACTGCTTGATTCCCAAGACCTCACACACCTGCCACAATAGCCGAGAACTAAAGTTGGTGCCCTGGTCCGTAAGGATCTCCCAGGGCAAGCCTACGCGTGCGAAGATCTTCACGAGCTCGCCTGCAATGCTGCGGGCCGTGATGCTTCGGAGGGGTATGGCCTCGGGGAACCGGGTAGCGTAATCCACCATTACCAGTATATACTGGAACCCTGCAACGCTTTTGGGGAGCAGGCCCACCAGGTCCATGGCTACCTGCACGAAGGGGGTTTCGATTAAGGGCATGGGGATCAGGGGCGCCTTAGGGGTCTGGGCTGGAGAAGCCAACTGGCAGTCTGGGCAGGACTTACAATAGTTCCTCACCTCCTGGTGTACGCTCGGCCAGAGGAAGCGCGTCAAAATCCGGGACAGAGTCTTCTCATGGCCTAGGTGTCCAGCTGCCAGGACGTTGTGGGCTAGTTTCATGACGGCTCGCTGATGGCACCAGGGCATGAGGGGTTGGGTCTGGGACTCCCCTGTACGGGGGTCCCTCTCGACCCAATAAAGGTGTTCCTGCTGCAGTTCAAAGTGTGGCCACTGGGATCCTCGGTGGGGATCAGTGACGGCGCTGTTGACAGCGGCCAATTGTTCGTACGCCCGCTTGAGCGTGGGATCGGCCCTTTGATCACGGCAAAAGTCAATCTGAAGCAGGGGCTCCTCAACCGCTTCAGAGGGAAAGTCCTCTGATTCGCTCGTCAGCTCAGTGGGGTCGGGTGCTTCCCCTTCCTCTGCCC
The DNA here is from genome assembly GCF_025201925.1 of Gopherus flavomarginatus. NCBI lineage: Eukaryota > Metazoa > Chordata > Testudines > Testudinidae > Gopherus > Gopherus flavomarginatus. The sequence continues at coordinate 73,767,040 of NC_066619.1, read as the reverse complement.
TGGTCTCAGGGTGATCTCCTTTCAAGGCTGGCGTGACCCTCGGGCATTCACTGGTGTTGCAGCGGAGGACTTCTGCCAACTCTGGCCAGTCCCGCCCTAGGATCACTGGGTATGCAAGGCGCAGGGCTAGACCCACCACCATCGGTCGGGTGACCCCCTCTACTGTTAGCTAGTTGTACTGGGGTATGGCCGAACGTCCCCGTGGATACACTGCAGCCGGATCATTCCCAGGCGGGTGTAGGCCTGGGGGGCCTAAGGTTTGGCGGACCAGCGTCTGGCCGCAGCCTGAGTCAATGAGGGCCACTGTTGGGTAACCCTCCATGACCATGGACACTGTGATCTTGGCAGCTTGGGGATGTCGGGCACGGGCTTCCCCAGAGCAGACCTGGCCAAAGTTGCACTCCATCGCTGGACAATCCTGTCGTAGATGGCCGTACTCCCCGCAGGAAAAACAGGGCCCAAGGTCTGCTGGTCCCGGCTGGGGACGTGTTCCTGCAGTTCCCCGGGGAGGGCTCCGGGTGGTCCCCTGCGCCACTGGAGAAGGGGCTGGAGCTTGTCGCCCTGCGGCCTTCGCGGGTCGGGGTCAGGGCTCGGGACCCCAGTAGGAACTCGAGAGTCAGTCCAGGCGGGATCCCCCCGTCTCTCGGGGTTGGGACGCCCCACCCCGGGGGGGATACTCGACTAGTCGGACCCACTCATGTCTCAGCCGCCAGAAAGTTCTCCATCAGGGTGATAGCAGCGGCTAGCATCGTAGGCCAATGGCGGAAGACCCAGGCCTTTCCTCGTGGCTGAAGGATGTGGATAAATTGTTCCAATACGAACTGCTCTGTGAGCTCTTCCGGTGTTCGGCGTTCGGGCTGCAACCACCGCTTGCATGCTTCTCTTAGTTCCTGGGCCACCATCCAGGGCCGGGCCCCGGTGGGGTAGGCCAGGCTCCGACACTGCTGCCGGAAGGTCTCCGGACTCATGTCCAGGACATCTAAAATTGCGGCCTTTGCTTGGTTGTAGTCATGGACCGCCTCCACGGACAGGCGTCGATAGACCGTCTGAGTGGTCCCCGTCAGGTACGGGGCCAGGAGGGAAGCCCATTGGTTCTGGGCCCACCCCGCGACGACCGCTACCCGCTCAAACGTTACGAGGAAGGCTTCTGGATCATCGCTGGGGCTCATCTTCGTTAGCTGGATAGGCGGGTTTAGCCGCGGGGTCTCCTCCGGCCCTCCCGGCTGGGGTTCTATGGGTCAGAACAGCGCCGTCGCGAACTGTTGTAAGCATTGCCGCTGGAAGTCCTGATGCTGGGTGGTCAAGTTCTGAACCAGCTGGTGCTGCTGGGCTCCTAGCTGTTCGACCAGCTGTTGTTGTTGCTGGAGCTGGGCGGCCCACTGCTCCTGCTGCTGCTGCAACTGGGCCTCCTGCTGTCGTTCCTGGCTCTCTGTCAAGAAAGCAAAGAGCTGGGACAGATCCATGTCTCGGGGGGGGGTGTTCTCTCCCCCACAACCTCTTTCTCACAAGGGTCGAGGGCTCAGGCCCACATTCTGGGCGGAAGCTCCCCACTTCTGGTACCACATGTAGGGGTCTGCTGTTGGGGTTTGCCCCTCTCTGGGTCTGCTGGGGGCCAGGCCACCTCACTACCTGGGGCAACAACGACAGTTCAGAGCTCAGACCCTCAGACAGGGGCTGAACAAGCAGTTCAGTTTATCCAGCCCAGGCCCTGGATCAGGGTGGGGCAACAAACACTAGTGCAGGGCTCAGACCCTCAGGCAGGGGCTGAGCAAACAGTTCAGTTTATACCAGGTAAGAGGCCCAGGCTTCTGGGCCTGAGCGTTTGGGTAAGGGGGAGACTGCCACCCGTGAGTAGGGTGGCAGGGGGGACGCAGGCCCGCCAGCTCCTCTGTTTCCCAGCCCAGGGCCCTAACAGCGGCAGGCAACCTGCGGCTGTGTCAGTGGGGATCCTGGCCGCAACGCACTGACATTGGCTCTGGTTCGGCTGAAGCCAGACTAGGGTTGGCTGCCCCCGGGGCTACTTCCAGACTCCCCCTCGGGGCTTACCTGGATCCTGGGGTCGTCCTCCGTAGGGTCCAGGTGCATGGGTTCGTCCCAGCCAGGGCTGGAGGGTAGGTCTGGCAGCTCCTCTGGATAACGAGTACGGGGGTCTCCGGCGGCTCCTTTGGATAACGAGAACGGGGGAGCTCTGGCGGCTACTCTGGATAACGAGCACCAGGAGGCTCCGGCAGCTCCTCTGGATAACAAGCACGGGGGAGCTCCAGCAGCTCCTCTGGGTAGCAAGCACGGGGAAGTTCGGGCCACTCTGGGTGGGTACCCTGGGCTGCAGGAGTCTCCCAGTCCCAAGCTCCTGGAGAGACATCCGCTCGCTGCGGCCGCTGGGGCCTCACTGAGCTCGGAGGGCCCGCCTTTATACTTCTGGGTTGGCGCTTGACCCTTTGCGGGGCGGGCTCAGAGCTCTGTAGCTCCGCCCAGTCCGGCATCCGGCTGGGCTCTTCGTCCTCCGGGGCGGCTGGGAGCCAGGCCGCCTCACTACGCTACCATTCAACACTGCTTATGAAAACAAAATTACTGTCACTAAAGCTGTCTGTTACACGTTTAGTAGAAAGCAGCTTATAATGTGCTATACAATAGCTAGTTCTATGGGGGGAAAGGACATATTTTAATCAGTTTCTTTAAAAAGGAATAATTTGACAGCTGCTACAGAGAAAATTAATTAATCGCATGTTGGAGGCTCACTTCTGTAGACGGAAGTTGTAAGTTCAAGCTGAGGAGTCTGGCTCTCCTCCAGTGTACGGCTATATCTTCACACGAGAAATGGATCCTGATTACTGATGTACTGCTTTTCCCTGAGGACTAGGTCTATAACCTCAAAAGCAACGACATCCTAGGTCCTCTCTACAGAGACAATCCTCACTATGTTGACAGGGCAAAAAAATTGTGATCTTGCTGCTGATCTGTTCTGAAACCAGATGCATCAGAGTAAAATGCCTCAGGACAAGGAAGGCTAGCACTGAATTGATAGCATGTATTTTTTGTTTGGAGCTCTACTACACTCACTAAAAGAGCAACTATTCCACGCTTTTGCCCCCCCTTATCAAAGGTAAAATACTAAAATAGTATTTTACACAAATTTAATGAACAAAAAAATCACCACTTGAGTCCCTCTCCTCAGTCTTACCCAACTCCTAGTAATCATGTACTTTATTGTATAATTGGAGAGACAGCTAATGTTTAAGGGGACTGCATTAAAATGAAAAGTATGTCTGAAGATAATAGGATGTCCAAAGACAGAAACAATACAGCTTGCATGAGTACAACCTTAAACAGCCTCGGATTTTATTCCCTAGCTAACAACCAAGCTATCATCATGAAGAGCCAAGATACCCTACAAGGAACTAGCCTTTAGCAGCTGTAGGGTCCAAATGGCAAGTACTGCTTGCATGTGGCTATAGCTATAGGTGTTAATAATAATAGGGAGTACACAGGAACAAAGGATATAGTGTGCAAGGCCATTGCAAAGGGAAGGCTTAGTGATGCCAGGGCTAAAATTATTTTAGTTTTAGTAGATCACAACCCTTCTCTCCAGAACTCAGATGCTCAAAGGCATGACTCATCACCAGCAAATCCTCAGCTCTTTGAAGTAGCAGAAAGGGGGAAGGGGAGATCTATCTGTATGAACCCATGCATTTTTCATAGGTACGCAAACCACTATGGGTACACTACACGTGTGTTTGTGAGAACTTTTTGTCCTATAGGATCCCAAATTGCTTTACCATTTGCTGATATACAACTTCTGCAGAGGAATCACTTTGCACACCACTCAAATGCAACCATCTTTGGGGTGAAACGCAGCAGCTGTTTAGTAGTGCAGAGCAACACTACATAATTACTTGGGGCAGGAAGAATACCGTGTCCAATTGAAATGCTCAGGGGAATTTAGGGAGGCAGAATGTAAACCATCAATTTGGAATTTTGCTAGGACAGCAAGGTTAACACCCCCTGTGTTCACGGACATTTCCAGGGGATAGCTACAGGCACTCAGGATCTCAGTGTTATCTCTTATTTGAAAAACAGCACTTTGTAACAGCACAATGTCTCCTAGAATGGTATAGGAATATGGATTCAGTACTGGTTGGGAAGGAAGTGTGTAAAACTCCACTTCCTATACTGTCCATAGATGTTCCTGGGAGTTCACCCATCCAAATATTGACCTGGTCCCATATGACACATACCAAGTGAGATGTGAATGCTGCATCAACAGAAGGTGTACTTTCTCTCTTGTTAGAGATGGCTGCAGTTCTATGTAAAATTTTGTTGAACAAAATGTAGACAATATTTTATATATATGTAGAAAAATAAAACCACTGCTGTGATTATATAACCCACTTTGATGGTTAGTTTTCAGAAGTCATGGTCTGATTTTCCGAAGGTGTTGAGCACCCACAAATCTCATCGAAAGTCAACGGAAGCAGCAGCTGCTCAGCATCTTTGGAAGTCTCTCTTCTTAGTATTGCCCTAAAACAGGTTCCAGAGACACGAGTACATTCTCAGGCCAATCTTACCCACTCTCGCACTCTGTCCCTCTACCCAGTCATACACTTAATGGGTCAGAGAGCTACACCTATGTAACTGAGAGCAGAATTTAGCCAGGTTTGGTCTTAACAAATAGAAAGATCCAATGAGGCTTTCGGTGGGGGAAGGGCAGCGGAGCCATCCCATGTTTTTAACAAAAGAGGAAAAAAATCAAAACGTACAAGAAATTAATCAAGTATAAACCAGAATCTATCCACCATGTTAGGTTCCTCTGAGGGACTCTGAATGTTGATGTTTTATTCACACACTCTATCAGACATGTAAGGAACTGTTTCATTTCCAAGTTATCATCCAGCACTGACACCTGTTTACTAAGAGACAGTCTGCTTTTATGGCCTTCATTTGGAAGGTCTGTTCTTTCATTCCTTGGTAAAGCAGAAAAGAACATGTAATTTGAGCTCTTGTTATTTTTAATACCAGCTAGTCAAGCCAAAAGCTACACTGGTGAATTAATGAGACGGAGCAGAGATAACAGCATGACAGGTGTGGGTTCACGCTAGCCTGACACATTCTTGCTCTCTGATGTGCGTGGCTCTTAATGTTGCTAGCCACTGTTTATATAAGAGTTGCTTGCTGCACTGCGACTCCTCTTTGCTTTGTCTGTTAAGAATATTATATAGCATCAGCTCAAGATGAACAGTTGTTTGTCCTTGGCATGATACAAGTTCAGCTTGTATCCATCCAAGTGATGGCAGTGGGTGTCTGCTACAGTCATTGGGAGCAGAATATTCTTAGTTTTTGGAGGCTGCTATAGATGAAAGTATTTAAAGTGGGGGCGTTTACAGAAGAAAATGTTTTTTAGGGGGGATGGAGGCAATGTATCTCCCAATCTCTCCGTTTCCAGATATACATGTTGGCACAGCACTTTGATCTCCTTGGATATAATGTGTTAAACTGGAAGGCACTGTACCCTTTCTAGCAGATTTGCTAGTGTCCCTAAAGCTTTGTTCAGTGGATACTGCCTGTATTGTGCAGGGGACCTATAGTGAGGTATGGAAAGGGACAGTATTTACGGGTTTGTGGGTTTTGTTTTTTGTTTAATTTGGGTCTGTAATAGGGTGGCTCACCACACCTGGCAGAGGTTGGGGTGATTGCCCTATAAAGAGCAGCAGGGGGGAACGCCCAGGGATTAGAGACTGCTTGGAGTGAGCAACTCAGGAGAGTCCTGAGAGCTAGGATTGAGACTCCAGCAAGCAGGGGCGGCTCCAGGCACCAGGGCAGCAAGCACGTGCCTGGGGCGACAAGCCGTGGGGGTAGCCAGCCGGTCGCTGTGAGGTCTGCCGGTCCTGCGTTTTCGGCAGTAATTCACCGGCGGGTAACACCGAAGCTGCGGGACCTGCAGATCACCCGCTGAACCGCCGCCGAATCTGCGTGACCGGCGGACCGCCCGCAGAAACGCTGCCGAAGGCTGCCTGACTGCCGTGCTTGGGGTGGCAGAAAACATAGAGCCGCCTCTGCCAGCCAGGGCGGGCCTGGGAGTGGCCTGCCAAAGCAGGAAAGACCCCAGGCAGGAAGAAAAGAAACCTTTGTTTGTGTGGACTTTTGGATGGACTTGAAAACTTTACTTTGAGTGGTTGTTAGTTGAAGAAAGCTCACCCTGAAAAGGGATGGGGATGGACAAAAGAGTTTATTGAGTTTCTTGACTGGTCCAAGGGGGGAAATTGAGGCAGGCTGCCTGTAGAATGACCCTAGTCACTAAGGGGTTCCAGCCAGCCCACTACAGGGTCACGATAAGGAAAACAATGCAATAGTAGTTTAACTCTGATTTTCAGCTTAAAAACTGAAACCCTGACAAAGCGTAGACTGCACTCCACAGGACATTTAAAACTTCATGAGTTGCTCTAGATCAAAACTGCAACAGCATGAACCCTGTAGCACTTAGGGCTGCCTTGAGCTACCATCCAGCCTTCAGCTGGCACACACACTGTTTGTTTACGTGAGGCTGCCCATGCTGTACTGGTTTCTGGGTATACAGCCAGTAAGTGGGTAGAGAATTTCTCGATACATAGCAACTTAGAGATACTACCCCAAACAGTTCCCATACTTGTCTTTTTGTTATAGAGCAGCTAAGTGTATTTCATAGAACATGAGCATATACAACTTATTTTAGGGGTAGTTGGGTGAGCTCATTCAGATAACTGACTCACTCTCTCAGAGCTAGTGTGTTAGCCTCTGATAATCATCCTGTGCCTTTTGAAAAGAAACAAGACTGTGATTTTTTTTGTATGTTTAATGAATATGCCCAGTAGTACGTATCCACACTTATACTATATTGTGTTTGGTTCTAACAACCTGGGTCCAACATACCTCTCTGCTCTTGTCTCACACTGCTTCTCCCTGCCCAAATCATGTGCTTAACTATACCCTTAATGCACTTTTTCTCTGTGCCATCCTCCAAGTAGCTCCTTAAGCCTGGAACCCTCTCCCCATCCCAGTCAATCATGCCCTCCTCACCTTCTCCTTCAAGCTCCTTCGGACAACACACTTTCCCCAAGAGGCCGTATAAATCCTAGTTCTCCCCACAAAGCCACGTGTTGCCAAACTGCAACATGCAAATATATAAAACTAAACCCAATAACACCACATCCCAACAGCACTGCTTAGTCATGGTACTTTGATCACAGCTACCTTTTAGTCTAGGATGGTCTGCCTCAAACCAAAATGGCAGATGCCATTTCTTTTGCCTGTTTCTACAGTTAATGGCACAGCTGGATAAATAATAATTACTCCCATGCTCATATGTTGTGTACCATTTGTGAACCATTATAAGGCAGATGTCCTGTAACTGTGTTTTATAGATGCTAAACAAGTGGGGAGTTGGTAGGGGGCTTTATTTGTGCTTAAGGATACAATTCTCCCTGTGCCAAGGGCCAGCACAAGGTCTAGGTGCAACAACTGGTCTGAAAAATTTGATTTTTTTCTACAGAAAATTTAAATTTTTCAGCAAAAATTCAAATACTGAAAAAATTTGACTGAAAACTGACACATTTTGGCAGAAAATTGAAAAAATTCAATTTGGAAATGCTGACATAGTGACTCATGGGAGATGTAGTTCAGGTGCCTCATGCTCCCATATGTCTCTATATCACTTTGATCAGATTACATCTCCCATGATGCACCGTGGTCTCCCCTCTTAGAGTGGGGAAACCAGTGCATCATGCTCAGTCATGAACCATGGAGAACTAATCTGGAATTAAGATGAAATAATTGGAAGATTTTAAGAACAGGTTGGACAAACACCTGCAGTGTTGTTGTCTGGGGGTCTAGGTGTAGTTGGTCCTGCCTCAGCACAGGGGACTAGACTAGACATCCTCTAGAGGCCCCTTACAGCCCTGCATTTCTATAATTCTATGGGAGTTCCTGGCTGTCAAAAATTCAATTTTCCTATGAAAAACAGTTTTGACAGAACTCTTTTCACCAGCTCTACTATATACCACAGAAATTCCACTTATCTCCTATCTTGACAGTTTAAGCAGGACTTAAGTGGTTCCTTGGCCTTGTGCTGCCTTAAACACATGGATGAACTCACTCTCAAAACACATACTAGTTGGACAAAAAGGCTTCTACATCATTTCTAGCCCAATATGCTTACAGACTGTTTTTCTCCAAATTGACAGCAGACATACCAAATGAGGGACTCCTATTTATACAACCTATCATATCACTCGGGATCACTTAGCAATTGCTTGTCCATAGTCACTATAATAAAGAAATTACACCAGGAATGGAGAACATTACTTAGGGTATGTCTACATTTGAAACACTACAGCTGCATCACAATAGCACTTCTATTTAGACATTACCTACGCCAGCAGGAGGTGTTCTCCCAATGGCGTATGTCATCTAAGAGGAGGTAGCTAGGTTCACAGAAGAATTCTTCCATCGACCTAGCCCTGTCTGCACTGGGACTTAAGTCTGCTTACCATCACCAATCAGGGATGTGGATTTTTCACATCCTTGACCAACACAGTTAAACTGACCTAATTTTCTAGTGTAATCCAGACTTGACTTGCCATGCTTTCAGGACACACAAGCTGGTGACATGAGGAGAAATCCAGTGTCATGGTAGATGGGTTAGTGTGCTATGTTTCTTCTGTATCTCTGGCAAACAGAAAAGTTTCTTCACTTCCTAACAGGAACTAACTTGTGGAAATGCTCATGTAGTCAAAGCACAGGGCAACAGCAGAAAGGGGTTGTATGCAATCACAAGTGACACTACTACCCAAATACATGCAAGTATTGATTCAAAGTAATTGGAGTTAAATGGATTGTCATTGAAGACTTGCAGAGCTGTGATAAAATGTGTATATATGGACAGCCAGTTCTATTTATCTGATATCTCTTTTCTGAGTACTAAACATTTTCCCTGCAACTATTTAACATAAGAACATAACGTTTGTTCCATTTATGTTTCAGTGGTATTTCTGCTGCAAGACTTTACTGCAGGACTTACTAGTTTCCCTGTAACTTCTTCCCAGGGTTAGAACCCCAAAGGCTCTAGGGCATTTTGGAACTCAAGCAGATTCTCAATCCAGCTATAAAATTTAGCAATGAATCTGCTCCACATTTGTTTTCCATGCCATTTTTCAAATTTAAATTAAAAAGATAAAGCAAAAAAAAAAAAACCCACCAGGGTTGTCACAGGAACATATCACTGATCTTTTTAACCAGAGCTTTCCATCTGAGAACTCCCATCTTTTAATTGGATCAATAAAATCTGACAGCAGTATCAATGGGTTGTGTTATGCTAACTTGAACAGAGTAAATCCCTTGTACAACCCAGCTGTAACTGCTGTAAAACTTGACTAGGAAAGACCCCAAAGGACTCAGAGTCTCTGCAAAACCTTGATAACTTTTCAAAAGTTCTATATGTTGCATGAAACGGTTTGAGTATTTTTGGTAAATAAAAGTATTCAGAATGCTAACACCACCATCTGGTAGCTGAACGATGATCTATGTGAAATGAGCAATGATCCCAGGCTGATTCTTAATAATCAAAGCCTTATGTCACAAATCACCATCACAACTGGTAATAATTAGCATACTAGAAACTAGCAAGTGTCTGCAGTTCAGTGAGGGTAAAGAGTCTGGCAAATTGGGGGATTAGGATCCAAAATACTGCTAAAGTAGACAACAATTAAAATGGAAAAATATTAGTCCTCTTCTGAGAACTCAGAGAAGCTGAATGGTTGGCTCTAGGGCTCTTTGCCAGCAGAGTCTTCAATGAACTAATGCCTCAGAAGATAAAGATATATTTTTTTTTGTATTCATAAATTACTCAGAATTTTGCTGGGAATAATATCGCTGTTTCTACTCCTACATCTTCATTTACCTGTTTAGAAGGTACAAACTCTTTCCAATGTGCTTGTGAGCTAGAACTTGGGGCAGGGAAGAGCAGTATCTTCTGGTCTTGGTAAGTGAAATGATTGCCTCTATGGCATTGTCTATTTATAGCTTTTCTCTGCTGGTAAGGTATCAGTAATAGATCTCGCTCTCTCTCTCTCTCCATTGTGCTATTTCTTGTTGTCACATAGCCCACTTCACATATATGGGATCATCCACATCCAGTTTTAAGAGTTCAGAGATGTGTTTTTCTGTGGTCTGAGGATCAGAATCAATGTAATATGGACACTCCAAAGATCTGGATCCTTACTTTACTAGTTACCTAACAAGCTACTAAAGTGCACCAAACTATCAGTAAGAGGGGTATTATATTCTGAGGTAAGAGTGATTCTCTTTCTCTCTCTGTCATGTCCTGCTTGCATTCTCTAAGTGTAACTATAGAAAGCTGGCAGATATGGATTGGAGGAGGCCAGACAAGAAGAGGCAAAGGTGATGTTATGCCACCTGTCAAAGTAGCACAAAGAGGACAGAGCAGGGCTGTGAGTCAGGCCTGTTATCTGTGTTTCCAACTCTGCTTTGCTTCTTAAGTGCTTCCAGTTTTCTCTCCAGCAAATAATTGATTTAAATAAGTGAGTTAGCAAGTCTGGACTTCTCTTTTGATGTTTCTTCTGTCTCTTTAAGCTTCCTCTGTTTCTCTTCCACGTCTTATTTCTGCTTCTTTTTGGAAAGTCTTGAAACTCAAGCTGATGGCTTTTCCAGAAACAGAACCACGTCTTCCTCCACTGAGAAGAGAGAGTTTTGTAGGGTCCATATTGGTAGGCTGAGCCAAAATACTTTCTTTATTGAACTTTTAGAGTTCCCATTTTCTGCAGCCTGCATTCCAGAAGTGCACAATGGCACTGGTGCTCTCCACTGCTGCCTAGACTTCTATGACTTTTCCCTGCTTCCAACAGCTTGAGTGAACATTTAGCTTACTCTTGCAGCAGTGAGCAGCAAAGACTCTTACACCATCTGTCCGGGAGAGCAAACAGTTCACTTTGTGTTGTTTTTGGAGAATTTTTCAAATTGATTTGGCTGGAATGCTTGTCTCTGCTTCCTCTCTGGTAGGCAACAGACTCCGCTCCATTCTTGTTTGCACTCTCTGTCTCACCCCTAGAACAGAGTTGTGGCATTTCAGAAAAACTTGGCCTGTCCTTTGCCATGTTATACCTATTCTGACTATGGATAGACAGAAAACTCCAGTTTACAGTCTGGCTAATTTGGTACTCTCAGGAACAATAAGATCACTTTAAAAATAATTTAGAAAGAATGAAAATGTTATATTTGTCAACCAGCTTTCTCCTCCAATCCATATCTGCCAACTTTCTATAGTCACACTTAGAGAATGCAAGCAGGACATGAGCGAGAGAGAGCGTCAGTCTTACCTCAGACTATAATACCCCTCTTACTGGCAGTCTGGTGCACTTCAGTAGCTCAGTAAGTAACTAGTAACACCAGTGCTTGTGTTGCCAGAGGTTGGTGATTTCAGGAAGCTGATCCACAGCAGGCAGAGACAAGATTTCTTAATGCTAAGGGCAGATAGTGGTGAGGTGCCTCACAACCCTGGGTACCTCCGGGGTGCATCACATGGACAAAGATCTTGGGTTGAGGGCCTTGACTGAACCTTTACCCCCCAGCTGTCTGAAAGTTGGCACATGTGATTGGCTGGTAGCCAGGCTTAGAGTCTTGACAGGCCTGGGACTTTCCCTTCAGGGTTTATAACCGTAGCATATCTTTCCCCACTTCTCTTCACAGCTGGAGGTAGCATCTTGTTTTGTTTTTCATAGCATGCCCCCTTATGAGAATGGACTCTGCCAGGGTTCTGTCGCTGCGTGTTCTTCAGCTTTCTTTTGTTGATCCCTGCCTTTATCGCTGGCTTCCTCTTTGTTCAGGAAGGAAATTTTCCATCAGGTTCTCTCTGCCCTGCCTCTAGCTTATTAGACTGGCTTTTCATCTGCGGGTGGTATTTGCTGTTCTCCTCAGAGACTGTACACCCATTTGTTTGGGGCAGTTTGTGTTTGTTTGCTTGCTCTGTCTCTAGGTGTGGAGTCTTCAGAAGGGAGCAGCTAAATCAAATGATCTGCACCCCCTTAGTGAATGTTTGCTGGACGGGGCCTAAAGCTGCTAGCATATTGGGATAAAGCATTTACATTTACAAAGGATGACTCTGCAAAGGTCCCATATACCAGCTTGCCCCCACTTGGCCACAGGCAATTGTACTAAGCCTATGGGTGGGACTCACCAATATTGCCAGCCCTGGTGCATCAATATCTCTAACGTGTCTAACACCATGGTACCTGCTGGCTACTAAAGAGAGACATTATATACTCATACACTCATTTTAAGCCAATATGTTACATTATCTACCTTTCATGCCAGTGCACACGGTTCTTCCAAGAGATTAGGCTTCCAGGACACACTGGCCTAGCTCAGCCTTCTTGCCTAAATTTAGGTTGCTGAGTTCAGTACAACTGGTTATCAACAAAAGCGGTGCCCAGTTTGCATCCTGGCCTTATCTGGAGCCTCACACTAGATCATAACACTTTGCTGTGCAAATAAATACTCTTGAGATTTAAAACCAAACCCCGTATTCTGCTTTCTCTAGCCATTAAAAGAAAAAGAGTGGAACTGCTGTAGCTTCCTAATACATTCTAGGACATTCATTCTTTCTCTCTCTCTTTAATGCTATTTTAACCTGCCTACATTTATGTCTGTTATTGCTTTACATAAAAGAAGTAAAATTAGCATATGAAAAAGAGGTTTACATGGTAAATTATTGCTTGATGGAATTTTGGTCTATCTATAAAAAAGAAAAGATAATACAGTAATTTATATCTAGTATTTTGTATAATAATAATAACTTAACATAATCCTAGTAATGCTATTAATAGTGCTGAGTGAGACTAATTGGATATGTAAAAAATAACTTTTCTCTTCTCTGGAATAGATTGAGACCCCTAAAATACCTCCTTTATTTAAGATATTGAATGTCAGTACTGAACACCTGAGGCAGAATGTTGCAGGTGAGAGGATCAGGTTGTCTGTGAGGCATAGATAAGTTTTGTACAACTAAAGATATGAGAAGGAGGTATTTTACAACGCGTGTCTCTTCTTTTATTGTTCTTACTGAAGATTGTCATTTACTATTTGCCTGTACAGTGCCTAGAACAATGGGACCCCACCTTCTTGTGACCTTTAAGTGCTACCATAATGTGAATGTTTAATACTATTTTATTTTGTAGCTACAGGCCAACCTCTGTGGGGCCCTGTTGTGCTAGGTGCTGTACAAATATATTCAGAATGAAAATCCCTGTCCCAAAGAGCTTACAATCTACAAATTTCCTTTTAAATCTCTCTATTTCCAGAGTCTTATAGAGCAGACGTGAAAGGCTCTGGTCTGCTCCCACTTATATGCTGCACAGGAGGGCTTTTTGGACTAGTTAAATGAGAGAGTCAAGTTAGAGAGAGACTTGGTGTAAATTGAAATCACACCATTCATTTCAATGAAGCTGCCTCAATTTGCACCAGCTGATGATCTGGTCCATTGTCTCATCTGGCATGGCAGTCGTCATTGTACAATGTTGTTGAGAGGTCTGACAACTGAAATGCAAAGTTTGTCTATTTTAGAGAGTGCTTGTGTGCTCCAGAAACTGATGTCAGAAGAAAGAAAAAATCTTGTGTTGAAATTACTTTGCTTTTTTTTCAATGACTTTTACTGACAGCTTGTTTTTGGTGGGTTTTTTTTAACTGGCAATACATTTACTGGTAGATGGCAACCCAGCACCAGAAAAGGTAATTGATGTGCTCTGGAAAACGTGAAAGTGGTGAGTGACAAAATTATAGTACAGAGCATAATTGTAGAATGTAACAGAGCAAGTTTTCATGACACTTTGTTAGCTGAGGGAACAGTTTGCTCCTTCGCCTGCAATCCCCCACTTATTGTGTCTCCTGTAATTTTTGGGGTGCTTCAGAATCCTTTCACACTCCTGTCAGAGATGTGCTCATTATGCTGCCGTCATCTCATTTCACTCAAAATAAAAAATTAAAAGCCTTGCTCAAATGTATGATAAGAGAGATTGCTTTTCTGGTGGTACCTGTCGGTAAGGGGGGAGGGATAGCTCAGGGGTTTGAGCATTGGCCTACTAAACCCAGGGTTGTGAGTTCAATCCCTGAGGGGGCCATTAAGGGAACTGGGGTAAAAATCTGGGGATTGGTCCTGCTTGGAGCAGGGGGTTGGACTAGATGACCTCCTGAGGTCCCTTCCAACCCTAATAGTCTATGATTCTATGAATTAAACCAACTCAGCACTTTGGATAAGCTGAGTAGAGGGTATTGATTTCTCTGCCTAGCTGCAGTAGGTATGACCTCTTCTCTACTGACCGCAGAGAGTTGGCTAGTGTACACAGCAGAATACATCACATGCTGCAGAATAGTGAAAAATCAATGAGGTGGTCTTTCTCTACTGAAATATTTTTTAACTGCAGGTTAAAGTAATCCCCTGCCCACCCACTTTGTGTTGCCACTGGCTGGGTTCCCTGAGACTGTTGGTAGGAGCTACTGGAAGGTTTGCTAGTATTTTAACTTGATTTTGGGGAGGGGTATCATGTCAAAGGCACAAAGTAATAAATAACAGCCTTTTTTGTGTATAGTCTAAGAAATTTAAATAAGTAGTTTTTCATCCCAAAACAAAAGGATGTTTTACTGAAAGAATAAAGAATATCTAAATTACAACCTGATCTGCCAATCTGATCCTGCGTAAGGTCTGTTCATGTAGGGAATCTGATTCGCTTCAGTATGATTACTTGCATGACTAAAGATTGCTCAGTTCAGTAAGATTCTGCAGAATTGAGTTTTGAGGTTACTATTTCTTTAGCTATTAGTTGCTTTCCCCCAAACACACACAAAGCTTTCGACTGTTTGAATCACAAGTTGTAAAGATAACAGCTAATCATTTAATCTCTCTGAGCATGTACACCATCCTATCTTTCTTGTGTCTCTGTGCACCATAGTGTGGGTTGCCGGTGGGTGTTTTTTCACTGTTGTGCTGTAGAAATGAATGACAGCCACACGATTTGCGAAGGTGGGCCTCTTCACATCTGATGTGGGGATCACCATGGAATAAATAGCTTTGAGTTTCATGTGATTCTTTTCTTTAACATTTTAAGGCACTTTACAATGTGATAATGAGTGAAGTAAGCTTAGTGCAGGGACTGCAAAGGCAAAACCCAAGAAGTCCATGACAATTGACTGTGTGCTGCCTAGGACAATATGAACTGCTTTGCTGAGTGGTGGAATGGCAGGTGAGAGGCTATGTCCTGTTTCAGCAGAATCAGTAACTATTCCTCATCTTCAAGTTGGCCTCTGCATCTTCTCACTTGTGGGCTCGTTCCTCTAAGGCAACTGAGTTTTGGGAAACTTCTAGAAGAGCAGCGTGTGTTGGGACCACATGGGTCAGCCCCATGCTTACAGACAAGTTTATAAAAGACTAGGTGGTCCCTGGCTCCTTCAGTTCCTTCCTGCTCACAGCTAATTGTGTGGATAGGGGCCATTATTTCATGACCAAAGATGAGTTTGTTGTTGACACAAATCACCAGATATCTTGTAGCGGCATTGTAGTTTTACACGGAATAGATTATTTACACAGGCTTTGGGTAATTTTAGGTCATTTCTGTGCCATGACAGTTTAAATTCCTGGCTCTTCCTGTGATTCTGGGCTCAGCCTATCTGAACTGGACCCTAAAGATTAAGAGAAAAAGACTAAGGTTAAGCTGTGTTTTGTGCCCTTCTGTCTTCCCGAAGTGGGACCACATTCCCACTGATTGATGTGGCTTAGAGAGGGCCTTTTTCTGGATCATTGTTCTTTGTCCCATGCCTTTACACCTTGATCCTGAAAGGATAGGCACTCTTGCCTTAAGGCTTTCCCAAAGACAGAGTCTTTATGTGCCAGATCCGTCCTTGGGTCAGGGCCCCATTGCCCTGCTAGAAAAGAGTAGGCCTTTGTCTGGTTTCAAATTCCCTAAAAGTAGGGAAACAGAAAACTTTGGTGGCAGGACTGGCATCCTCTTGCAGCTCCAAACCAGCAGAACACTGTCTGTTTCTGGGGCTTCCCTGGAGGAAACTAAATCCATTGCCTGAATCTATTAGTGTTGGGGTATCCTCAGTGCCAAGGGCTCTGAAAATCCTTAGGGCTGGAACTGGCTAGTGCAATTCCTTCTGTGCCAGAGATCATCTCAGCACTGGGGAAACCTCTGTCTTAGCATGCTTTTGTCAGTGCTGAGCCTCCCTCAGATCCAAGGTGTCAGTCAGACTTGCTTGCAAGAGCCTTGGTTCTACTCTCCTCTGCCAACAAGAGCCTTAGCACCAGGGGATATGGTGCTGTCACATAGGAGGATGTAGAAACATCACCACCGAGGGGTGCATGGGTGGATTAGAAATCTCAGTTCCAGCTTCCTGGATTCTGAAAATGTCTCCAACTGTTCCAGTAAGGCCAATCCCTGGGGCATCCTCAACATCTCCTCCTTTAGGAGCAGTGCAGTCCTTCACTGCCAATGCACTTCCCCAGGGCATCCATTCTTAACTGGAGAAATTCACAAGTAGTACCTGAGTCTCCAGATGCAGGATCTTTCTGTTCTATAGTTTTTGAAGAACTCTATAGAATTCTATTGCAGGGATACTATGTCCTGCTCAATTCTACAGAATGGCTGAAAAGCCTAAAGAAATGGCTTTTATTGAATTCTGTAGGACTCTCCTATAAGGGTAACTTTCAGAGCAACTGAAATGTCTCCATTTGGCCCCCAAACTTGGCGAGCATTAGAATGATATGTAATACAGTGGAATATGCCAGCAGCTTTATTTTTGGTGGTTGTGATCAATCACTGCTGCTCTAAATGTGTTGAGCAACCTCTCAGTGCACTTAGGTCACGCTATAAACAAGTATTGGTCTCTTAGTGCTGGGATACTTTTACCTCATTACACACCCTCACTTGGTGTCTTCAATTACAGTGACGCTTCCCTGGCAAAGGTCAGCAAATAACTGCCCAGCTCAAGATGTTCACATGCTATAATTCTCCTTCAGATCCCTCCTTCCCTCCCTGTACCATGCACTGCTCAGCTCTGGATATGGGCATGTTCTAATTCTCCCCCATCTCCTCTTTTCTGCCCTTCCCAAACCAGGACTAAACCTCCTCACTGTTCTTTACTTGAGTCTGACTCCTTTGCTGCTCTGTCTAAGTCCCTACTGTAAAGGATGGGAGTGCTAGACCATCTCAATGACATGGGTGTAATATTGTTTTAATATAGGGAAAGCAATGTGTTTTGCCCTAATTTCACCCTGAGAAATGGCAGGACTCTTTGTGCTGCAACTTTCAAATATATATATATATTAGGCAGAAGCCTAGAATTGAAAAGTTCAGCCTGACCAGGGGAAGGTAGAAGTAACTGAAAACTGGGTCTAATAATGGGAAGCAACAGGATACCTTAACTATAGGCATCACAGCCAGCTCTGCCTATAGAATATCCGATGGTGAAGGGGAGAGCTGTTTGCCAGGGACTGAAACTACAGAACTGGTAAAGAGCGTCCAATTAATTTGAATCTTAAACATACATTTCCCCGCTTCGATGATGTCTTGTCACCCTATCTTTCTTAATGAATATGCTGCTCTCCTCAGAACAGAATAATATTTTGTTCTCTAGTGTAAAGAAAAATGAACTCGGTATTAGTTATGAAAGGCTTGTTTCCTAGTCCTCTGCTATTGTCATATTTTGACTAACAAAGAAGAGCTTTAAGCAGTTGCTGGAAAACAGGGGCATCTAGACTCAAAAAAGAAGGGCACTTTATTAAAGCTCAGCCCCTGTGTCTGGGTCAGTGTTTTCCACGTGAAAAAAAAAATTAAGAGAGACTTAAAATGTTAGATATTAAACCTGGCCCTTGTTGCTGGTGCCCCACCTGGCAGGGTTACAGAGCTTTTACTTTTGGTCTTTCTTCCTTAGCTTCCTTCATCTACAGTAGGTCATCTAGACTGACAGTCAGATCCTGAGCCCCCGTTTGGCCCCTTTTCATCATGCCCAAGAGCTTGTCTACACTTGGAAACTTACCGGAATAGCTATTCCAGAGTAATTACTCTAGAATTGTCATTTTAGTGTAAGCCTCCATGTGGACACTGATTCCAGAATAAGTGTGTTCACACAGGGGTTACACTGAAATAACTATTCTGGAATAATTACTATTTCAAAGCGTAGACAAGCCCTAAATGAGAAGCTCAGCAATTCTCCACCATGGGGAGGATCCCTGGCTCTATGCCTCTCACTCCCAGAATAAGGGGACTACGTAAGGGAAGAGAAATGGGCAGAATGCTGAGGTACCATAGGAATCCTCAGCTGACATAATTGCTCCCTGGGGGTTATCACCAGCCAACGTAACATGTTCCAGGGGCCAAACAGGCCCCCAGCAGCCCTAGAGACTGGAAAACCATAAGATTCGTGTACAGTCACTATTCCCACCCTTTTAAGCTTTGTATGTGGAAAAACAGCAAGAAAGTACATATTTGCTTTTCTTTGCTTGTTTATATATAATACAAGCAACAAAACTAAGAGCATAACAAAGGTTTTACTGTGCTATGCAATGCAGAGCAAAAGACAAAATTATCCTTGCTGCTTTCCTGAAAGAGAGTAAACAATTTCCTCTTCTCTCTCTCACGCGCGTGTGCACGCCCAATATTGGCATGAGAAATTCCAGATCTCCGCATCTTCTTTTGCCAACAGCTGGAAAGTCTCATAGATTTGTGTTTCTGCAATGCAAACAGGAATAGGCCTCAGTATAAAGGTTTTTTTGTTGTTTATGAGGTTGTTGGATAGTACTTTAGTATTTTTCCTACAATGATGATTACTGATGGGCTTGAAGTATATCTCCAGTTTAAAATACGGTAACTCCTCACTTAACATTGTAGTTATGTTCCTGAAAAATGTGACTTTAAGTGAAGCAATGTTAAGCAAATCCAATTTCCCCATAAGAATTAATGTAAATGGGGGGAGTTAGGTTCTAGGGAATTTTTTTTTTTGCAAGACAAAAGGCATTATATACATTTTAAACAAGCAATTTAATACAGGTATTAAACAGGCTGGCAGCCCCCCTATCAGCTCCCCTATCCCCCCCCCCCCGCACGCCTCCCACTCGCTGGCAGACCCTTCGGATCAGCGCCTTCGCCCTGCTCCCCTCGCCTTCTGCCTGCAGCAAACAGCTCTCTTGCAGCGTTCAGGAGGGAGGGGGGAGGAGTGAGGACCCAGCACGCAGCTTCCCCTATCCCTCCCCAGCCTCCTGCCTGCGGCAATCAGCTGTCTCATGGAATTCAGGAGACTGAGGGGAGGAGTGAGGATGCAGTGTGCAGCTTTCCCCCTTCCTCCCCAACCTCCTGAATGCCACAAACCAGCTGATTGCCGTGGGCAGAAGGCAGGGGAGGAAGCGGGAAAGGCGTTGATCTGCGGGGTCTGCCGGCAGGCGGGAGGCGCTAGGGGAGTTGATAGGGAGGCTGCCAGCCATGGACAAAGCTGGCAGCCAAACAACATTATAGCGAAGCATTGCACAAATTTAAACAAGCATGTTCTGTAATGCAGCAGGGACGTAACATCAAAACAACGTTAAGCAAGAGGACATTAAGTAGGGAATTACTGTATACGCAGACTTTGCGGGTGTTTGGAATCCAAATGTAGCTCTAGATGTGAGCCTGAGAGATCAACTCTTGCTAGGATCATACTCAAGATTTTCAAATTGTCTCAGTCTATAATGGACCAAACAACACCCCCAGGTCTAACACCTGCGTAGATTTTTGGGGTGTGTGAAATTGGGTTCTGAATTTTTCATCTTGGGCCCATTTTGACTTCTGATTTTGTGTGTGTGCGTGTTTATATTTTTAGACCTGTTCACTTCAACAACAGAATAGGCACTTTGGATAGTAAAATGACACAGGATAATTGATTTAGCTTTTTACAACACAAGTTGCCTTTGTTCTCTGTTTCCTTGGATACTGGAGAGTCCATATCATAGAGTATTTATGGCTGAACTGACTATCTATTTTATTATAGTTACTGGTACACGAATGAAAAATTTCCAGCAATTGAATAGCATTTTGCTTTGTTAATAGTCTGATTTGAGGAAGGTTCAAGATTGTATTTGTTGTAATCTCAAACTAAAATCTCCTAGGAAGGATCAGATCAGAGTTGAGGGCAGGGCTGGTGCAACCCATTAGGCAACTAGGTGGTCACCTAGGGCACTAGCATTTGAGAGGCGGCATCTCGGGTCCTTCAGTGGCGACCACGGCGGCCAGATCTTTGGCCGCTCCTGTCGTTGTCGGCATTTAAGTGGAGGGAGCTGGTGCAGGGGGATGCAGGAAGGGCTGCCTGCAGCAAGTAAGGGGGGGGGCGCGGCCTGCAAGGGAACCGCTTCCCACCCCAGCTCACCTCTGCTCTGCCTCCTCCCCTAAGCACGCTGCCCCGCTCTGCTTCTCTCCCTCCCAGGCTTGCAGTGCCGAACAGCTGATTGGTGCTGCAAGCCCGGGAGGGGGGAGAAGTGGAGCAGCGACGGCGCGCTCAGGGAGGAGGCGGAAGCAGAGGTGAGCTGGGGCAGAGAGTTACTGCACGGCTTCCCGGGCCGGGGGGAGCTGCCGCGGGGGGTGAGGAGGGCGCCACAGGGCGGAGCTGCCACGGGGGTGGGATGCCTTAGGGCATGGGGGTGGAGAGCTGCCACAGGGCTGGGGGGGGCGCAGGGAAGGTGGAAGTTTCGCTTAGGGCACGAAATATCCTTGCACCCACCCTGGTTGAGGGACCAGCTGAAGGATTTAGCAGGATCATGACCTAAGTACACAAATGCATGCATGTTCTTCCTTTACTCCTGCAGAGTTCTGAAAAAACTGTCCCGGTGTTCCTAGACTCTCTTTAGTTAATTATTATGAATATTCTCCCAAAATGGAGAGAGTACTGAAGAGTCACACATTTTTGGTAATGAGCTGAAGAGGACTGGTTTATCCACAGTCTCTCCAGAAACCACTGGATAAGCTTCAGATGGTTTTATTTTCATCCGAGTAAAAGTGATAGAACTGGTCTAGAAAAATCTGGTAAGTACTTTTCATGCTTTCCAATGGAGTTCTTTAGTCTTTCAGAATTTTCCCCTGGGTCTCTACATTTCATATCCTTTTCCCCCACCATAATCTCATGCAAATAAAGTAATAGCAATTAATAACTTCTTACACTTATATAACATCAGTCATCTGAAAGGATCACAAAGTGCTTTAGGAATCAAATACCAAAACCACTCACTACCAAAACCAGGTATGATGGGGATATAGGGGGAGGCAGCAGCTATTTAACAGTGCACTGCAAAATTTAGGATGAGAAATGCAAACTGTCATGCTGAAAGCCACCAAAACACACATTTGGAAAAGTCAGCGTCAGATCGCACCATTGTTAACTGAGATGTTTGAGCTGGAGGAAAAACAACATAGGATGAATGAGAATGGCTTGGAGACTGAAGAACATAGGAGAGAGTATAAAGAACTGAGCAGACAGATCCAAAGGCAGACTAGATGAGACAAGAGTGAATACAGCAGGGCAAATTGTGCAGAACTTGAGAATTACAAAGAGAAAAATAATATAAAAGGTATGTTCACAGTGGCCAAACTTCTTACCAAAAAGTTTTCCCTGTGATCGAACATAATAAAAGATTATGATGGCAGAGTCCTCACTGAAATTGATGATATCAAATGCTGATGGAGAATTATTGTACCAATCTGTATGCCTCATCTGAAGAGCCATTCACAATACACAAAAACAGAAAGGAGAGTGTGGAACTGGAGCCATCAAACCTGCCAGAGGAACTGATGCAGGCTATGATGAAAATGAAGCCTGAGAAAGCACCAGAGCAGATAATGTACCAGTAGAATTGCTAAAAGTAATTGTTGACTGTGGTATTGATCTCATGTGGAAAACATGCAACAATGTATGAATGACTAGAAATTGGCCAGACAACTGGCTGAAAGGAAACTTTCTACCCTTACCAAAGAAGGGAGACATAACAGTGTAAACAACCATAAGATCTCCCTGATAACACATGTGAATGAAATGCTGCACTACATAATCCATGATCACATAAAGTGATTGATAGAAGTGGAACTACTACCACAACAAGCTGGTCTCAGAGAGGGATGAATATCATGAATATCCATCACATTGTTGAAAGATGCAAGGTGGACAAACACCCATTGATCATGTGTTTCATTAACTACTCAAAAGCATTCAACACCATCTGACATGACTGTCTTTAGGGGATACAGGCAAACGTGGGGATTCCAAAACATCTTATTGAACACATTGTAAGTGTCTACTATCCACAACAGACAAGAGTAAGAATATCAGTGGAAAACCACTCACTGTTGCCTGCTGGGAAGGGTGTATTCTGTCCCCAGATCTTTTCAACATGAACACATAATTTTGATAAAGTGGAAGGACCTGGGACTTCCATTGATAGACAACTCTTAACTGACCTCAGATATGCTGATGCCACCATGTTCTTTACTACAGTCTCTGATGCAATACAGCAAATGATAGTCTGTAAAAGCCATTAGTGAGGAATATGGACAATCCCTGAATGTGGTGAAAACAAAATGCATGCTCATTGATGTGATTAACAAACAGGATGCAAGCAGACATCATTAACAGTCAAGCTATAGAGGCAGTAGATGAATTGAATTATCTGAGATCAATCATATCTAACCAAGGAGTCTGTGCCAAAGAAATTGGAAGAAGACTAGGGATGGCTTGCTCAACTATGGCCTCCTTTATGAATGTTTGGAAAAACAGAGGTGTCTTGAATCGTACAACACTTCAGCTTGTGAAGCTTAATTTTTTCTATAGCGAACTATGGATGTGAATCGTAGGAAATTGATGCTGCTGCTAAGAAAATTTAAACCTTTGAGATGTGGTGCTGGTGAAGACTCTTGTGTGTGTCCTGAATGGAAAAGAAGATGAATGCTTATGTTAGAAATATTATTGCAGAGAAGCAGACCCTGCTGTGGGAAATCAACAGGCACAGACATGGACTTAACCTTGAGAAAGTTACCAGAGAAGGAATGGTGATGGGTCATCGTAGTAGGGGATACCCAGTGAGGAGATAGATAGATGGTGTGTAGCAGATCACTGGAAGGTCAACTGCTGAGTGCTCAGTCAGCAATGGATTGAGAAGGCTTCCAAAAATTCTGCTATGAGGTCCTCAATATTCAGACATGAATAAATGGATTTTATTTACTTACTATTCAAATTCCAGCAGCCAGGAATAGGCAGAGAACAGTAGGTTTGCAGCCGTGGCCCTTTTCCCCCCAAGAATGCACCATGTCTTTTTTGTCATGTGGGAATCCAGTTACACTAGGAAGAAGTTCCCTAGTGAATCAGTTATGATAACCTTATAGCCCCTTTACACTGGCAGAGTGTGCGTAAAGGGGCCATGGGAAACCCTCTGAGCACTGACTTCAAAGCTAACCAGCCAGATTTTCTGAAGCCCTCTTTATTGAAAGACGTCAAGTGTTGGTATGACTCATGTCCTAGAATACAGATTACTGTATAAAAGAGCATGGCCACTTCAGTGGAAAGAGTATTTTTTATTATCTCTTTTGCAGAATGCCCCAGAAGCTGTAACGACAATCAGGACGCTGTTGTGCTAGATGCTGTACAAATATATAGTAAGAGACTGTCCCTGCACCAGGAAGTTTGCTTAAGGATGATAATTACTACTAATCAGAGAATAGATCTAGTGTAATTCCTTTGAAGGGCATATTTCATAACTAAATGTAGGCTATTTAAATGGCATGCCTGGTGTTTTCTGCAAAGCAATTCCATCTTTTTAGGAGTTAATTGGGGTTTGCTAGCATAAGTTTCCCACTGTGTGGCCCTTTGTTCACTTCAGACCACTTCTTTGTTCTATTTATAGTATTTAAACTAGCCAATTTTGCTACATTTTAAAATGTTTTAATGCTTCATGCTATTTATTAATGAAACAGAAGTGACTATTTCCCCACACAAAGTATTCTATGAGTTCTTATAATTGGGCTGATCACTAAATTGGCATGCTTCTCATTCCGCTCTGGTGTTGCTAATCTGGCGATTCTGCACTGCTTATGAGCTTTTTCAGTTCCACACTGGAATAGGACTTTGCTACGCAGTGTATGCTTCACATGAACTGTGGACTCTGTGCAAAACAACTGAAACCTTAACATTGTGCCAGAACTGAAACTCAATATGGTTTTCAACTGCTTGGCAATGTCACACTTGGAATGATGACATTTTCATTTGTACAAGTAGCCTTTACATAAATATGTTTGGTCCAGAGGTGTGTGCATGCGCGCACGCACGCAAGCACACGCACACACATCAGTCATGCCTTGTAATATTTACAAGCTAGAGCATTGTATTTACTCATGAAAACCCAACTCTTACTTTTCTGAAAAAGTCACAGAAATATTCCTGGCCAGAAACTAACAAATCCAGGTTGCAGAACAAACCTAAAGAAACCATCATGTTATTTTGTGCAAAGACAGTGTTTAAGTTGACTCCTCAACAATGAAATAAAATACATAGATAGGGATTCTATCCATGATTTCAGCATTAGAACTATACTGGAGCTTTCAGGCAACTTCAAGAGAAGTCTGAGAAGGAGCAAATTGTACTAATTTAGCCTGCTGACAATGGAAATGATCCATGTGTGTTCACATCTAAGAGGAAATTCCAGACTTTCCAAATAACTCAGATGATCACCAGAGTGATAAAATATGCTCCTCTGCTGAGAGCATAATCTGGCATGTGTGTGTGCCCCCAAAATGCCTGGTTTGCCGAGTCAGCAGCAGACTTGCCCCTGAATAATGCGGGTACAATGTCTATTTTTGAGCTCCTCAAAGTTTTTGCTGACACTTGAGCTTAACATCAATATTCTCTAGGCTAAGAACAGTCCATAACTCAGAGAAAAGAGGCCATTGTGGATGATTTATGATTAGAAGAAGCATTGTTGCATAGCTGGTGCTGACAGGTGAAAATGGGAAGGTTGTTTTTTTTTAATCAACGCTTAGCAAAATCCATAACAAATGATTCATACAAAAATATAAACACTAGAACATGTAAATAAATGCAGAGGCCAATTCTCTGTTCTAATCCGGATGACTTGCACTGCTCCAGTGGCATAAAACAGCCAGCCGGCCTGCCAATTTAATTGCTTCCTCGATGATTCCCCTGGTGTACAAAAAACCCTGTGTGACATAGAGCTGGTGCAGTGACTCTTGTGCTGCCCTCTTCCTGCTCCCTGGTGCAGTGAGCATTCCTCAGAGAGTTGGGCAAAGCCAGGGCTTCTCTCTGCCCCAGCAATCCCTCAGCCATTGGAACAGTCCCTTGGATAGTCAGGCATAATTTAGAGCACCCCTCATGCTGCTCGGAGAGGACCAGACTATTCCCTAGCCAGCCCCAGGATAAGCAGATCACAAAGGTGGCATAGAACTACCTTTGCCCTCCCCCAAAAGGATTTTTTAAGATTTCTTTTTATTGTTTAAGAAGTTATAACCACAAAGTAAAGCAAACAAAAGTGTACAGCTCACATTAATTCTACACTACACAATTATATAGTGTAATGGCTCGTCAAACAGTACATTGACTACTAGGAGTATTGAGTCCGTTTGCAAGGGAAAACAGGAGAAGAGTAAAATGAAACAAAGTAAACAAGATGGCATGTGATATTATATGTTGGTGCAGCTATTGACTCAAACTAAACAGTAGTGACTTTCACAAATGTATGTGCCAGTCTCACTCACATAGTTGACTTCATTTCAAATGATTGTTTGCCTTCGTAGGATGCAAATGTTATACACTTCCTACACTATTTATTGTAGTCCATGTTTCTATGTTCTCTGGGTTCATCTTGATTTTTGTATCTGTTTGCAATGTTTCTAATGGAAGTATTTTTTTTAATAATTCCTAACTCCTGAGTTTTGCAATTTGATTCAAACTGTGCAAATGCCCTTCAATCACAATAGACATTTTACTGTTTATTGCACTTTAAGTTGATGTGAACCAGCTCAGCAACTCAGTTCTTGTCCTCTGATATTTGATCAAAGTCTATTTTCTGCTCAGGCAATGTTTGTGTGAACCCTATATTCCGTTCACAAGATAAGCTTCACAAATGAATTTAGATATGATCAAAGTCAGGTGGGTTAGGAAATGATACCTGATGATGCACATTCGTCTGATAAATGTGTGTGTACTTGGTCAGGCTCATTTTAAGCAAAAACCGAGAAAACTATAGATTGTGACAGACCCAGACCAGTGCGGTACAGGAGTCTGGTAGAGGGCAAATATACTGGTCACTGGATGAGTAGTTTTCTGTTCCCTGAGTGACCAGAGCAGGGGCTGCATTAGTGTAATCAGGAACCTGCTAGAACCATTTAAGGCAGACAGGCTGATTAGAACACCTGCAGCCAATCAAGGCAGGCTAATCAGGGCACCTGGATTTAAAAAGGAGCTCACGCCAGTCAGGTGAGGAGGAGCCAGAGGAGAGGAAGTGTGTGTGAAGAGCTGGGAGCAAGAGGCACCAGGAGCTGAGAGGGAGAGGGAGAGGGAATGGGAATGGGAATGGGAATGCTGCTGGAGAACTAAGGAGTACAAGCATTATCAGACACCAGGAGGAAGATCCTCTGGTGAGGATAAAGAAGGTGTTTGGAGGAGGCCATGGGGAAGTAGCCCAGGGAGTTGTAGCTGTCATGCAACTGTTACAAGAGGCACTATAGACAGCTGCAATCCACAGAGCCCTGGGCTGGAACCCGGAGTAGAGGGCGGGCCCAGGTTCCCCCCTAAACCTCCCAACTCCTGATCAGACACAGGAGGAGTTGATCCAGACTGTGGGGAAGATCACTGAGGTGAGCAGATCTGCCAATAAGCCCAGGACCCACCAAGGTAGAGGAGGAACTTTGTCACAACATATACTTTTTTTTTTTTTTGCCCTATGGTTAGCTCTTTTCACACTTCAGACAGACAACTTGATTCTGATCTCCCTGAACATGGATGTAAATAAGGAGTAACTCCATTAATGGTAGTGGAGTTACATTGGTGCAAAATTGATGTAAGCAAGGTCAGAATCAGGTCAAAAGTCACTCCAAACAGACAAGCTGATGACACCTTAATGGATTTTGAGTAGGAACCCTAGACAGCAGATCTCAACACAACACACAAACAGTCAGCCAGAGCAGGAACTCTTTCCTGAACTTGGGTTGGCATCCAGCATTCTGATACTAAACCATAAATACTTTACATCTAGATTTTGGAAAAAACTCAATAGAAATATTTTACCATGAAGAAAGAACAAGCATTCAGTCATATAATCTGCACATACTCAGCTCAGCCAGTGTCATCAAAACAAAATAAGTTGTGATCAATCCTAAACAAAACCTCCAGCACATAGTAGCTTGTATGTGTTGGTTTCACTGTCACTATCATCAGTTCTGTGGTGTTATGTTATTGACAGACTTATTCCCATGAGTTTCCTAAATGCTGCTTTTTGCTAGACAGGACCATCAACTCTTTTTGGTATGGCTCAACAGACATTTGGCAACTCATCTGATGTTTTCATGGGCTTCTCCATGAAGTGAGAAGGTTCTCCCTAGTCAACGTTGCTTCATTACTCCTTGTAGGCAGTATTTTTGCCCATTGGCCCTGTAAAGCTTTGATTCCATACCACTAAGGATTTTGAATGTTTTTCTGAGGATGGGATTTCTTTTGTAAAGAATCTAGCCCTTTAATTTCTCTCTCTGTTCCACTGCAAAATAATTGCTTTTTATCCTCTGTCTTCATGAACAAGGCCAGCTCCCAGACTATTGCACTGGGTAGCACAGCAAGGGGAGGAGGTGACCAGGCCTCTGTGGAGAAAGAAGTGGTTCAGGACTATTTAGAAAAGCTGGATGAGCACAAGTCCATGAGGCCGGATGCATTGCATCTGAGGGTGCTAAAGGAGTTAGCGGATATGATTGCAGAGCCATTGGCCATTATCTTTGAAAACTCATGGCGATCGGGGGAGGTCCCAGATGACTGGTTAGAGCATTGGCTCACTAAGCCCAGGGTTGTGAGTTCAGTCCTTGAGGGGGCCATTTAGGGATCTGGGACAAAAAAATAGTTGGGGATTGGCCCTGCTTTGAGCAGAGGGTTGGACTAGATGACTTCCTGAGGTCCTTTCCAACCCTATGATTCTATGATTGGGAAAAGGCTAATGTAGTGCCCATCTTTAAAAAAGGGAAGAAGGAGGATCTAGGGAACTACAGACCAGTCAGCCTCAACTCAGTCCCTGGAAAAATCATGGAGCAGATCCTCAAGGAATCAATTCTGATGCACTTAGAGGAGAGGAAAGTGATCAGAAACAGTCAGCATGGATTCACCAAGGGCAAGTCATGCCAGACTAACCTAATTGCCTTCTATGAAGAGATAACTGGCTCTGTGGATGAGGGGAAAGCAGTGGACGTGTTATTCCTTGACTTTAGCAAAGCTTTTGATACAGTCTCCCACAGTATTCTTGCCAGCAAGTTAAAGAAGTATGGGCTGGATGAATGGACTAGAAGGTGGATAGAAAGCTAGCTAGATCCTCAGGCTCAACCAGTAGTGACCAGTGGCTCCATGTCTAGTTGGCAGCAGGTATCAATCAGAGTGCCCCAAGGGTCAGTCCTGGGGCCAGTTTTGTTCAGTATCTTCATTAATGATCTGGAGGATGGCATGGACTGCACCCTCAGCAAGTTTGCAGATGACACTAAACTGGGATGAGTGGTAGATACACTAGATAGGGATAGGATACAGAGGGACCTAGACAAATTAGATTATTGGGCCAAAAAAAATCTGATGAGGTTCAATAAGGACAAGTGCAGAGTCCTGCACTTAAGATGGAAGAATCCCATGAACTGCTACAGACCAGGGAACGAGTGGCTAAGTAGAAGTTCTGCAGAAAAGGATCTAGGGGTTACAGTGGATGAGAAGCCGGATATGAGTCAATAGTGTGCCCTTGTTGCCAAGACGACTAATGGCATTTTGGGCTGTATAAGTAGGGGCATTGCCAGCAGATCAAGTGATGTGATCATTCCCCTCTGTTGGGCATTGGTGAAGCCTCATCTGGAGTACTGTGTCCAGTTTTAGGCCCCACACTACAAGAAGGATGTGGAAAAATTGGAAAGAGCGCAGCGGAAAGCAACAAAAATGATTAGGGAACTGGAGCACATGAGGAGAGGCTGAGGGAACTGGGATTGTTTAGTCTGCAGAAGAGAAGGATGAGGGAGGATTTGATAGCTGTTTTCAACTACCTGAAAGGGGGTTCCAAAGAGGATGGATCTAGACTGTTCTCAGTGGTAGCAGGTGACAGAACAAGGAGTAATGGTCTCAAGTTGCAGTGGGGGAGGTTTAGGTTGGATATTAGGAAAAACTTTTTCACTAGGTGGGTGGTGAAGCACTGGAATTGGGTTACCTAGGGAGGTGGTGGAATCGCCTTCCTTAGAGGTTTTATGATCAGGCTTGATGAAGCCCTGGCTGGGATGATTTAGTTGTGGATTGGTCCTGCTTTGAGCAGGGAGTTGGACTACTTGACCTCCTGAGGTCCCTTCCAACCCTGATATTTTATGATTCTATGAAATTGGTCCAATGACAGCAAAATCTTTGTCACTGTGCCACGAGGGAGAGTCAGCTGTGTTAAGCAACTCCTGATGTGCTCCACTTCCTTCTTCCTTTTGTCTCGTCCCCCCCCACAGTTATGCAGCGTGCTATGGATTCACTGTGTGTTTGGTTGTTACTCTGCATCCCAGAGGTAGCTTATCTAGTGGAGCTCTGTGGATACAGTTATGGTGGAAGCCGCTGAGAGGATGAACTAAATCAGCACAAGCCCAGCTGTTCAGGCCATGCTCCCTGCCAAGACAGTGCCATCCACTTTTTGAGTTGTACCAGGTCCCAAGAGCAAGAGACCTTCCCACACGGTAGTAGAGGTTGTAGCCATCTGTAGTATTCCCCTGCCCTGTAGACGTTTCACCCCATGGGACCTTCACTTGTTTGTTCTAATGTAAAGGTGAATTTAGATTACTTTGTTTCTTCTGCGGTATTAACATAGCTATATTGCTCCTCTTACAGATCTTGTAAAGAGGTTAAATAATCTAAATATTTATTCATTAAGATTTACATTTTAAATGCAAACCCACTGATTCACAAAGAGTTTTTTTCAATGGAGGGAAACAGTTAGGCTGTCAGGATTGAGGGGGAGAAAAGGTATAGGCATTTATAGGAGTAAGAATAGCTTGAAGTTACATAGGAACAATTATTAAACTTTCAAGGAAAATCTAATATGTATGCTTTAAATTTGAGAGCATGAACTGATCGCTGTCTAGTGTCAGGAAGAAATTTCCTCATGGTGTAGTAGTATTGCACATTCTGTGACTTATGTGGGTTTTTCACTCTCCTCTGGAGTATCCGGCAATAACCACTGTTGGAGATAGGATACTGGACTAAATGGACCATCCTTCTGTTCTGCTATTGCAGTTCCTACACTGTGTGTTCCTTTGAAACCCAAATAATACATTTGGGCTCAGAAACAGTTTCATATTCAGTACTTAAGCAGATTTATGTATGTCCTTGCCAGGTAATAGCTGAAACTAGGAAGTATTATGATCGTTTTACTACAGCGGCTCTACTGTGTATGATCTGAAAAGTACACAGTGCTAAATGCCCTTCTGCAGAGATCTTGGCATTGAACCCTTAGACACTTTACAAGACTCCAGTCCCAATGGAGTTACTCTCCTTATAATTGCAAATTACTTGACAGATATTTTTAGAATCATTATACAATATATCCCCGTAGGAACAAAAGAGTAGAACAGTATGTTGTTTCGTGTTTAAGCTCAGATATCGACAGGAAAATGTCATTTACTTTTATTTTTTTCTTCTGGTATCCTAATAAGTGGGATTTCTGTTGATTTTGTGAAAAAGAAAGTCTTCTGAATGAATAGTAAAAAAACAAAACCAAGAAAGATATTGCCATAACAATAATCATTTAACCTTATGAAGGGATCTTTCATTCTAAATTGCTTTACAAACACAGGACCCAATTCTGAGACCTTTACTCTTGTTGAGTAGTAATTAGATGCATACTCCCATTGAGGCAAATGGGACTACCCACATGAGAAAGTACTATCCAGCTTGCACAGGGCAGCAGCATCATGCCCACAAGAACCTCTTTACCCACCACTAAAATACAGCCATTTCTGAGGTAGTTTAAAAAAAAAAAAGGCAAAATAATATTTCACAAAATTTTTCCAACCAACTATAGTGTTTAAAGGCCTGATCCAACTCACATTAGACCACCACTGAACCAGGCCCTCAAAACGCACAGCAACACTACCTAACAGTTTGAGACATGAAATGAATAATACTGGGCTTGATTCTGATCTCAGTGACAAGTGTATAAATTAGGACAAACTCTTTTGCTGCTGATGGAGTTACACCAATGTAAAACTTCTCTAGGTTAGTTCAGAATTAGGCCCCTTGTGTAACGCTGATACCCCACAGGAGACTGAGGCAGAGAGAACGGAATGTGATAATTACAATACTGAAGTAAAAATATAAAATCTATTCAATGGAATTGTGCCTACATATGCCAGATAGTGAAATTGACCTGACATGCATTATTTTACACCTGTATATTCCCAGTTTTTAATAACAACTATCTGTGCTAATCTAGCCTCTCCCTACTTTGAACCACAGCAAGTCATACATTTTACTTTAGTTAGAAACGTTTTTTGGTTTGCCCTAAGGAAAGGTTCAGGGTGTCCTGCTCCGTAACCATTCAGGTACTTAGACTTGTAGAGACAGCTTGAGCTGCTCCCCTTTAAAAGTGAACTAGAACAGCTTCTGGTAAAGTTCCCTTGGAAAAGAAACATACCTTTGCATGCCCTTTTTCTCTTGTAAATTGAATGGTTTCCTTGATTAAAAACCTTCCTCTTCATTCTGAAAAACTAGGCAGGAAACCTGCCACCTCCCACCCTTTTTTTTCCAGCTGTTTGAAAGAGCTCAGAAGTTGTTACAGTTTCAGGCTTTTATGGTTCCTTTGGAAATACTGAAAATTGTGTAGGAGCAAAAGAAATGAGGATTCTAGTTACTTCCATTAGAACTCTTTCTGAAATCCAGCAATTATTTTGTTCTCAGAACGGATAAACACATCATTTGTTACAGAGGTGCTGACTTTCTAATTTCTCCAAGGGAGTTCAATCCCTGCTCCACCTGAGGCCCTGGCCCCACTCCACCCTTCTCCCAAGGCCCCAACTCCACCCCACCCACCTCTTCCCACCCTGTTCTGCCCTCTCCTCCCAGCACCTTCTGCATGCTGCTGAACAGCTTATCTGCAGTGGGTGGGAGGCTCTGGGAGGGTTGCAGAGGAGCTGATCAACCGGGTCCACTAGACTTTAGTAAGGCATTTGATACAGTCTCGCATGATATTCTTATAGATAAACTAGGAAAGTACAATTTAGATGGGGCTACTATTAGATGGGTGCATAACTGGCTGGATAACCGTACTCAAAGAGTAGTTGTTAATGGCTCCCAATCCTGCTGGAAAGGTATAACAAGTGGGGTTCCGCAGGGGTCTGTTTTGGGACCGGTTCTGTTCAATATCTTCATCAATGATTTAGATGTTGGCATAGAAAGTACGCTTATTAAGTTTGCGGATGATACCAAACTGGGAGGGATTGCAACTGCTTTGGAGGACAGGGTCAAAATTCAAAATGATCTGGACAAATTGGAGAAATGGTCTGAGGTAAACAGGATGAAGTTCAATAAAGATAAATGCAAAGTGCTCCACCTAGGAAGGAACAATCAGTTTCACACATACAGAATGGGAAGAGACTGTCTAGGAAGGAGTATGGCAGAAAGAGATCTAGGGGTCATAGTAGACCACAAGCTTAATATGAGTCAACAGTGTGATACTGTTGCAAAAAAAGCAAATATG
Source organism: Gopherus flavomarginatus (assembly GCF_025201925.1). Classification (NCBI taxonomy): domain Eukaryota; kingdom Metazoa; phylum Chordata; order Testudines; family Testudinidae; genus Gopherus; species Gopherus flavomarginatus. The sequence continues at coordinate 73,734,030 of NC_066619.1, read as the reverse complement.
ATTCTGGGATGCATTAACAGGTGTGTTGTAAACAAGACACGAGAAGTCATTCTTCCGCTCTACTCTGCGCTGGTTAGGCCTCAACTGGAGTATTGTGTCCAGTTCTGGGCACCACATTTCAAGAAAGATGTGGAGAAATTGGAGAGGATCCAGAGAAGAGCAACAAGAATGATTAAAGGTCTTGAGAACATGACCTATGAAGGAAGGCTGAAGGAATTGGGTTTGTTTAGTTTGGAAAAGAGAAGACTGAGAGGGGACATGATAGCAGTTTTCAGGTATCTAAAAGGGTGTCATCAGGAGGAGGGAGAAAACTTGTTCACCTTAGCCTCCAATGATAGAACAAGAAGCAATGGGCTTAAACTGCAGCAAGGGAGATTTAGGTTGGACATTAGGAAAAAGTTCCTAACTGTCAAGGTAGTTAAACACTGGAATAGATTGCCTAGGGAAGTTGTGGAATCTCCATCTCTGGAGATATTTAAGAGTAGGTTAGATACATGTCTATTAAGGATGGTCTAGACAGTATTTGGTCCTGCCATGAGGGCAGGGGACTGGACTCGATGACCTCTCGAGGTCCCCTCCAGCCCTAGAGTCTATGAGTCTATGAGTATGTCAGAGGCACTGGGCAGGAGGAGGAGTTGATCAGTGGGGTCACTGCTCTTTTTCCCCCCATGTGTACTCCAGCCCCATAGCACCCACGGAGTTGGCACTTATGATTTGTTAGCAAGGTAGTTAAGTCCTGGCAAAAAACAAGGGTGAAAAATCTGTCATGGTTCAGAACAGAGTTTAAAAAGAGGAACATTCACTTCAAAGTCTCCTCCCACAGCAGTGCTTGTGAAAGCAATGTTCTTCAAAGAGTAAAGGGTTTATTTTTAGGAAGATTTGCTCTGCTTAGAATTTCAGAGCCCAAATGCCCCTTAGAGAAATAGTCATTTTTACACAGAAATTTGGGTTCTTTGATAAGGGCCTATATTCTTTATCTGTGAGCCCGAGTCAGCTCCTGTTGAAGTCTAGGGTTTTGCTAGAGAGTTCAGTGTGAGCAGGATCAAGCCCCACATCAGAATTTCCCATTGCTAGTCATGACTCATAGGCATTCCATCCTGTGCTTTTGATCAGATCTTTTGAATCTCAGTGCCCAGGGTGAAATCAAGTGATAATTGTATGTATTTGATTGTCTCCCTCTCCTTCACCCTCTAATGTTGCTTTTCTGCTTTGGCCCCTGTACTTGTCTGCATGGGCAGACCTCCTGCTCCTTTGCAGAGCCCTGTTGTCTGCATGGAAGCAGGGGGCTGCGCATATGCAACAAGTTAGATTGTAAATTTCTAAGGACAGTGAGTGGGTCTTCCTTTGAATAGTGCAGAGGTGGGCAAACTAAGGCCCACAGGCCACAATCCATCCTGAGGGACCCTTCTGCTCAGTCCCTGAGTTCCTGCCCTGGAAAGCTAGCCCCCAGCCTCTCCCCTGCTGTTCTCCCTCCCCCACAGCCTCAGCTCGCTTTGCCATTGCTCTGGGCAGCAGGGCTGTGAGCTCCTGGGGCAGCGCAGCCGCAGATCCTGGCCTGACCCGGTGCTCTGTGTTGCGCAGTGGCGTGGCTGGCTCCAGCTGGGCAGTGCGGCAGCCTGTCCTGGTGCTCTGGCGGCACGGCTGTAGCGCCGCCAGCCACCGGTGCTCCAGGCAGCGCGGTAAGGGGGCAGGGAGCAGGGGGGGTTGGAGAGAGGACAGAGGAGAGAGATGGGTGGTGGTCAGGGGGCAGGGGTGTGGATAGCGGTCGGGGCAGTCAGAGGGCGGGGACCACAGAGGTTGAATAGGGGCAGTCAGGCAGGAGAGAGGGAGTTGGATGGGGCAGTGGGGGGCATTCAGGGGACAGGGAGAAGGGGTGGTTGGATGGGGCTGGGGTCCCGGGGGGGCAGTCAGGAATGAGAGGGGGGGTTGTATGGGGCTGCGGGGGTGCAGTCAGGGGTGGGAGTTCTGGGGGTGGTCAGGGGACAGGGAGCAGGGGGGTGGATGGAGCAGGAGTCCTGGGGGGGCCATCAGAGGGTGAGAAGCAGGGGGTCAGATATGGGGCAGGAGCCGGGCCATGCCTGGCTGTTTGGGGAGAGACAGTCTCCCCTGAGCGGCCCTGCATACAATTTCTGAAACTCGATGTGGCCCTCAGGCCAAAAAGTTTGCCCGCTCCTGGAATAGTGCCTAACACAATGGGGCCCTGATCCTGATTAGGGTCTGTAGTTACTATTGCAATGCAGATTATCACAATAATAAGAGTGCCAGTGAGTCCATTGCCTCATGAGTATGAAGGTCCAGGTGTTGACATTCACCTATGCCTTTATATTTTACAAATTATTCCATTCCAAGAAATATTGAGACCACTTGATAAGGAAAAAAGGCTCTGAGTAGTCAAGGGTGATTTTAAATAAGGGCTAATTTAAAGAATATCTGTTAAAAGTATAAATTGGACCATATTGCTTTGTGCCACAACGTTAAAGCTGCTTAGAAGTATAATGAGGCACCTGTTTATCAAGAATGGAATAAACCTGATTGAGCTCCAGATGGTAAAATAGAAACTAAATCTCTTTCTGTTAAAGACATATATGTATTAAATAACTAAGTACCATTCACAACACACATTACAAGACAATGGAGCCCTCTTTTATGAACATCTGTTAAAAGAATAGATCTGTAAGAATATATCTATCAAGTTTATGTTCTTAGCACATTTCCACTCTATTTATCAATGTTGACAACTATTTCAGGCCATTTGTTGGCCAGAGCCATGTGTCTCTGGGCAGTCATTGTACTAGTTACAGATTCCAACAGCAACCCAAAGGATTCTACTTTGGAACTGCTTAGCTTATACAGTCCAATTTTTTATTCTTTTATTCCCTAGGCCGTTGAAAATAACAAGATGACTTTAACTGGATTTTTTCCTACCTTTAGTGTCTTTCTGATCAACAAAAGAACCCGATCCTGAAAATCCTCCCTCCTATAAACTCTCCATTTGAAATCAATGGAACTACTCATGTGTGTGTTTGCCACACACCTTATCCAAAACCTTATCCAAAAAGGACCATCTTAAAAGCCTGTATATTTTGTTCTTTGAATAGCTTGCTCCTACTTTTTAATATAGTAAGTGAAATATATTTGAAGGGTCACATGATTTGTCATTTAAGGGCCAAACTTTCAAGCTTCTGAGTTGGTGTTCCCCAAAGCCTGCTGAGTATTGACCTCCACCCCGCAGAGAACTATGTGTGTGTAATTTAGATGAGTTCAGCAAAATCTGATAGTGATTGTTATAAAAACTAGTCAGCACACAGCAAAAATGAACAATTAGACCTGCTGTGTGTTGCACTGGCTGTTAATAACACAAGCAGTTCCTACATCTTCTACCTGTACCCCCTACACAGGTTGCAGGAAGAAGCAGGTGGTGTAGGAGCTAGGGATGGCCAGAAAACAAGAATTCAGTTTCGTTAAATGTTTTAAGTTTTCCAAATGTTTTTGTTCTGCATCAAAACAAAACCAAGACCTTTTGAAAAATTTTGAGAGAGAGCTAGTGGTATGGTAGTCTCTCTTTATATATATGCTGGACCTAAGAAACCATTCTATCCCATTTTTTTTTGACTAGCTCTAATCAGAGCTGCTATTCCAGCTCAATCACACTGAAAGAACCCCTATTGGAGTGATCGTCCCAGGTCCAGGTATGCACACTTTAGGAGTACTTTGTCTACACTACAGGATTATTCTGATTTTACATAAACTGGTTTTGTAAAACAGATTGTATAAAGTCGAGTGCACGAGGCCACACAAAGCACAATAATTTGGCTGTGTGCATCCATGTACCAAGGCTAGCGTCGATTTCTAGAGCATTGCACTCTGGGTAGCTATCCTGTAGCTATCCCATAGTTCCCACAGTCTCCCCAGCCATTGGAATTCTGGGTTGAGATCCCAATGCATGATGGTGCAAAAACAGTGTCACGGGTGATTCTGGGTAAATGTCGTCACTCGTTCCTTCCTCTGTGAAAGCAATGGCAGACAATCATTTCGTGCCCTTTTTCCCTGGATTGCCCTGGTAGATGCCATAGCATGGCAACCATGGAGCCCTTTTTGCCTTTTGTCACTGTCACCGTATGTGTACTGGATGCCGCTGACAGAGGCGGTACTGCAGCGCTACACAGCAGCATTCATTTGCCATTACAAGGTAGCAGAGACGGTTAGCAGTCGTTCTGTACCGTCTGCTGTGCCATTGTAAATTGGCAATGAGATGACTGTTATCAGTCGTTCTGTATCATCTGCTGCTGTCATGGGTGCTCCTGGCTGGCCTTCACTGAGGTCGGCCGGGGACGCAAATACAAAAATGGGAATGAATCCCTGAGTCAATCCCTCCTTTATGGTTTATCTAAAAATAGTCAGTCTTGCCTAGAATATGGGGCAAGTGTACTAGAGAACCAGTGTATCAGAGAACCAGAGAGCACAGCCACTGTGTGTCAGATCCCACAGAAATGATGAGCTGCATGCCATTCTAGGGGGTGCCCCTGCAACAACCCCACCCGTTGCTTCCCTCCTCCCCCAACCTTCCTGAGCTACCATGGTAGTGTCCCCCCATTTGTGTGATGAAGTAATAAAGAATGCAGGAATAAGAAACACTGAGTTTTTAGTGAGATAAAATGAGGGGGAGGCAGCCTCCAGCTGCTATGATAGTCCAGGCAGGACATTAAATGGTGGCGGGGAGAGGAGCCCAGCATCCCGCTGCTATGATAGTCCAGGCAGTACAGAATCTTTTCTTTAGACATGAAAGGGGGAGGGCTGATGGAACTCAGCCCCTAGTTGCTATGATGAGGATGGTTACCAGCCGTTCTGTACCATCTACCAGGAATGACAGGGAGTCATTCCTATTTTTACCCAGGTGCCCCCGGCTGACCTCATCTGAGGCCAGCCAGGAGCACTCACAAGATGATGAGGACCACTATCAGTCCTTTTGTACGGTACCGTCTGCCACCGGGGAGGGGAGAGGATGCTGCTATTCATTGCCGCAGCACCGCATCTGCCAGCAGCATGCAGTAGACATAGGGTGACCTATAAAAAAGCCAAGAAATGATTTTTTTATCTTTTCTTTCACGGGGGGAGGGGGGTAAATTGACAACATATACCCTGAACCACGCCGGACAATGTGTTTGACCCTACAGGCATTGGGAGCTCAGCCAAGAATGCAAATGCTTTTCGGAGACTGCGGGGACTGTGGGATAGCTGGAGTCCTCAGTACCCCCTCCCTCCCTCCATGAGCGTCCATTTGATTCTTTGGCTTTCCGTTACGCTTGTCACACAGCACTGTGCTGTGGACCCTGTATCATAGCCTGGAGATTTTTTCAAATGCTTTCTCATTTCATCTTCTGTAACGGAGCTATGATAGAACAGATTTGTCTCCCCATGCAGCGATCAGATCCAGTATCTCCCATACGGCCCATGCTGGAGCTCTTTTTGGATTTGGGACTGCATCGCCACCCGTGCTGATCAGAGCTCCCCGCTGGGGAAACAGGAAATGAAATTCAAACGTTTGCGAGGCTTTTCCTGTTTACCTGGCCACTGCATCCGAGTTTGGATTGCTGTCCAGAGCAGTCACAATGGTGCACTGTGGGATACCACCCAGAGGCCAATACTGTCGATTTGCGGCCACACTAACCCTAATCCGATATGGTAATACTGATTTCAGCGCTACTCCTCTCATCGGGGAGGAGTACAGAAACTGGTTTAAAGAGCCCTTTATATTGATATAAAGAGCCTCGTAGTGAGGACGGGTGCAGCATTAAATCGGTTTAACACTGCTAAAATCGGTTTAAACGCATAGTGTAGATCAGGCCTGTGTTGTGGAAAGCAGGCACAGCACAGACCAGGATCTGACCCATTTAGTACAATTTTATTTCATCTTTATTGGGAAGTCTACCCTCAATTATGCAAACATTTTTTTCTGTCTGTTGGGTGGTTGTTTAAGGTGGATTTACTGTAGTGAGAAATATAGCCTGATTTGATATCACTACAGAACACCTTCTGACCCAACCCTAGCTGTTACTTATCTGCCACAACATCAACTAGGCAAGTGGAACAGATGTGAAAAAGCTTGATGTTTGTGTATTTTGGTTGGCAATAATTCTTCTGTATTAATTTTCAGGAGCTGCACTGAAGAGACACAGACAATCAGCGTAGATTCCCTTGCTGCTGATTTCCCCTAATTGCCGATCGTGACCCCAGCAGATGGCTTTGTTTTTCTTCAGAAATACCTCTGGGATATTTATAAAGATCTCAGTCATTCTTTCAGGGGACAGTAAAACTCAGGTTGAAATAAGATAAAATACCTTTCTTGAATTTTTATTCATTTTCCACATCTTCAAACTATAGCTGAAGGCTACCCTCTGTAAAAATACAGATTAAAAATTTAAACTATCCCCTCCAACAGGGCTTGTAAGGTACAGCAACAGACCAGATAGATTAGAACGAGGGGGAGGACAGACAGAAATTTATTTGGATTTTAGTAAGATACATCACTACAGAGGAAGCTCATAGGGACATAACTTTGTTGTATAATATCCAGGTAAGAAAATAAAGGGATGATAGATAAGCTTATTATCAATGGCATTAAATCAGAATGGTCAGATGTACCCAAGAGGAGTCCCTTAAGGATCTATATTGAGACTGGTGTTATGCAACATACTCATTAATAACTTGGGGCACAACCTTGCAAATATTTATTGCATGTGCATAACTTTACTTATGTTAGTAATGGGGACTACTCAAGTGAGTAAAGTTAGCTGCATGTATAAGTGGTTGCAGGATCCAGCCTTTGGCGTAGACTATAAATTTGACAAAGATTAAATTTGTAGATATAAAGCCTGGCAGCATAGGAAAAAAAGAGGGCTCTGCATAGTTTGAAAATTTGTCAAACTAATTTGTGAGAGGATATTTGGGGTGTGCTATTTGGGGACACACAATTCCATGCAGTTTTGCTCATGCAGTAATGTGTAAGTGCAGCTGGTAGGGAAGAAACAGGGTGCACAGGAATAACCTGGTCATTAGAAGTCTAAATTATAATGCATTGTGCTCACAAAGAGACTAGGGTGGAAAGGAGTTCCCCAAACCCTGAGCTGCAGGTGAGCTGTGCTCTTCCTGGCAATGTCCAGCCATCAGGCTGCTTTCCATCATATAGTAGATCAACTTCAGGACTGTTCTATTTTGCACCAGCTGCTTATATCCCTAACCCAACATTTTGGCAGTCAGTGCATAGGGATGCTCCAGACAAACTAGCTTTTCCCCAGCCACATCCTCTGCATCATCAGCCAGGGAAGAAGGAACTCATAGGAGCCACTATGGTAGCTCTGTGCCACTTGAGGATCCCCCAACATAGGGTAAATCCTCCAGGGCCTGTTCAAGTGGCTTTGAGGCATGACACAAAGCAGCCTTACTGTACAGGAAGATCTGACTTCAGAGCTTTAATGTAAAGATGTGCAAGATAATGGGACAGATTCACTACCACACTCTGTTCCTTTTGTCCCAGTTGGGTGATGCAAAAAGAGTGGAAACCACCCATATTCCCCCAGCTGGGGACTGTCCAAGCATAGGAGATCGTCAGTGGGTTCAGAGTCATCATAGTCTACAAGCACCTACATATTTAATAATGGGCTGTTCAATCTAGCAGAGAAATATATAACGCAATCCAATGGCTGGAAGGTGAAGCTAAAGAAATTTATACTGGAAATAATGCAAACATTTTTAACCAGTGGGGGATTCTCCATCACTGACCATTTTAAAATCAAGATTGGATGCTTTTCTAAAAGATCTGCTCTAAGAATTATTTTGGGGAGTTTTGTGGCCAGATGTGATAATTACAATAGTCCCTTCTGGACTTGGAATCCATGAATCTGAAGCCCGGAAGCAGCTCTAAACTAAACTGGGGCTGGGCAGAGAATCAGGATCCTCTAAATGTAAAGAACAATACAGAGCAGAAGTATAAATGAAGGATCCAATCATACAACCATTTGAGACATCCCCAGGACCTAGCACATGGCTGTTTCACTTGATAAACTTTTTAGACATTCTCCATGTAGTGGTGTTGCAGAACCAAAACAAACAATCTTACAATGCAAAAGGTAAAGTTCAAAGAAGGGCAACACAAATGCTAAATGATCTTGATACTCTGACCTACAGGGAGAGACTGAAGGATCTGTATTTGCTCCTCCTAGGAAAACTATATTTAATGAGAATGGACATGATAACTCTTCTTAACTAACTGAAAGGAGATGGTTTAGAAGAGGGGAGAGCATTATTCATAGTGGAATGGATTGATAAAACAAGTAGCCAAGTTGGAAAAAAATAAGAATTTGGATTGGATATTAGGAAAAGCTTTCTGTTGAGGAGATAAGGCAGGTTAGAACAATTTGCCTAATGGTGAGGATGTTGCAGAACAATCACTAAAGATTTCTGAGGAAACTGTTGATAGGGTAGGTCCTTTTCTGCTTGAATTAGATTATTTGAAAGATGCTTTCCAAATCTATACATTACCAAATGAAATACTGCAGTCCTCTGCCATCAGTTTAATACCCTTTTTAACATAGGCTTTAATAATGCAAGTTGTCAGTCTGAATGGTGTTTTGTTTCAGTAAGTTGTTTTCTTTATACAGCATCGAGAAGGGTCTAGGTGTTCTATGACTGTGTGCCTTTGGAAAGGAAAGCAGGCCTAGCAGTCTAGCAGCTGGTTCAGTAGTATGTGGCTACCAAGAGCTGACGTGAACAAATCAGATAACTATTGCAGGGTGGAAGGTAGGATTGGGGCAAAGGTAGTTTTAATTTGTCTGTGTACTTCTCATGCCCCCAGGACTGCTCGGGGAGTAGTTTAGCCCTGGACATAAGTTGGAGCAGCCTGAAGGCGACTCCAAATGATGACAACTTGTGTTGGACCTCGAGGACTAAGCACTGAAGCTATACCACCTTTCACCACGGGCTTGTCCTCACCACACCTGTTAGTCTAGGGAAAATGACAGTGAGTAGGATAGTGCCAGCATGAGACAGTCCTCAGTTATCCATGTAGAACAACATTAAAACCCCTTTGTGCTCCCAAAACAGCACAAAGAGGGTCATAGTGTGAGCCTGGACCAAATCTGCAGGACCTGGTTCTTCTCTCACACAAGTGCAAAATAAAATCACTCCTGATTTAAATTGATATAAATGAGAGAAGAATCAGACCCATAATATCTGCCACTAGAAACATCCATAGTATTAATGGGGTGAGGACTATTATTTTTAGTATGAATGGGAAATGTGAAAAACTGACTCCTGTACATGCCATTAAGCAGTTTCACAGACATCACCACAGATTGATTTAGCAGCTGGCTCCATGAGTATATTGCTTTACCCTGCATTTAAACTACTAGCCTTCTGGTCTCAGTCTTTAGATTCCAGTTCACACTTGCATTCAGCTCACTACAAATGATTACTTTTATCTGCTGCAATTCTGCTGACCCATTATCCTTGTGATTCCCTATTAACTGTCTCACCTGATTAACAGGTCCTAAAGCTGTACGGTATAGTGCTCAACGCATTTTGGCTAAAGCTATCAGTGAGCTATGCAACAGATGGCATGGTTGCTCATACCCCCTCCTCGCTCATACCCCCTCCTCACTCATCTCCCAAGATACATTTCATAGCCAGATAGCGTCTCCTCTTACTTATACCAGTGTAATCATTGGACTTATTTCTGATTTACACCCATGTAAATGAGAGGAGAATCAGGCTTACCGTCCGTCATCTTTCCCCACTATTTGAGCAATTTTGCAGAATACCTGGTGGCTGAAAATATAATTCATTTTGCTACAACATTCTGTCAGTGCTGTGACGGGGGCAAATGAGCATACTTCACAGTCGCTGCCATGTCCTACAATGGCTTTTCAGTCACAACAAGTTTCTGCAAGTTATATAACTAACTGCTGTTGTTTCACAGAGGGTTTATGATACATGCTAGTTACAATGGAGAGGCTACTGTCCACAGACTGCATGTTTGTCTGGTCAAATGTATCTTCTGCACAATGTCTTTCAGACATGTGGCTGACAAGTAATACAGAGATATTAAATCGGATAACACAATGTCACTAAAGTGAGAGGGAAACTGCCAGCGATATTCAAAATGATTTGGTGTATTTGTATTTCAATCCACATAATCAAATAAAGTTGAGGCTCTTATTTTAAGAACAACATAAATATGTAACGATAATGATGCGTAGTAATTACATAACATTTTCCATCCATAGTTTCACAGTACTTCACAAAGAAAGGTATTTCCCCCATGGTAAAGATGGGAAGGGGTGCACACAAAGATTATGATTTGTGCCAGGTCACACAGCAATTTGATAGCAGAGTTGGAGTATTTCCTATTCACTGTATTATGCTGCCTCTGCTCTATTCTAGCTACCTACAGTTCCTTATGTATTGGATATCATATTATGCATGTCAAGGAAATTTGCTTCTCCAATGTAGGCTGAGGTATTTGGTACATCTTGATGTTCTCTTCATTTCCACTGAAAACATCAGCTTGACACACAACTCTTTTTGCGATGTTTGGGGGCTAGCCAAAAGTGCTTTGTTGGCCTGTGTTCATTTTCTGCTTTGAAAGGGACACATCTCTGACATAAGAAAAAAATAGTGAGAACAGAGCCTTGTTATTGGAGCTGATTTGGCTCAAGAATACTCATTGAATGTGGCATTAATTCACCCAAACAATTTATAAGATAGACCCTCAGGGACTATACATTGGCAAAGGTCCACTAAGGACAATGGAGTGACACAGACTGACACCCATGGAGGATCTGTCCCACTATTTTTCATCCCTGTCTATGCTGGAGAAAATTGGTGTTTCCAGTTCCAATTCAGATACCTGAAATGCTTGTCTGACATTTACAGTCTACACTGTGATTAGAAATGTTATTGCATCGTTGGTGGGCATACCAGGGCTAGCTTTAATCTAGTTAGTGTGGCTATAAACAGCAGTGAAGACATGGTGGCACAGACCCCAGATCAAGCTAGTAATGCAGGTATTTACCTCGGATTCTGGGTGGGCTTGTACAGCCTGCACTGCTACACATTCATTGCTATTTTTAGCCGCTCTAGCTAGATTAAAGCCAGCATGGGTATGCGTACCTGAGCTGCAATCACACCTCCGATGGCAGTGTAGCATGTACCCTTAGTTTCCATATACAAAAGCGCTGCTAATGTTTCACGTGGTCCCAGTACCAACATGAGCCACCACCTCTGACCAAAACTTGGGGATACCTCTGTCCTCCTCCAGTTCAGCGCAAATCATTTTGGTGCTGTTGTGGGCAGGAATCAGAGGTGCTGCAGCAGTACTAGTCCAGTTGGTCCTCCCACTACAATCCCATAGTGCTATCTGCCACCTTGCAATGACCACAACTGACATGAATCCCTTATCAATTTGTATGGTTAGTTTATATAGGTAAAGGACTTCCTGTAAATATTGTCAGCATACATTATTGCAAATAATATGCTGCCACAGTAATTTGCAGGTTCTCTCCCATAAGCCCCTGCTTCAGGAAGCTATACTGGGAACTGTAGAATGGGCACTGTGGATAACCAAAATGCATAGATATAGCAATGGTTAGAAAGAGTGCTGTTGGGGAACACAATGGGAAACTGAAAAGCCTGTGCTGTTCCTCTTGCTTGAACTGTTTCTTCTCATAATATGTTCTCACCTGTTTCCCCCCCCCCCCCCCCGCTCTATGTATTTTTAAATTTGGACAATGGTGGAGCTCAAAAATTCTGCATGCTTCCTGCGCTCTGTTTTCTCCATGTTTTGTTAATCACTGGCTATGGAGTCTGCTCCGGTGGCACTTCTTGCAGAGGTAACACCAAAACTCCCGAGGTCTGGAGGCAGTGCTGAGGACCTGCAAAATCTTCCTACAATCTAATTCTTGGGTCAAAAACTTGAGATTAGACACAGATAGTGGATATGCCAACAAGTTTACACAAACCAAGTTGTCAAACCTCCCATTGACTTCCTTGGGGCTGTGATTTTACCCACAGAATCATTGCAGGAATTAAGTTTGTTAGGAGTGCTTAGCTGAAACATTTAACCTTGAGACAGAGCAGTCCTACGGTATAGATTTGATATCGGTAAAACAATGGAGGAAGTGGATTATGTCCCCAGAGAAAACATGTATAGTTGTATTAAGAACACATCTTGCACCACAAATTGACACTAGATTCTCTGACCAAACACTCAACCTATATTAGGGCTGATGTGGGTCTGATATACCAAGGGTACAGTTCAGATTGGGGGGACTGTGCTAATCCTGCCCTGCAACCTTGGGTGCTTTTCAATGTCATGCTGTAATAGCTCCCAGCTGGGTCACTCACAAACAGCTTTCTGGTACTCAAACCACACCCTGAGTGTCTGCAGCCTGCCAGCTATACCGTGGCTCTCAGCAGCCTTGGTTTATTGTAGGGTGATCTCAGTACACACAAGAGTCCCAGATTTTCCCCCCAGAAATGTACTGCGCAGCCCTCTCCTGGATAGTACAAATATATTAAGCCCATTATTCCTTTAAGGGAATAAGATGCCATTTTATTACCTTAAACAGTTACCTAAACACTTCAACTTAAACATACTGAATTAGATAAAGAATTACACAAGTTTATTAACTACAAAGAGAGAGAGAGATTTTAAGTGAGTACAAGTAATGAGGTGTAAAAGTCAGAAAAGGTAACAAGAAAAATAAAGATAAAATGCTTACTGGTATCTACTTAAGAAACTAACTTAGTTGCAAAGCAAACTTTCTCACCACATGTTTCCAGCAAGGTTACTGACCAAACTCTTCAGGTCCAGACCCCATCCCCCAAAGTCCAAAGGCTGTTTCCCTTTGTTATCTCAGGTGCCGAGAATGTGATGGCCAGGGAGAAAGAAAAGGGAGAACCTTATGGATGTTTGTCTCTTGTTTCTATAGTTTCAGTCCCCCTTTTGAAATACATTTCCAGCTGAGACCAAGGAAATGATGTTGCCTGATCCTGTTTGAACTTTCTTTGTTTTATCTCTCTGTTTCATGATTCTGTTTACTACTTAAATGCAATTAAGACAAGCATGCATTCTGTCCTTTCTTTGTTTAGGACAGACCTGACTTCTGCCTGGTCTGGGTTGTGGGGTTTGAACATGTGTTAATAACATCATACAAGGAAATCTTATGACTTCACATGCAATGTTATCACACATATTTTATCAGGAGAGTACTGACCAGAAAATTATGAGTTTTCAAATGATATCTCACAAGGCATATCTTGTACGAATATTATTACAGTAGTGAGTAGGGTGTGAATACAGGGGTGTATTCTGTCACAATGGATGCTGGGAACTTTTTTACACAGACACTGGTCATGTTTTAAGATGCATTTTTTCTGGGGCATGGTGTAATATTACAGGTAATATATCATTTGACCTAAAAGCTATTCTGTTTGATAAATGAATTATTGAATAAAATATTAGAAATTACAAAATAAGAAATTACTAGCCAAACTGGGGAGTTGAGAGCTGTGGAACCTCAATATCAAAATGAATATAAATTAAATCTGGAAAACCTGTGAACTTATGATTGCAATTTACAGCCCTGATCATTAGTAATTGCTGTTGCCATTTAAAGCTCAATCTTGGACCTGGATTTGGATAGTATGAGTATTTCTTTACTATTGCTAAAAGCAGACTTTTAATTTATAGTTTCTTCATTTGAGTTGCAAAGATTTGTCTCTGTGAAGAATATTTTAAATGAAATTCACATGATTTGGGTCCTTAGACATCTTCAGAATGCATGCACAAGAACGGTTTGCTCACAATTTGCGGGTGTGGTTGCTGTGATGGTTTGCAGTCACTATCTGTGTATGTCACCGATCAGTAAATTGCCTAAGTCATTATTTGCATGCAGATTTACTGTGATTGTAATGCAAATTATGGACACAGCAAATATGAAAAATTGGCTCCTCAGTTCCAGTCTCTACTAATTTAATCACTTTGTTATTATGCTCATTATGATGCATTCTAGGAAATAGAGGAAAGAAAAATAAAAGCATGTGATTAAAAACTTAGGACCTTATTCCAACCCCAATGAAGTCAATGGCAAAACTCCCACTGACTTTACTGGGGGTCGGATCAGGTACTAAATCTGTGACAGAGCCAGATGAATCTTTCTTTGCAGTCTGTGATATAACATTCCTAAACAGCCACATTTTCTTTGCTCTTCTTGTTAAGGTCAGCTGTTGCCTGTAAGCCATTTTCTTCACAACTTTGGGAGTAATTTTTTCTGCAGGGCACACTTCTCTAATAAATCTTCATGATGTTGTTGAGGAATTATTTTATCTATCTCTGACTTCTTGTTTATTATATTTAGAGTATTGCTCATGGTGATTTGAGGTGGTGTGGTACAGTATCTTGCCCTTTAAATAAAAGAAAGAAGAAAGGATTCCAGATAGCCAAAACCTTTCAATTGAGAAGGCACCTTTCCTGTGAGGGTGCTTTTAAAAGGGAGTCTTCTAAAGAGAAGGCACAAAGTGCATCAAATTTGACTACTTTAGTCAGGAATGAAGACACACAGTTTTTAGAGAGTCATGGGAGCTGATAGGAGTCATGATGAAGAAGACCTGAAGGAAACAACTGCTGAGGAAGGTGTTGAAGGTCCAACAAGACTGAGGGTCTAAAATGTGACCTATCAGATGTGCCAGGTTTAACTACCTGCAGCGGATCAGGTTGCTGATTGAAAGAGTGTATACAAATGTGTATGAGGCAGTGCTTCTGCTTTATTGCTTTGTTGAGACTTGGCTAAGCCTAAAGCTTTCTGTAGTTTTGCTTCAGCACTGTTTTATCCTTGGTTGCCATGCTGTTAGCTCTAACATGAATCACTGTTGTTATGCAGCTCTCCTTGTGCATTGGACTTTGAAGCATTGCATTGCTTTTGGCACATTGAAAACAATTTGGAGATTTAGTTTATGCTAGTTACAAAGAACTTTTCATGTTTCATTGTATAAGCAATACTCCATTGTTTTTCTCCTTCAGATATATTTGTAATAACTTTCTTGTTCTTTTTCTGGAGGAAAAGGAGTGAGGGGAGAGAGAGGAGTTAGAATAGTCCTGGGATTACTTGCAAGTGAGGAGATGTAAGGAAATCTTAGACAATGGAAAAAGGCAAAAAAGGAATGGGGGGTGGAGAGGAGAAGGGAAGGATCAGGCTGAACTAATGAAAGGTCTGATTCTGGTGTCAGTTACATGGCTGTAAATCAGGAGTGAGTGAGGCTTCAATTCAGCATTCTTTTATTCATTTGAGATCCTAGACAGAATTTATCAATTTATTTATTCTCTAATTCACTTCACTTTTGATATTCCACTTCACTTTTACTGTGAATTTCAATTTTCACTTTGGGTAAGCATAAAGCAGTTTTTTCCTGATAGAAAGACACTTCTTTTTGTGTTTAAATAATTTTAAAAAATGAGGACAGGGTGACAAAGGTCTGAAAATTGTGGCCTAATTTAGTGGATATTCCTGAGGATAGTAGATGGCAGATTTATCTTATCTACCATCTAATTTCTCTAGAAATACTTGCTGAAACTAGGTCACTGTCTCCAGGCCCCTAGTTGTTTTACCTGTTCTTACAATACTTGGGCTTTTTGCAGAATGACTTTTAAACAAAACTGTACAAAAATGTTTCATACAAAAAGCCAATCCTGTGAAGTTCGCCATTACACAGGTAGCTGAACATGTTCCCTTTTTACTAGTAGGAACATTTTCCCTAACTTGGCTTTATGTGAACATTTTCTGGAGCCAGTGGGGTGGAGTGTGTTGATCTGGAGAAAGTCAAGGAGTGTGTGCAGTATAATCACTGACTAGTCTACGGTTAATTGGAGTATGGGATTGTTTAGACACTGGCAGGACAGAGCATATTCTAGGTTATGAAACTGAGATGAAGGTGCAGCACAAGGAAGGCCACCTTTGTGTCTCTAGTCATTGGGAGGTAGTTCGGTCTGCCTGAACCAATTGGAACATTAGAATGAGCGGACTAAGGCTCAATCTCACAAGGAACTGAGTAATCATTGTAAAATGCTAAGCATCCTCAGCTCCCCTGGATTTTAATCTCGCTGTGTTGCAGGATCTGTACTGTTCATATATGCAGGAGATTAAACAAATTGGTCTTGATGGATAACACTGTTATCAGGGGTCGAAGGCTTGTATAATTTTTGGTGGTGGTCAGAATGGGACAAAGTCGCCCCACCCGACACACACCATACAAACACACCACACCTGCCTTGTAAGCCAATATATTTTTTTTAAATAATGTAAAATGTGAGGGCTTTGGAGTGGGCTGGGGATGAGGGGCTTGGGGTGTGGGAAGGAATCTGGCAGAGGGTTGGGGTGAGGGGTTCATGGTGCAGGAGGGAGCTGGGGGGAGAGGCTTTAGTGAGGAGGGCTGAGGAGGTTCACTAGGGGAAGGAGACCAAAGCCCTGAGGTAAGTGGGGAAATGGGATACCAGAAGGAAGCATGAGCAGGAGAGTGCAAGAGGGGAGGACTCCTGTCTCAGACTGAAAAAGCAGGACAATCAGCGAGTTATCTTAAGTGCCTATACACAAATGCAAGAAGCCTGGGAAACAAGCAGGGAGAACTGGAAGTCCTGGCATAGTCAAGGAACTATGATGTGATTGGAATAACAGAGACTTGGTGGGATAACTCACATGGCTGGAGTACTGTCATGGATGGATAAACTGTTCAGGAAGGACAGGCAGGTCAGAAAAGGTGGGGGAGTTGCACTGTGTGTAAGAGAGGAGTATGACTGCTCTGAGCTCCAGTATGAAACTGCAGAAAAACCTGAGTGTCTCTGGATTAAGCTTAGAAGTGTGAGCAACAAGGGTGATGTCATGGTGGGAGTCTGCTGTAGACCACCAGACTAGGGGGATGAGGTGGACGAAGCTTTCTTCCTCAACTAGCAGAAGTTACTAGGTCGCAGACCCTGGTTCTCATGGGAGACTTTAATCACCCTGATATCTGCTGGGAGAGCAATACAGTGGTGCACAGACAATCCAGGAAGTTTTTGGGAAGTGTGGGGGACAATTTCCTGGTGCAAGTGTTGGAGGAACCAACTAGAGGCAGAGCTCTTCTAGACCTGCTGCTCACAAACCAGGAAGAATTAGTAGGGGAAGCAAAAGTGGATGGGAACCTGGGAGGCAGTGACTATGAAATGGGTGAGTTCAGGATCCTGACACAGGGAAGAAAGGGGAGCAGCAGAATAGGGCCTGGACTTCAGAAAAGACCTCAGGGAACTGATGGGCAGGATCCCCTGGGAGAATAACATGATGGGGAAAGGAGTCCAGGAGAGCTGGCTGTATTTTAAAGAATCCTTATTGAGGTTGCAGGAAATAAACATCCCAATGTGCAGAAAAAATAGTAAATATGGCAGAAGACCAGCTTGGCTTAACAGTGAAATCCTTGCTGATCTTAAATGCAAAAAAGAAGCTTACAAGAAGTGGAAGATTGGACAAATGACCAGAGGGGAGTATAGAAATATTGCTCAGGCATGCAGGAGTGAAATCTGGAAGGCCAAATCACACTTGGAGTTGTAGCTAGCAAGAGATGTTAAGAGTAACATAAGGGTTTCTTCAGGTATGTTAGCAACAGGAAGAAAGTCAAGGAAAGTGTGGGCCCCTTAATGAATAAGAGAGGCAACCTAGTGACAGAGGATGTGGAAAGCTAATGTACTCAATGCTTTTTTTGCCTCTGTCTTCACAAACAAGGTCAGCTCCCAGACTGCTGCACTGGGCATCACAGTATGGGGAGGAGGTGACCAGCCCTCTGTGGAGAAAGAAGTGGTTCAGGACTATTTAGAGAAACTGGATAAGCAGAAGTCCATGAGGCCAGATGCGCTGCATCTGAGGGTGCTAAAGGAATTGGCTGATGTGATTGCAGAGCCATTGGCCATTATCTTTGAAAACTCATGGCGATCAGGGGAGGTCCTGGATGACTGGAAAAAGGCTAACGTAGTTCCCATCTTTAAAAAAGGGAAGAAGGAGGATCTGAGGAACTACAGGCTAATAAGCCTCACCTCAGTCCCTGGAAAAATCATGGAGCAGGTCCTCAAGGAATCAATTCCGATGTACTTAGAGGAGAAGAAAGTGATCTGGAACAGTCAGCATGAATTCACCAAGGGCAAGTCATGCCTGACTAACCTAATTGCTTTCTATGAGGAGATAACTGGCTCTGTGGATGAGGGGAAAGCAGTGGACGTGTTATTCCTTGACTTTAGCAAAGCTTTTGATATGGTCTCCCACGGTATTCTTGCCAGCAAGTTAAAGACGTATGGGCTGGATGAATGGACTAGAAGGTGGATAGAAAGCTGGCTAGATTGTCGGACTCGACGGGTAGTGATCAATGGCTCCATGTTGAGTTGGCAGCCAGTTTTAAGCGAGTGCCCCAAGGGTCGGTCCTGGGACCGGTTTTGTTCAATATCTTCACTAATGATCTGGAGGATGGCGTGGACTGCAGTCAAGCAAGTTTGCAGATGACACTAAACTGGGAGGAGGAGTAGATACGCTGGAGGGTAGGGATAGGATACAGAGGGACCTAGACAAATTAGAGGATTGGGCTAAAAGAAACCTGATGAGGTTCAACAAGGACAAGTACAGAGTCCTGCACTTAGGACAGAAGAATCCCATTCACTGTTACAGACTAGGGACAAAATGGCTAGGAAGCAGTTCTGCAGAAAAGGACCTAGTGGGTACCGTGGATGAGAAGCTGGATAGGAGTCAACCATGTGCCTTTGTTGCCAAGAAGGCTAACGGTATTTTGGGCTGTATAAGTAGGGGCATTGCCAGCAGATCGAGGGACGTGATCATTCCCCTCTATTCGACATTGGTGAGGCCTCACATAAAGTACTGTGTCCAGTTTTGGGCCCCACACTACAGGAAAGATGTGGAAAAATTGGAAAGAGTCCAGCGGAGGGCAACAAAAATTATTAGGGGGCTGGAGCAGATGATTAATGAGGAGAGGCTGAGGGAACTGCGATTGTTTAGTCTGCAGAAGAGAAGAATGAGGGGGGATTTGATAGCTGCTTTCAACTACCTGAAAGGGGGTTCCAAAGAGGATGGATTAGACTGTTCTCTGTGGTACCAGATGACAGAACAATGAGTAAAGGTCTCAAGTTGCAGTGGGGGAGGTTTAGGTTGGATATTAGGAAAAAAAATTTTCACTAGGAGGATGGTGAAGCACTAAAATGGGTTACCTGGGGAGCAGGGAGTGGAATCTCCTTCCTTAGAGGTTTTTAAGGCCTGGCTTGACAAAGTCTTGGCTGGGATGATTTACTTGGTGTTGGTCCAGCTTTGAGCAGGGGATTGGATTAGATGACCTCCTGAGGTCCCTTCCAACCCTGATATTCTATGAAAGGGTTGGGGTGCGGGCTCTGGCTGAGGGTGTGGGCCCTGGAGTGGGGCGGGGCCAGGGATGAGGAGTTCAGGGTGCAGGCAAGCTGCCCCTGGCAGGAGCCAGAGAGGAGGACTTCCCCCCCCCTCGCCCCTCAGCCCTACCTCCGACAGCAGCAGTGAGCTCTGGGGGAGGGGCCCCCCTCCCCCCCACCGGTAGCACACTCACCTCGCACCACTGTCACTGCACATGCTCCTAGGGCCCCTCTCAGGTCCAGGAAGCCCCCTTGCCTCCCTTGTAGTGGGTGGGGGAGGCTGCCATCACATGTGTGCCTCCTCCCCTGCTGCTGCCCCTCACTGTAGCCTCACTGGGGGTGGCGGATGGGGCTGCCTCTTGCCCAGTGTAGGGCAGGAGCAATGACTGTGGCAGGGGCCCCCCCTGTGCTGGTGGAGAATCCTGCTGGAAAAGGGAAGAGTCCGTCCATCTGAGGCGGAAGGGCAGGGTTAGGGCTAGCCTGGGTCAGCCTGCCCTGGCACTAGTGGTTGGGAGGCGCTAGGACCCTGCGGTGGTAGTTGATGCCGGGAGCTGGCAAAGCAGAGCACAGTGCAGAGCGGCAGGGTAGCTGCCCGCTGGCCAGGGAAGCTCAGGGGAGGTGCACGGGGGTGGCAGGCAGGGCCAGGGGAGAAACCTGGCCCCAAATATTGGTGGAGCCGGGCCCCCATGCCCTGAATATTGCTGGAGCATGGGCACCACGGACCCATATAACTTGCTGCCCCTGACTTTTATCCAGGTCTTAGGGCTGTATGTATTGCATGATCTAGCTGTCTTAGGGCAGGATCTACAGCCTTTATTAGTACAAATAGTAATTTTGGACTGGCTCCAATGTGGAAGTATAGTGTGTTTAATATGGCATGTGAGACAGCCTAACAAGTTTCAGGAATCCTGTATAAAAAACACTATTAGTGGACATGGCCACCTAGAGGATTCAGGGGGCCTAGGGTCTTCAGCGGCGGGGGTCCTTCCACTCTGGGTCTTCAGGGCACTTTGGCGGCGGATCCTGGAGTGAGTGAAAGACCCGCCGCCAAAGTGCCACTGAAGACCCGGAGCAGAAGGATCCTTCGCCGCCAAATTGCCACCGAAGACCTGGAGCGGAAGAAGCTCCAGGTCTTTGGCAATGGGTCCTTCACTCGCTCCAAGTGTGTTTGGCGGCACTTAAAGACCTGCCACCGAAAACTCTCATGGGGGCCCCTGCAGGGTCTGGGGCAAATTGCCCCACTTGCCCCCCCTCTTTGGGCAGCCCTGTTAGTGGACTAATGCCCTTTGTTATAGAGTCTGCTGCTGGACATTTGAAGGGGCTGTTCTGGACAAAACAAGCAAACAATTAGTAATCCGTGTGACATTTCACATCTTTCTCTTTCCACTATCATTTTGGAAGAATGTCATGGTCCTTCATCATTTACAATCAACTGGATATTTCTGTTACCATCAAAGCATCTCATGTTGATTTTCCTCTGGCATTATGCCTTGAAGCAATGTTCCAGTTCTCAGTTTGCTGTTTATTACAGAAAAGCAACTTGCAACTTTTTTTCTATAGATTCCAGAATACCCCACAAAACTGTTCCTTTGATTCCTGTGAAGAAGTACTGGGAAAATGGAGTTTCCTTTGAAATACCATAGGAACCAGTTCAAAGACTTCAGGGGTATATTGGAGTGGTTGCATGTGGTACCAAATTACCAAGGTTACATGCACACTTATATTCAGACACTTGTCCATTTTAAGTATTCACAAAGCATCTGGTGGTGCTGGAGCATGTACTGGTGAGATGGGAGGGAGAAGAAAGGAAAGGAGGTTAGGGACAAGGTTTAGAGCCTCTTTGTGTATTGCATATCAAGGAAACAAACTCCTTCCTAGCGAACTTCCATTCAGAAACTTTCTATCCCATTTGGTTTTACATATCAGTATTTTATTACGTATATCGGAGACTGTAAAATATGTGCTGTTTGTTTCTATAAAGAAAAATTATCAGGAAATTCAATGCTGTTACAAGTGATTAGCTGTTTTTCAGATGACATCTGGTGGGCAAACCAGAGATACAGTTGGAATAGTAACTCCAGATGTAAATCTCTTCTTCCCTTAACTCAGTATGACAGTGACCAGCTCTTAAACCTCATCTACACTAAAGAATTATACCATTATCAGTACTAGTTGTAATAGTGCAGTGCATCCATGCTAGCGATCCTATTTAGGTATACTTGGTGCTCAGCATACATGCAGTCTTCCTTGCTAGCGTTACAGGGCCTGTGGATTGTTGCCATAATTCCTGGCACAGCTCCTTGGAGCAAATGCTTATTCATTATAGATTCATAGATGATATTTGCCCTGTTCACATTTTTGTTATCCCAATAGATTCATTGAATGGATTTGTCCTGCCCAAGGGGCCATAAGGATTAGGGGTTATGCTCTGCTGTGACTTCACACTTTTAGATGGTAGAGGGTGACCAGCCTGCCTGGATGCTTAGGCACTCTTACAGTGTGTGCTGCCATCTTTTGGAGGTAAGGAGCTTGACTTCATTGATTAATCATAGAAGATTAGGGTTGGAAGAGACCTCAGGAGGTCATCTATCCAACCCCCTGCTGAAAGCAGGACCAACACCAACTAAATCATCCCAGCCAGGGCTTTGTCAAACCGGGTCTTAAAAACCTCTAAGGAAGGAGATTCCATCACCTCCCTAGGTAACTCATTCCAGTGCTTCACCAACCTCCTAGTGAAATAGTATTTCCTAATATCCAACTTAGACCTCTCCCACTGCAACTTGAGACCATTGCTTCTTGTTCTGTCATCTGCTACCACTGAGAACAGCCTAGCTCCATCCTCTTTGGAACCCCCTTCAGGTAGTTGAAAGCTGCTATCAAATCCCACCTTTCTCTTTTCTTCTGCAGACTAAATAAGCCCAGTTCCTTTTTTTTTTTTTTAAGTAACTTTGTGTCTTTAATTTGGGTTGACTTTTCTGGTTCTTGTTATGTAGCTACTCTAATGGCTCACTCTTTGATCCAGAGATAGGAGTGGGTCTGGACATTAGGTCCCCTGAGGAAGGACACCCCTCTGAGCCCCTTAAGCCAGCCCGGAGAGTTCCTTCATCTCCTCCTCTGCTGCCTAATGCACTGGGGCTATCAGGGGTGGTATCCCTCATTGGGTGCAGTGGGGCAGTGAGTGGGTGCTGGGGCAGCATGTTGAGACAAATGCATTTTCTTGGGGATATGGTGGATGGGTACATTGCTATGTAATCCCTTTTCTTTGTTCTGGTTTTAGGATATCAGATGCTGCTGAGGCAATCTTGTGACAGCTCTGCTATCCCAAAATAGTTAAGCATATCATGGGTTAGCTGCTACCAAATCTTTGATTGTTTTCCTCTGTGTTTCCAGCTTAATATTTTTTTCAAAATGCATGTTGTATGTTTTTTTATGTGCTTGTAATGGGACCCCCAGGGTGCAGCCTGGGACCGTGGGATCACTGTACCCACTTAACTCTCTCCAGCCTGGGCTGTCTCTCACAATGCCTTGCTAGTGACCAGCAGCAAACCGCTCCAGGTGCTGTTATCACTCAGCACAATCACATAGGGAGCCCCAGACCCAGTTAGATTGCATGAATGCTCCCAGAGCCACTCAAAAATCACACAGAGAAAGGCACCAGAGCCAAATCCCTCCCGCTCCTAGCATTGTATCTCAGGAATATACTGTCAAGATGAGCAGTGCAAATTTATTACTTGGTTCACCACTTCATCAATGGAAAGTGGATATACATTAGCCTTTGCAAACCTGAGCAGTTTTGCCACACACTTCATACAAACTCACTGGTAAAGATAAACAGTAAAACAAATTTATTGACTACAAAAGATAGATTTTAAGTGATTATAAGTGACAGGCAAAAAGTCAGTTAGTTACCAAAATAAAATATAAGCGCACAGTCTAAACTCTCAACCCAATTAGACTGTGCAGTTTTTCTCACCGCACTGGATATTACAGTCCTTAATATACAGGTTTTGTCCATTAAACCTGGGCCAGTCTCCTCGGCTGGAGTGTTCAGTCTTCTCTGTGTGTCTTTTGGCTTGTCTACACTGGAACTTTACAGCGCTGCAACTTTCTCGCTCAGGGTTGTGAAAAAAACACCCCTCTGAGCACTGCAAGTTTCAGCGCTGTAACATGCCAGCATAGACAGTGCACCGGCGCTGGGAGCCATGCTCCCCGCATTGGTAGCTACACCCTTCATGAAGGTGGGTTTTTTAGAGTACTAGGAGAACTCTCTCCCAGCACTGTGCCATGCTTTAACATTGCCAATGTAGACAAGCCCTTCGTTGCTGGTAGCATAGGTGTGGCAGGAGAAAGCCAAGCATGGGGCCTCTGTGTTCTGTTTTATACCCTCAGTCCCATGTGCTTGGGGAACACAAGTCCAGGAATGTCTGGGGGGCATTGCTGAGTCTCCCTGCAATGTTGAACAATTCCCCTGGTGTGGCCTCATGCACGTGAGTCATTGAATTGTAGTTCCTTTTCTGGACAGTGGCTGTTGATGAGTTGTTTGACACCCTGCCTGGGCACTGGTTACTTTCCTTGCTGTTGCATCTGGGGAGCTATATCTGGCTGATTCCCCAACTTCCAACATGTTTTAGTGACAACCATACAACACCATTCTCATAACTGCATATGCATGAATGATATACATATGTAGATAGAGAAAGGACTTTCAGCAGGGAAAGGTTATGATCTGCTGATACCTTACAAGGCAAGCTTTATATGTAAGATCACGATTATATAAAAAGGAATATGGGGGTTACAGTATGCTCCCCCAAGGTATAGAATGTCACATTAAAAAAATGTTTTTCATTGTGTCCTCCTTTACTACAGAGGTTTGTTCTTGAGGACGGGAGAGGCAAAGCTGCGACTAGTTGAGCATCACCTCAGATGCTCGCAAGCCCATGTGCAGCCAATAGCTGAGTCGGTTGACAAGTGAGAGCTATTAATGTCAAATCTGTCACTGAAGGGACGACTAATTTCACAATTGCAGCTGCAAAGTTTGCACTTTTTGCCCACACAGGCACTGTAACAGAGGGACCTATTAACTGTGGGATAGAATGGAGTTTGGACTTGCTCAGAGCAAGTGTCCCTATGTTTATCTTAGGTACTTAAATGGCCTCCATCACCCTAGTGTCTGAGCATCTTACAGTCTTGTAATGTATATATCCTCACAACAGCCCTTTGAGGGCGCAAACTACATGATCCTCATTTTAGAGATGGGAAACTGACGCAGAGCGACTACCTGACTTGCCTCAGGAATCTTGGGTTTCCAAAGTCCTAGGCTAGCACTTTATCCACAACTATCCTTCCTCTTCACTGCTTGTGTACCACAGTAAACATTTTAATATGTGGACAGAAGGTGTTACAGGCATTTGAAGGGAGGTCAAAATGGTACAAGCAATGCCAAAAAGCTTTTTTTATTGACAGGATATTGTAAAGCCAAATCCTGAAGTATTTACTTAGTTTTCCATAGGAGTTTGCCTCAGTAAGGACTGAATAAATGAACCTCAGGATCTGGCCCACTCTGCAGAAATTTGAATTACTCTAAGGCTGTCTATACTGAATTTCTTGTTTTTTAACTTCCTGCTCAAAGAAGGTCCAAATGGCAGTGTTAAAAATGCTGGCAGCTGAGAGAGCCTTGTCTCCTTGTCTGCACTAGCATTCCCCCATTGCTACCACTTCTGGCGCTGCATCAATGCTAGCAATAGTGTGTATGTTTTGTCACAAAATGGCAACGTACAAAGCCTCATTGCAGAGGATTAAAATTCCTTTTGTCTGTTTTCTAGGCTGAATATAATGCATGTCAGGGCAGAGTGCATATTGTGAGTCATGGAAAACAAAGCAAGCCTGTTTTGATTAGACTGCCTACATTACAATAGAAATCATGCTAGCAACAACTAAATATGGTTGTTGCTAGCATGGTTTCCATGACTATTCTAAACAAGGGCCTTTTCAAGTTACTCACGTAATAAAACAATGTTAATATTTAGGCCCCCAGCTAGGCAAACCTTTACCTCCTGATAAGAAGTCATTTTAAAACAGAGTTTTCAGTACTGGTTTCTGCTACTGTGGCTGTCTGGGTGACATATCTGGAGCATAGGTTTGTTAAATAGCTCAGTGGTTTGAGTATTGGCCTGCTAATTCCAGGGTTGTGAGTTCAATTCTTGAGGGGGCCACTTAGGGATCTGGGGCAAAATCAGTACTTGGTCCTGCTAGTGAAGGCAGGGGGCTGGACTCAATGACCCTTCAGGGTCCCTTCCAGTTCTAGGAGATGGGTATATCTCCATTAATAATAAAATAAAACTGCTTTAAAAAAAAGTCTCTAGATTAGATCATTACTTCATTTACAAACCTACTTTTTTATTAAAATTCTGTTCCAGTCACAACTGGCCAGCACAACTGAATTAGCAGAAGCCAATATTAACCCTGCCCTCAGACTAGATCCTGATGTGTGGCTGAATTGCACACAGCACTGATTTGAAGGTGTGAGGGTGAAAACATGGTGTAATGCTCACCTTTGGATTCCCCCAGGCCTGGAGCTGCTGTGTGCCCTGCCATAAATGAGAACAGTCTTGTATCTGATTTTCAGAGGTGCTGAGCACCCACATCTCCTGTTGTCTTGATCTGAAGATAAATACTCAGTGCTTCTGGAAGTCAGGCACAAGGTATCTCAGGCTGGGCATCCAAAAACAGAAGCACCCAAAATCAGTAGCCACTTCTGAAAAGTTTGGCCTAAATATCCTCTAACTAGCACATCCCTTTCTTCCCCCAAAATTGCCCACTCTTAAAGAATGTAAACTAACTGCAGTAGCATCGTGTGTCACGAATGCAATGTCATGCACTATACATATAAAGTAAACAGAGGGGTAGTAAATAAGATTTTATCACATTCTCAGCAAGTGCATATCTTTCCTTCGTTACCACTGAAGACCAAATCAAGCAATCAATGCAAGTTTGCCTGAGTAAGATCTAATAAGAGCTAAATCCTGACATTCTTACTCTTTTCTATGTGTTTAGCTGGTTAATAAGAAGCAGTTACTGCAAACAAAATAAATGACACAAATTAGAACTGTATCCCACCTCCAATGACTATTCAACCATGTGATCCCCATTGGAACTGGGTCAGTAGTTCTCAGCCTGTGCATAGAGACCACCCAAGAGGAGCACCAGCAGATGTCTCAAGGACTATGGAGATGGGCTGAGATGCCAGAAATACCTATGAACCACTACGTGTACCATGGCACTTCCAACTAAGTGCAGTGAGAAATAGTGCAAAGGATTCTGGGGCATATGGGGAATAAATTGTGAATTGTTGTATATGGCTCTGCCATTTGGAAATGGGTGAGAAATCATAGTATGACTGTGAGACCCTCAATAAATTTGCTTGCTGAAGCCTGATGTGTTGCATAGCTCAAGGTCTGAACTGCTCTCAACTGCTAACTCCACTAAAGGAAACCTTAGAATTGTTGATAAACTGGCGGTGGATGAAGCAAAGCAAATACAAACAGGTACTACAGGATACATCTTGTCTCTTGATATCAGAGTAATGCAAGATACAGACAAAATTAGAAAACACTGTAATGGAAAGACTAAAGATATTTTTCAGACTACTGCAGGTAGCAGTCTGTAAGAACAATCTTCAATTTACACAGAAGACTATTTTCAGGTTTTGAAACATTTCCCATTCCCTCCTAATTTCTATTCAGAGTTGATACATAAAAATCACCAACACAAAGAAATCAAATGTAATCACAATCATAAAAAACAAAAAGGAAAAATAAGCAGGAAAATGCTCTTAAAAACACCAATTAGGCAATAAAATGTCTTCAGCATAGGCCATTTAGTTAGCATCTGTGAATGCTTTTGTGTTCTGCAGCTGGGAACAGCATCAGTTCCTGAAATCTCTTTAGCTAGCAAAACCACAATTTGAACAGATTATTTCCAGTGTGCAGAAAAATTCAACTGACAGCTGTTTAAAAGTTTCACTGGAATAAAGGATGTGAGCAAAAATATAAGACCATGAGAGTTTCACAAAATTTACTGAGTACATTTAAAACATTTTCTTCGTCTTTGCAGCATAACAAAGGACGTGCGCTCCCGTCTTCCTAGATCAATAAATCAGTATGAAAACTTTTAAATCCACAAATAAATAGAGCTTGAGCTAGTAACAAACAAATCTCCCAGCTCCTTTGGTCATGAAGGAAAGAGATAATATGTATATATCAGCCATTTGTCTCTGGGTCTCCCTCAAAAATCTGCCGGGGCCTACCCTGACTAACCTCAGCCACAGACCTGTCATGAGGGGTTGAGGTTATGGGGGAGAAGAAAGTATAGGTAGTAGCATAACTTGCTTTTCTTACATTTCAGGGTTTTTTACTTATAGGGACCTCCTTGCAGATTACATGGCTTTTGTACAAATTACAAATGAGATCTTGTACATGATAGCTGCAACAGTCCAAGTCCAATAAACTACTTGAGAACCAAGTTTTCTAAAGTTTAAGGGGTAAAAAATTGAGGCTTCCTTGTATTTTCCATTTAATGTTGCCTGGTTCATTCCTGGTTGGAGAAATTTATCTCCCCTGGATTCTTTCAGAGACTTTCAATTGGGTTTAAACTGCTAGTGTTACTCTGAAAGTCATCTGAGTCCAGTCACCTGATCTGTCTCCTTCCTGATATTGTCTGATTTTTTTTCTTGTTTTAAGTTCCATGACTGTGAGGCATTCAAGGCCCAATCCTACAAGGGGATGAGAAGGCGGCTCTCAACACCATACAGGATTGGGAAGTCAGTGTCCAGGAGAAGGTTTTGTCCAAGAGAACCTCCTTTAATCATTTGGAGAATCCTCTGTATCACTGCATTTATTTCGCCATTGAAATCTCCCACATCTCAGGCTTGTCCATCTAGCTATTGTCCTCCCATTCAAGAAGTATTGAAGTTTATCAATAAACTTCTATTCCTCAATGAGCTGGAGAGGATTTCGCTGTACCAGATAATCCTTTATTACACTGTGCTATATTTTCCCAGCTGCTGGAGAAACACACTAGAAAGCTGACCATTCTGGAGAAGTACTGAAACTACACAAGACAGATTGTCCAATTAAGTCAAGGGGAGTCTTCCCACAGATTTCAATAGGTATTGGATCAGGCATTAGATACTACTCTAAAGTAGTAATTGTAATGGAGGTGGCAGCAGGAATACAGTGGTTTGACATTCGTGGAGCAATGGCAATTAAAGCAGCCTCAACTCGCCTTAATTGAATCAGCCACTGGTTTGACATTCCAAATAACTGGTATCAGAAATGAAAACATGTATAACGCCATCTCCATAGCCTTGTGTTAAGCAAGGGCTGCAAAATATCGCTCCTTTGTATGATACAACACAATGATAGGTGACAGGAGAAATACAGGGCCTTAAGTATATGGGTGTCCATTACCTCCTTGAGTAAGCAGAGTAAGGTAGCATTCAATCAACAACATAACACCAATGCCCTTAGTCAGCAAGGGGGCATAGTGCTAAATGTCCATGGCCACATTGCTTACCTTTATTCCAGGTGTCTAAAAGCTCCATAAAGGTTATTACTGATCTGGTGCAGCCAAGTTAATCGCAGATGTTTGCATGGCCACTGCCAGTAGCCTTCAATCAATAGCAGTTGAATTACAGATGGAAATCTGTAATCTGCACAGAGGTTCATACAAAGATACAGTTTTTCCTTCCACATCATGAGCACTAACAGAAACAGCATATTCTAACTGCAACTCTTACTCAGATGGTTCAAATACTGTAGTTCTGTAGGAACATTTCCCTATTGTTAATCATTGCAAAGGCAAAAAAAAACATACAAAAAACTAAACTGCAGTTGAACTCAAAAACAGATTCAACCTTTTTCTGAACTACAGCTGACCTGTGAAATACAGATGATGTGTCAACTGGAAAAATAGTATACTGCATATAGTTTTTCAAAAAAACCAAAATCGTTATTGCAAAATCCTTTCTGTAGAAACTCCTTGGCTAAAATTAGCTATACATTAATTTAAAGGATTACATTTTCCAACTTTGTAAATTTAACACACAATGTTAATGTAGTTTTTTGCCAGTAAAGATCAGATCGCTGGTCCTTACTCATGGGATGGAAGTACCTGGTGGTTAACAACAGATAAATAATCGGCTCAGATTACACTCACGCTGAAGCTTTTGCATAAATTCTGCAAGACTAGTACTAAAAATGCAATCGCACCGATTGGGTAAAAACATCTAATTGCAAAAGCGCAGACAACTGGGTGGTATAATTTGACTCTTCTTAAGCAGTCCCCTAAACAGCCTGTGCTGTGCTTGTAACGGGTCATAACGTGCCACACCTCAGCCACCTGTCAACGCTGGAGTCGTGTGAGCACGGCACACGTTTGATGGGAGCCCCAGAACCCGGACACGGGCTATGTCTGAGTAATTAGGGTTTGGGAGGAGAATCAGACGCGCCAGCGGCCCGGCTTCCGGCTGCCACCACAGGTGAGACTCAGCCACTCGGCACGTGCCTGTCAGGCTGTGGAACCCTGACTCCCCGGGTTGGGATGGGCGGAGCTTAGCTGCTCACACCACCACCCCGCTAAGAGCGCGCCGTCCCCGCACCAGAGCAAAGCCCCGCCCCCAGGCCTGCGACCCAGCCCCCGCGCGTGGCCCCGCCCCGCGAAGCCCCGCCCCTCGCCCATGTTCCTGCGACCCGACGGCCCGCCCGAAGGAGGGAGTCGCGTTGGCCTCCAAGATGGCGGCCATGGCAACGGCGTCCGGGCAGCAGCAGGTAACGGAGACGAAAACGGGCCCCGGGGCAGCGACTCCGCTGCGGCTCATCCTTGTCGAAGGGAGTCTGGGCTGTTCCCCCTTCCGCCGGCGGGGAGAGAGCCCGGGGGGAGCCGGACCCTGTGTCTGCCAGAAAAACAGAAAAGCTGCTGCGGCCCAAAGCGTGTCCCCAAGACCCGCTGCCGGCCTGGGGCCCCGCGCGGCCGCCCCTTAGCTGGGGCGCCTGCAGCCCTGGGTGAAGGGAGGCACCGCGGTCACAGCAGTACCGGACGTTCTGTGACGTCAGGGAGCTCCTGGTGCCTGAGCTTCGGCCCAGAGAGCAGAGGCTGGTGGAAAAATCATGAGATGATTAAAACAAATAATCCAGCCTGTCCCGGGCTTTGTGCTGGAGGCGGGGCTGTGCCAGAGCCCGCCCCCATCAGTGCTGCACCGCAAATCACTCCTGGACCTTCCCTACAAAGTACCTGGGCCAGTTGAGGGCCTAAAGAAGAGCCCTGTGGGGCACAGGAAAGCTTGGCTCTCTCACCAACAGAAGCTATTACCTTACCCACCCTATTTCTCTAGTATCCTGGGACCCACATGTCTACAGCAACACTGCATATAGCCTGTTCAATCTGCTCTGGAACATTGCTGCCATGTTACCTGATTGTCCCCTTGTCCATCACACTGCAATTACATGCCCCAGTGACAGGCTGTTTAGAAGTATCTAAATCAGTTGTCCCCGAACTTTTCCCGGCTGTGCGACTGCTGTCTGCCCCCTCTTCCTGGGAGCTGAGGCCAGGAGTGGAGCTGCAGCTGGGGGCATGGGGGAGGGGGCACATAGGAGCAAAGGGGCTGTAGCTGGAAGCGGGGCTGGGGCAGGAAAAGAGACACAGCAAGGGCAGAGGCTGGGGGTATGGCTGGGAGCTGAGTTGGGGGCAGAGAGGGGCCAAGGCACGGGGCGAGGCGGAGGTTGGGAGCCAGGTCCAGAGCAGAGCTGGGGCTGGGTGGCCCTGTTACCCCGAATGTTCCTCAGTCCCCACATAGGGAGGCAGGACCCACACTGACCTAAGTTGTATTCAGTGTTGTAGCAGTGTTAGCCCCGGGATATTAGAAAGACAATGTGACGATATCTTTTATTGGACCAATTTCTGTATTTGGCCCAATAGAAGATATTACTTCACCCACCTCATCTCTAGAAGTACCATCTCTGCCCTGCTATAACATGGTTGTGGGGAGCCAAAAATCCCTAGTGCATTATAGCTGAAACGCCATTATATCGGGGTAGCGGCAGCAGGGCTCCAGCCGCTGTGGGGAGCCCGGGCCCTTTAAATCACCAGCGAGCCCTGCTGCCGCAGCCCCGGGGTAGCAGCTGCTGGGCTCCAACGGATTTAAAGGGCCCGGGGCTTCCCACAGCAGCCAGAGCCCTGGACCCTTTAAAGCACCACCGGAGTCCTGCTGCTACCACGCTATACATGAACTCATATCGGGTCGCGTTATAGTGGGGTAGAGGTGAATTTAATTCAAGGTTAGTTCTTGGTTTCATCTTGCATTCTGCAGGGTTTTCCCATTATGATGTTCTGTTTTGTTGGCTTCCTACTGATAATCCTAACTCTGTATCTCCACTCCAGCATTTGGATAATATAATGCAGGGGTTCTCAAACTGAGGGTAGGGAGGTTATTACATGGTGGGTCACAAACTGTCAGCCTCACCAGGAGATCCCCTGGGCTGCCGGCTGCCGCGGCGGTGCACTGACCCGGGGGACCCCCTGGGCTGCCGGCTGCCGCAGCAGCGCCCTGACCCAGGGGACCCCCTGGGCTGTGGGCTGCTGCGGCGGCGCCCTGACCCGGGGGACACCCTGGGCTGCCGGCGCTCAGACTCCTGCTCTGTCCCAGCAGCAGCGGCCGGTCAACCATTTAAAAAAAAATTGGGGGGCGCTTTTTGGCACCCCCAAATCTCAGCGCCCTAGGCAACCGCCTAGTTCGCCTAAATGGTTGCACCGGCCCTGCCTCCACCCCAAACCCCACTTCGCCTCCAGCATTTATAATGGTGTTAAATATATAAAAAAGTGTTTTTAATTTATGAGGGGGTCACACTCAGAGGCTTTCTGTGTGAAAGCCTGTACGTCAGTACAAAAGTTTGAGAACCCTTGATATAGTGTAACTCATAGAATTGTAGGATTCTCACAGGTGTCACGTAGGTTTTTAATTCTACAGAGCCCAGAATCTCAGTGGTTGCTGAGTGACTAAATGTGGCATGTTGAATAAAAATCAAGCTGGGTTCTTCTAGTGCATGATAACAGTAATAAAGGTACTGCTGACTAAATTATGCCATCTTTGACTCCCATACCATCTCATGGTCTTCCAAACTGAGCACATTTGATATGCAATCATGGAGACATAATAAATATGATATTCCATGATGTCATTTTTATAGTTTCTGAAGAGTGGCCTCTTTAAACATATCATGGACATGGCCAAACTACATTTTCAAATGGTTAAAAAACAAAGCTGCAGTCTAAGTAGACATAGAAAATCCTTTGTTTAAAAATCCTATTATGACATAATTTGGCCCTGTACGTGCTGGCTGGCCAAACTCTTTTATAATCCACTTTGATTACAGAGTGTAAACTTTTTGCTTGAGCATGGATGCTTTAAATAAACATAGTTAGATAGTGGTCAAGGAGATGAATTTATTTTAACTTTGTTTGTTTTCAGCTTGTGATGATGCATTAGCATTCCATGCAGATGTTTCATATCAGCATGTAATGTCTGTTACTGATATTTATTTTTATAGTACCAACAATTCATTAAGCACTTTACAGATTGATATAAGGATAGCATTCCTGCTCCAAGGCACACTCTAAATAGAGAAAATACTGGTGAAGGAAATGAGGGTGAAAGATTGCAAGCAGAACAAAGCCAGTAAGCAGTCTGTTTAGTATACATCTTATTATTTCCATTTTTTTCCAGTTTGCATTTGTCCAATAGGAAAAAAAAGTGGCAACCCTAATAGACAGAATGAGGTGCATTTCTACCAATGTGATGCTAGTTCAGATGCTCCAATAAATACTCTTTAGTTGGAGCAGTCTGATTAATTCAACTGTGCTGCAGAGGAGACATGTATTCTTTATATGGCTTAATAAACCCCGAGCCAAATAACCTGTTTTCTTCCAGCTGCAGTGGTCATGGGGATTTGAGTCTCCTTACCCTCCCATTAAGAAGTCATTGACTTTTAGGATGATTTTTCCTATAGAGAACTCCTAATGCTTGTTAACCAGCTACCTTTTGCTGATTTGAGGTAGATTAAAACCTGGGCTACACTAGCGGGGGGATGAGGGGGCGGGGGCCGGGTTTCGAGCTAAGATACTCAACTTCAGCTACACTATTCGTGTAGCTGAAGTCGAAGTATCTTAGTTAGACTTACCTGGCCATCCTCATGGCGGCGAGTCAGCTGCCGCGGCTCCCCCGTCAACTCCGCTTACTCCTCCTGCTGAGGTGGAGTATGGGTGTCGATTAGTGGATTGATTTATCGCGTCCGGACGAGACACGATAAATCGATCCTTGATACATCGAACACAGCCCGCCGATCCAGCGGATAGTATAGACATACGCTCAGTCTAAGGGGGTAAAATGCTTATTCAATCACTGATCTTCGAATACTACTGAACCTGCCTATGTAAGAGCTAAGGGCCCTTATCTCTACAACCATTACTCTAATTTAGTATCACTTAGTGGAGTTGTCTATTAACTTAAATGGGATTACTCACATCAGTGTTTCTCAATGTTTTTATTTATTAGTATTGCAATAGCACCTAGGAGCCTGTCACAGACCAAGACCCTATTGTGCTAGGTGCTGTACAAACACAGAACAAAGATAGTCCCCTCCCCAAAGAATTTACAATCTAAGTGTAAAACAAGAGACAACAAGTGAAACAGACAGGAAGGGGACACCAAGAAACAATGAGACAATGCTGGCCAGCATGATAGACAGTGGTCTTAGCACATCAGCAGCCTAACTGTTGTCAACCTTTTAGTAGTCTGAGAGTGAGGATTGCAAAACTGCACACTAAATTACTAGTAGTTATGATATCAAGAATATCCAGAGTTATAACAGAAAATGTGGATGGGCTGTTAAACCTCACGCTTCAGGGTTTAAGCCAATCCCCAATGATTGGAGGGATAAAACCAGGAAGAGACCGCAGTGTGAGGAGGGGGGGGAGAGTATTCCACATTTGTGTACTGCAAGCTTTTTGCATTTTCCTCTGATGCATATGGTACTGGTCACTATCAGAGAGGATACTAGATGGACCCTGGGTCTGATCCAGAGTGGCAGTTCCAATGACAGGCAACTACTGTTTGATTGTAGTGATATAATGTTGTATTATTGTTCTTTTTAAGAGCATATTACAGATGCAATTCCCAATTCACCACTGCATTACTCCAGCTTTACCCTGGTGTAACTCCACTAAAATCAGTTGAGTTACGCTGAACTCAACTGTTTAGTTGTGTAAAACTGAAGTAAACACAGTGGTAAATCACATCCACAGTATGTGTTTGTCTTTTAGCTACTATGTTATTGATAATGAATAATAATAAAGAATGCCTTCTTTTGTGTTTTGTACAGAGTGACTGCTGTTTCAGTACTCCAGATTCCGGTCAACACTTTCAATTTCAGAACTGGACAATTAAAGCTGATCAAACTAAGAAAGCTGAATTCATAAGAACAGCAGAAAAACTAAAAAATCAGTAAGTTAAAGAATATCACCATAAACACATTCTGTATGGCATTGCTGTGGATGACAGGTTTTGAGGTGATTTAAGATTAGTAGTTGTGACTATCCGCAAGGGTTCCAGAATTGTGAGCCTCTGTGTTACCCCTCTCACTTCAGCAAGTGAGAGCTTTGCTGCTGCTAAGCTGTGTCTCAGGTTCCGGACACACCAGCTTGTCTGCCTTTCCAGCAAACTCTGCCAGTCCAAACTTTATATAGCAGGTAACAGTAAGTGAACTCCTATTCCCGAGTTCTGCAGAGACATCTTTCTGTAGTGTACAGCCTTTACTTACTGTAACTCACAAAACCATATAAGTTTTGCTGCTCCTTCAAAGAGATACTACCCAGAAGGTTATTAACTTAAATGGGGTTGGCAAACCCTTTACTCCTATCACAGCACTGAGTTGGATTATAGTAAAAGTAAAGTAACTTTATTCACTATTAGGTTTAAGTGATATGAAGTATAAGGATAGACATGGTTACAGACAAACAAGTAAGGTTTTACTTTTAGAAGCATATTCTAACTTAACTAACTAGAGTCTTGGTTTAAGTAGATTTCTCAGCTATAGTCATTTTCCAGAGACGTTCAAGCCCCTTTCAGCTCCACACTTTTCTCTTATGTACAAGAGTTCTAGCCTTTTGTATCTGCACAGTAAAGGATACCAAAATGGCTCTCTCTCCTTGCTTATATCTTCCAAAGTTTTACCTTTGTTTACAGAATCAGAAAGCCCTCCTTGGGGGCTCCAGGAGGTCTGCTGTGTCCACCAGGCAACTGATGCCATGTTAATTTTTGAAGTCTCTTGCCCTCGTCAAGATAGTTAAGAGGATATCTCCCTGTGACACACCAGGATACAGTCCAGCCTAATGATTAGCTGTGTCACCCCTGCCCTCTAACCTGGGGTGCCTTTTTCAATGCTTTGCTGCTGTAGCCTCCAGCCTGGACTGCTCACAAACAGCCTCCAACATTCAAGTAACTCCCAGTTATGTCTGTGTGTGTGTTGCAGCCAGCCAGCCGTACCTTGGCTCTTACTAGTCTTGGTTGTATTGCTGGGTTGACCCCAAGACACTTCCAGTCTTAGATTTTTGCTCAGAAAGTCCTTTACTGCCCACCCCTCTCTTGGACAATACCAGTTTATATGAAGCCTATTACTTCTTTAGTAGAAATAATATGCACGCAACTTGCCACCCCAAATGGAGTTTCCCAGACACTTCAATTTAAACACATTGGATTAGATAAAATAAAATAGTTTATTAACTACAGAGAGATTTTAAGTGAGTACAAGTAACAGGGAATAAAAGTTAGAAACAGTTACAAGAAAATAAAGATAAAACACAACTGCTGCCTAACTTAACAAACTATGATAAAGTCAAAGCAACGTTTTCTCACATGCTTTTAGCAGTCTTATTGACCATACTTCTTAGATCAGGACCGCTTCTCCCAAAATCCAATGAATGCTTCAGGTTCTGTGAATGCAAGTGGGGCAGGGGGGGAAATCTCAGGGTGTTCATCTCTCCTTTTTATAGTTTCAGTCCCCCTCTTGAAAAACGTTTTCAGCTAAGATTCAGGAGAAATCCTATGGGGAAGGATGTTCCCTATTGCTTTTCCTCACCTTTTTATCTCACCATCCTGCTGGATGACTGTTTACTGCATAAATGCAAATTAAGCAGAGCATATATTTCTTTGTTTGAGACAAACCTGTTTGCTAACCTCAGTTAGCAACATGTGTTAATAAAACCATACAGTGGAATCTTATACAGTAGAACATCAGAGTTACGAACTCCAGAGTTACGAACTGACCGGTCAACCACATACCACATTTGGAAATGTAAGTGTGCAGCCAGGCAGCAGCAGAGATAAAAGAAAAATGCAAATAGTACTGTGTTAAACATAAACTACTAAAAAAATAAAGGGAAAGGAAAAAAAAAACTGACAAGGTAAAGAAACTGTTTCTGTGTTTGTTTTATTTAAATTAAGATTGTTAAAAGCAGCATTTTTCTTCTGCCTAATAAAGTTTCAAAGCTGTATTAAGTCAATATTCAGTTGTAAACTTTTGAAAGAATAACCATAATGTTTTGTCCAGTTTTATGATTCCATTTCATAGTTACGAACAACTTCCATTCCCAAGATATTTTTAACTCTGAGGTTCTACTGTATCTTCACATACAATGTTGCCAAACATATTTTACCAGGATAGTAATGAGCAGAAAATTATGAGTTTTCAAATGGTACCTCACAAGGCATACTTGGAGCAATTATTACTACAATAGTTTGTAGGGTGTGGACATAGAGGTTCGTTCTGTCATACTCCTCCACTTTCCAGTTTATTGACTTTGCCTTTTATGTAAATGTACTTGCATTGTCTCTCCTTGCTCAGTTTACACTGGAGACACTTTCAAGCAGGTGGGACCACATTCCTTTGTATAGGGTGGAGTGACTTCAGCCTTACTTGCCAAACACATTTTAAAAACATATTTCCAGCACACAGAATAGTAGGACTAGAAGGGACCTCAGGAGGTCTTCTAGTCCAGTTCCCTGCTCTCAAGGCAGGACTAAGTATTATCTAGATCATCCCTGACGGGTGTTTCTCTAACCTGCTCTTGAAAATCTCCAGTGATGGAGATTCCACAAACCTCCCTAGTCAGTTTATTTCAGTGCTTAACCACCCTGACCGGAACTTTTTCCTAATGTCCAGTGTAAACCGCCCTTGCTGCAATTTAAGACCATTGTTTCTTGTCCTATCCTCAGAGGTTAAAGAGAACAATTTATCTCCCTCTTCCTTGTAACAACCTTCTATGTACTTGAAAACTGTTATCATGTCCCCGCTCATCCTTCTCCAAATTAAAAAAAACCTGTTTTTTCAATCTTCCCTCATAGGTCATTTTTTTTAGACCTTTACTCATTTTTGTTGTGCTACTCTGGACTTTCTCCAGTGTGTCCACATCTTTCCTAAAATGTGGCACCCAGAACTGGACACAATACTTCAGTTGAGGTCTAATCAGTATGGAGTGGAAGAATGACTTCTTGTGTTTTGCTTGTAACACTCCTGCTAATACATCCCAGAATGATGTTTGCTTTTTTTGCAGGAGTGTTACATTGTTGACTCATATTTAACTGGTGATTCACTATGATCCCTTTCCGCAGTACGCCTTCATAGGCAGTCATTTCCCATTTGGTATGTGTGCAACTGATTGTTCCTTCCTAAGTGGAGTACAGTAGAACCTCAGAGTTATGAACACCAGAGTTACGAACCAACCAGTCAACCACACACATCATTTGGAACTGGAAGTACACAATTAGGCAGCAGCAGAGACAGGGAAAAAAAGCAGATATGGTAGAGTACTGTATTAGACGTAAACTACTAAAAGATAACGGGAAAGTAAAATTTTTCTTCTACACAGTTAAGCTTTAAAGCTGTATTAAGTCAATGTTCAGTTTTAAACTTTTGAGAGAACAACCATAATGTTTTGTTTGGAGTTACGAACATTTCAGAGTTAAAAACAACCTCCATTTCCAAGGTATTCATAACTCTGAGGTTCCACTGTACTTTGCATTTGTCCTTATTAAATTTCATCCTATTTACTTCGGACCATTTCTCCAGTTCGTCCAGATCATTTTGAATTTTAATGCTATCCTCCAAATCACTTGCAACCCCTCCCAGCTTGGTATCGTCTGATAACTATATCAGGGTACTCTTTATGCCATTATCTAAGTCATTGAGGAAGATATTGAACAGAACTGGACACAGAACTGATCCCTGCAGGACCCCACTCGATATGCCCTTCCGGCTTGACTATGAACCACTGATGATTACTCTCTGAGAACGGTTTCCAACCAGTTCTGCACCCACCTTGTAGTAGCTCCATCTAGGTTGTATTTCCCTAGTTTGTTTCTGAGAAATTCATGTGAGACACTATCAGAAGCCTTACTAAAGTCAAGATATACCACATCTACCACTTCCCCTTTATCCATAAGGCATGTTACCCTGTCAAAGAAAGCTATTAGGTTGATTTGACACGATTTGTTCTTGATCAATTCATGCTGACTGTTACTTATCACTTTATTATTTTCTAGGTATTTGCAAATTGATTTCTTAATTATTTGCTGCATTATCTTTCCAGGTACAGAATTTAAGTGATTGGTCTGTAATTCCCTGAGTGGTACTTATTTCCCTTTTTTATAGATTGACAATATATTTGCCCTTTTCCAGTCTTCTGAAATCTCACCCATCTTCCATGACTTTTCAGAGATAATCGCTAATGGCTCAGATATTTTCTCAGTCAGCTCCTTGAGTACTCTAGGATGTATTTCATCAGGCCCTGGTGACTAGGAAACATCTAATTTGTCTAAGTAGTTTTTAACTTGTTCTTTCCATATTTTAGCCTACTTGATTTTCACTGGCATTCATTAAGTTAATGTCCAATTTCTACTAAACTTTTTGGTAAAAACTGAAACAAAAAAGACATTTAGCACTTCTGCCATTTCCACATTTTCTGGTATTGTTTTCCCCTCCTCATTGAGTAAGGGGTCTAACCCTGTCTTTGGCTTCCTCTTGCTTCTACTGTATTTGTAGAATGTTTTCTTGCTACCCATGTTTATAATTTTTCATATATTACTGTACATATACCATGCAAGAATATTAATGACCAGCATGTTACCAGTTTACATATGATACCTTACCAGACACTTTTTAAATACAGATGATGACAACAGTAAGTTGGAATACAATCAGAATCAGCTGGTCATACCAGCTGATCTGTGTATTTAAAAAAAAATGCCACTATCAAAGTTAGCAATTTTGATATCTCTAAAACATCTCATTTTCACATTCCAATCACACAGTTGTAGAGGCACATTACTTTGGAGTAAATCTGTCCATCTACATTATAGCTCCACCTATGTATGGAACGACATTAGTGCAGCTTGTCCTCCCTGCTGTCTTCCACCATGCTGTGCTCAGCCTTTCAGTGATAGCTCTTAGTAAGGGTTGCTTGCACTGCACTATGCACCTAGATCAGTTCACATACATTTTTAAAATGTGAACTGCAATCTTAGACAACAAGATAATTTCTTTATTATCTCTGCCCTTGTTCAAGATTAATTGGAACATCTCCCCTACCGTTCATGATCAAATAACAATCTTGTGGCAACTACATCAATTTGTCACGTAGACAAGTAATAGGGACGTAGTTAATGTATTTTTAGCTTCTTTTAATGTGATCAAGCAGGAGGACAGTGAAAAGAACTGTCACTGTGAAACCAGGCAGCTGACTCTGAAAGCGTTCCAAGGACTTTATTTGTCTACAGAATTTGGGAACTGCTAAATGACAACCATGTTAATTTGTTTTTAATCTAGTCTCCTGCATACTAGAATTCATGCCCCAAAATGTATTTGAGTTTACCTCGTGTTCTTCTTTCTTGGTTTAATCCAGGCATTTCCTCAGAGAACATCCATTCTCTCCTTTTCATTTGGCCCAAGAACAGTATAAATGTATTTTTAGCACGTTTTAGCTTTATTTGGTGCTGGGGAAACATCAGAAAAACTAAATAGGATGCTGAACACAAATAATATTCTGTTATTGTTTTTAAATGAAATATTAAACACTAAACATAAAATATAAATGGAACCCTGCAAGAATAGATTCCTTTGGCTCTTTTATTTACAAAAATAGAGAAACAAAGTTAGAAAATAATAGCACTGCAACTTAAAGATACCAACTGAAAAAAATAAAAACCTTGAAACAAACATTCATTAGTGTAGCCACTTACACTAATTAATCTGGCCTGGGATTTGCAGCATTATCTGGGAGCAGTTTTATCAACAGCTTGGAGGCAGTAGACTTCCCCACCTCTAACTAAACCTTAAATCCAAGCTTGCTTATTTGCTTATGCTCAACTAACCACTGGTTTCCTTCCCTTCTGTCCCCCCAGAGGACTGATAAAATCCCTGGCGTAGGTCTAATTATTGTATTTGTGCAACCCCCATCACTGTAGTAGCTCAGCACCTCACAGACTTTAATATATTTATCCTCACAACCCCCAAGTACAGTAGGGAAATAATTGTATCCTCATTTACAAATTGAGAACTGAGGAATAGAGACGCTAAATGATTTGTCATGGTCACACAGGGCATCCATGGTATAGCAGGAAATTGAACCCAGGTCTCCCAGTTCTTCGGCTAGTGCCCTAACCACTGGATCATCATGGCAGGGAATGTCAGAGGGGAAAGGGGGAAACTGGGCTCTACATATGTAATGAGTTTCATCTGGTTCTCAAAATGATTAGCCACACCCTTATGAAGCAGATAATGGATACGTAAGGACAACTTCATCTACCACTGAAGTGTGGCCACTTCTGAGGAAGAAAGTGGCATCTAACAGTACATCTTCTATAAGGCTCATCTGATGTAGAACATTGAGTGTAAAGAAAGTACTGTAGTTATAAATTGAGGGAGAAAGTGAGACAGTTCTAAAGGATGTGAAGGACCGCACGCTCATTAGAAATAAAATCATTATTTAGAATGATCTGTTGACATGAAGAGCAGAATTGTACATCTGTCTGCCTTTGCTGAATACCAGATTTCTGATTACTTCTGTCAGACTTACTGTGTGGCTTGCACTACGCATACATCTTGCAAAGGATGTTTCTGATTTTTTTAATTTATTGACATTTACCAACATTTACTGATAAAAATCTAATCTTTCCAAGTGAGAACACACTAGTTACATGATAAATTAAAAGCAGCCTTTCTGATTAATATTTCCTGTATTAAAGCCCAGTTTTTAAATTCTGTAATGATGCACTTGTCCGGAGCGCTTTATGAAACTCGTTTATTCAGTCAAAAATAATGACCACTAATTAGAGTTAGTCTAAGTAATTTCTAATTGGTAATGACTGTGAATTTATATTTTTAATTAATTTTCAAGTGATTTTAAAATGTGATTTCAAAGCCAAGCAACATTTTTTTCCCAGACTTGTGAATATAGAAAAAGACAAAAATGGTAATCTCTACAGCAAGAAGAGTGATTTCAGGGTGGAATACAGCACACTGGAAGAACTGGAACATAAAATGACTAACAACAGGAAAGCTGAAAGTAGGATATTTGTTCCTTTCGTTGTCCACACTCACTCACTTAACTGGTGTATTAGCTCATAGAACAAAGCAAATTCTGATACTTGCTCATGAAAATATTTTTGCTACTGTATATGTACTGTTTATAAGAGAGAGTGCACTATAAAAAGAACAGTATTGTGGAAGAATTAAAAAGTATGAACCTAAACATAACAAGATTTAATATAGCTTAGTTAATGTACAATAAACTTATGACAGCACCACCAAATAATCAAGGATTCTCAGTGTCTCCCACACTGAGCACTTAAAAAAGGTAGATCTTTGAATATTTCAGTGTCTGGATTTGCAGAAGCTTGAAGCATTGGAGGTGGGTCCTAGAGAATCCAGGCACTGAAATGTCCAGTTATGTATTCCAGGGCTGGTAAGGATAGATGACAGCATGAGAAGGTATGTTGGTTGCAGGGTGGATTGCAGAAGTTGGTTCACACTTTGAATGTGCCTAAAATACAGGGTAGTACACTCAATATTCAGAAAAGAGCTGATGTGTCGTTCAGGGGAGGTGACACCATCATTGGAAATAGGCATTTTCAAAAAGTCCCCAAACACAAAATCTTTAAATTATTTTTTGCACTCCCAAAGATATGCTAGGTGCCTCATAAAATAATTAGACGAGCATACAAACTAACATGACCTAACATGTTAGGGTCTAACTAAACACACAGATCAGCGAAAGGAAGGGAAAAGATAGCAATAAGATCATATTACTCAGTATTTAATACACATTTTGATGGTGCTGTTTTGTTTGTTAAGGATAGCTT
Organism: Gopherus flavomarginatus; assembly: GCF_025201925.1. Lineage (NCBI taxonomy): Eukaryota > Metazoa > Chordata > Testudines > Testudinidae > Gopherus > Gopherus flavomarginatus. The sequence continues at coordinate 73,691,110 of NC_066619.1, read as the reverse complement.
TTCTCTCCTCCACATTTTATAGGCTTTATGACAGAGGTGAGTAGGAGGGATTTGAATGGGGCAAGGGAAGTGGCTAGAGTCAGAACTGGTGTTCCCAGCACAAGGGGCAGCATGAAAGAATGGATGGAGCTGCTTCTATGAGAAGATGATGAAGAGGGTATTAGTACTGGCATTTTTGCTGGCATCATTGTTGGAATGGGAGGGTGTGTCAGAGAAGATGTGAAAGGTGACCAGACCAGAGGTGTCGGGCTGAATGACTTAGCGGTTTGAGGGTAAAGGCAAGAAATTTCAATTTGATGTACAATTAAACTTTTAACATGACTGACTAACTTATTTTTCTTCCACAGAAGCTAAAATCCAGCAACAACTAGCAAAAATACACAATAATGTTAAGAGACTTCAACGACAATTGAAAGATGTGAAGCCTACACCGGAATGTAAGTCTTGTTGATGGAGTTTGAAATACTTGCCTTTTATAGACAAAAGTTTAATTTTCTTGGATAACTGTCTTGCAGGGAAGGTCTCTGCTTATGCCATCAGTGCAGGCTATGGATGTCCTTTCAAAGAAAGGAGGGAAGTGTTAGTCAAGGCTGGAGGCTCCCTGAGATCATCTTTAGAGTAGAACCCTTTATTTTCTGTTGGCACTGGCCTGGGACCCTGGAGCCTATTGGGGGTGTGGTACCTTCTGTGCTGAAGTCAATGTCCTTCTGCTTGAATTGTACTGTAATGCTAAGTGCAACAAGTATTTTTTGGGGATTTAGATACAGTCGTATGCCTCTCTCCCATCTGATGGCTGAGGATGTTAAGCAAGGGCCATAGGGAATTACATTTCCAGGCCATCTGTACCAATATAAGCTGGAATATTCTGTTGATAATGAATAAAGCACACTTGGTGGATTAGATGAGTTGAAACACTTGGGGAACTGGTAATGAGAGAGACATGCATTTGTAGCTTAATAGTTCAAATGCAGTCCAGGTTAGAGACCAAGATCTATTACCAGCTCAAGGTTATGTAGTGCTTACATTCATTATGTTGTTGATCCAACTCAATTTCTATCTGCAAATGTCTGCATCTACCTTGGTCTCTCTGCTAAACTGTCAATAGGATGCCAAGGATTGAAAAAACATGAAGCTGAATGAAGGCCTTGTCTAATGAGAAATTGTACCAATTTAACTGACTGGGTTTTAAAAACAAAGCTAGTTAAACCAGTGAACTCTCTTGTGTCCACAGGGGATTGCACCATATTTAACTAACCATTTTTAATTGTTTTACTGTAGTTAAGAACATAAGAACAGCCATACTGGGTCAGACCAATGGTCTATCTAGTCCAGTATTCTGTCTTCTGACAGTGGACAATGCCACGTGTTTCAGAGGGAATGAACAGAACCATTAATCAACAAGTGATCTGTCCTGTGTTGCCCATTCCCAGCTTCTGGCAAACAAAGGCTAGAGACACGTCAGAGCATGGTTTTGTATCCCTGCCCATCCTAACTAATAGCCATTGATGGATCTATCCTCCATGAACTTATTATAGTCTTGACCTTCACAACATCTTCTAGCAAAGAGTTCTACAGGTTGACTGTGCATGGTGTGAAGAAATATTAACATATAACTTTCTTATTAGACAAAGCCTAAGACTCTCACCCCTAGAGATTCTCTCTCCAAGATGGAGGTATGTTGGCAGGGTAACATGAGAAAACTGGTTCTTATGTTGGGAATCATTTCAAGATAATCCAGAATGGGTCCCTCTTACTCTGAAATAAGTGTGTCCATACAAGGGTTTCCATTGGGTTAACTAAATCAGTTACTCCTGAGGGAATTATGCACCAAAAATTAAAAATTATGCACACAATATTTTAAAATTCTGCAAATTTTATTTGTCAGTAAATAAATGTGGCTCCAGCATGGCAGTGGGGAGGCTCAGGCCATTGGCTGCATCGAGGTGGAAGATCACCCTGAAGCCCCCATCTCCCCCAGTACAGGGATTCGGCGGTGAGGCTGCTCCTGACACAGTGCAAGGGCTGGGTCTGCCCCAGAAACACCTCAGGGCCCTGCCCCTCTGTGCCAGGCGCATCAAGTATGGGTGAGCAGGCTCAGCCCAGCAGGATCCAAGTGTGGAGGTGTCATAAACAGATAGCTAAGGGTTAATGTCTCTTTCACCTGAAGCACCTGACCAGAGGACCAATCAGAAAACCGGATTTTTTCAACTCTGGGTGGAGGGAAGTTTGTGTCTGAGTCTTTTGTCTGTCTGCCTGCTTTCTCTGAGCTTTGGAGAAGCAGTTTCTACTTTCTAGTCTTCTGTTTCTAAGGGTAAGGACAAAGAGATCAGATAGTAAGTTATATGGTTTCTTTTCTTTGGTATTTGCATGAATATAAGTGCTGGAGTGCTTTGATTTGTATTCTTTTTGAATAAGGCTGTTTATTCAATATTCTTTTAAGCAATTGACCCTGTATTATATCATCTTAATACAGAGAGACCATTTGTATGTATTTTTCTTTCTTTTTATATAAAGCTTTCTTTTAAGACCTGTTGGAGTTTTTCTTTACTTCAGGGAAATTGAGTCTGTACTCACCAGGGAATTGGTGGGAGGAAGAAATCGGGGAGATCTGTGTGTTGGATTTGCTAGCCTGATTTTGCATTCCCTCTGGGGGAATAGGAAAGTACTATTTGTTTCCAGGATTGGGAACAGAGAGGGGGAGTCTCTCTGTGTAGTTTCACAGAGCTTGTGTCTGTGTATCTCTCCAGGAGCACCTGGAGGGGGGAAGGGAAAAAGGATTATTTCCCTTTGTTGTGAGACTCAAGGGATTTGGGTCTTGGGGTCCCAGGGAAGGTTTTTCAGGGGGACCAAAGTGCCCCAAAACACTCTAATTTTTTGGGTGGTGGCAGCAGGTACCAGGTCCAAGCTGGTAACTAAGCTTGGAGGTTTTCATGCTAACCCCCATATTTTGGACGCTAAGGTCCAAATCTGGGACTAAGGTTATGATAGGAGGGGCTTAGTGTGGGGTGAGGTTTGGGGTGAGAGGTTTCTGTGGGGCAATCTGGGTGTGGGCAGCTCAGTGAGAGATCTGGATGCACAGGAGCTCATTGTGGGGGTTCCAGATGCAAGGGCAATGGGACTCTGCAGGGGATCAAGATAATGGTGGTTGGGCTCAGTGGCAGGGGCCTGGAGTGTGAGAAGATGGGGTTTGGTGGGGAGGTCTGGGTCTGGCAATTGGGGGGGGTCCAGGTGCTGGGGGAGCGGGGCTTAATGGGGTAGGGGTCCAGGTGCAGCTGGTTGGGGCTCAGTAGGGTGGGGCTCTGAGTGTGGGGGGCTTGTTGGAAGGGTCCAGGTGTAGGGGGGTATGGCATGTCAGGATGAAGGTTTGATGGGCCTACTTAATGGGGCAATCCCAGCTGCTGCCAAGGGTATGCCGCATGCTGGGATCCTGCTTCCCCCATGATTCCCCTATCCCCTTTTCTTCTCCATCCCCTTCCCCTCACTCCCACATTCCCCTCACCCCTGCCCTATTCCACCTCCCTTCCTTCCCCACTGCCTCCTCCACTCACCTCCCTTCTCCCATTTCCCCCCCCCCCCCCCCCCCCGCACACTTACCCAGCCCCACTGTGGGAACTCACTATTCCACAGAAAATAGGAAGGCTCCCAGATCACAGAAGGGGAGCACAACTGGCACTGGGACCTAGGAGGCTGTGTTCAGGTGCAGAGTCAGTGGAGCCTGAGACCAGACTGCAGCCTCCAAGCTAGGCAGCTCTGTGTTTGCAGAAATGAGGAGCGAGGGGGGCAGTGGCATGTAACCCCATGTGCCCCCCTCATGCCTCACCTCTGGGGGGGAAATCCCTCCCACCCACCCCCAAAAGCTGCACACATGGGAAGCATGCTGGCAGACCTGTATACCTGCTAGGAGTCCCATTGACTTCACCTGATACTGGCATAGCTCCACTCTTCAAGACTCCATGAGATTGTAAGGGCCCATCCTTGCACATCCTGTTGCAGGACTGGAAACTAAGACTCTCAGTCACATTCTTTTCACCAGCATTAAGTTTCCTAGTAGAGAAGGATGAAGAGGAATAAAAGCATGTCTACTCAGAATAGAATACTCTAACAATACAAATAAAGAATTCCCTTGTGTCATCAGTTATTTATTAATTCATTATTGTAGGAAATTTTTTTTCAGGAAATCGTATTTTATTTCAGGAAATCCAATTTTACCATATTTGTCAATTAATTTAGTAAACGTTTATTTTACCTATTGGAGATGTGTATGAAGTAGAGGCTGTATGGGATGTATATGTTTTAAATAGAAACTGCCTGCTCTGCTATATATCTTTATTCTTCATGTTAGCTTATTAAGAAATGTCACATTTTCTTGTGTCTACCACAGGGGCTGGCAACCTGCGGCTCCAGAGCCACATGCAGCTTTTTGGCTGCTCCTTTGTGGGCAGCTGTTTCTTGAGGGAGTGCGAGGTACAGGCTCTGTCCAGTAGGCACTTATCATAGGCAGCTCACAGCCCAGCGTCGCAGCAGGGCTCTGGCCCCACACCGCTGTCAGAAGTGGCTGGTTGCTGGCACGTCTCTGCATGCCCCTTGGGGGAAGGGGAGCAGCGGGTCTCCATGCACTGCCCGCAAGCTCTTCTTCTTTGAAAGGTTGCTGACCCCTGGTCTAGCATATAAAAACTATATTCAGCTATAGGGAAAGTGATATTTACTCCTCTTTCTGGTTTTTGTAGTCGTTGAAAAGCTCAGGGAAATGATGGAAGAAGCTGAAAATGCAATAAATGGTTTTAAAGAAGAACAGCGACTAATGTAAGTTTCTACATGCTTTTACAGTCTCGAAATAACTGAAATCAGTCAAACAAAACCCAAATAAAATATAATGTAAATATATCGTATAAATCACTCTTCTCTTCCTTTTTTCCATCCTGTTCCTTTATTTCCTTTTTTTATAATGAATCATTTAAGTAAACATATATTCAAAGCAAACTTTTATGACTAGATTACCTATAGTAGTATCATGCAATAACCATATGATTATGGTAAAGGCATTCCAATAGTAGGGGTCTGGATTAGAATAAACTGATTTTTAAAGGCACATTTTTTTCCTTTTCTCTCTCCCTGCCCTCCTAATGATAGCAATATAGGAAAGGAGTATGGTTGTTTGGGTGCCCTACCTGTGCATTTCCATCTAGTTCTCTTTTAAGAGTAACCTTAACTCTGACTTTCCTGGGTTTATAATGCTTAGTTTGGGGATAATTACAAAAATTCTGTACAGTAGAACACCAGAGTTATGAACACCAGAGTTACAAACTGGCCAGTCAACCATACGCCTCATTTGGAACTGGAAGTACACAATCAGTAACAGCAGAGACATACCCTTCCCCTTCCCAAAAAAAGCAAATACAGTACAGTACTGTGTTAAATGTAAACTACTAAAAAAAGGGGAAAGTAGCATTTTTCTTCTGAATACTAAAGTTTCAAAGCTGTATTAAATCAATGTTCAGTTGTAAACTTTTGAAAGAACAACCATACCTGTTTGTTTACTATTACAAACAACCTCCATTCCCAAGGTGTTTGTAACTCTGAGGTTGTAATGTAATTTATTTTATCCTAAATTAGTGATACTTAATCTGAACTTTAGCCCCACTTTAACATAGTTTTTGTCTGAGAATTGAATAATCACAAAGTCTATTTCAGGTGAACTCATTGGTATTGTCTGATCTTTTATTTAAAAATCAATGTGTGTTTATGTTGTTTTTTTTACTTAGATATGAAGAGCTTATGAAGGAGGAGAAGACTGCTACTAATGAGCTCAGTGCCTTACAGAAAAAAATTGACACATGGGCACTGGGTAGTTCAGCCATAGAAAGAGTTTTCAGATTACCATCAGGCAAGGTTCCAGTAGACAAAACACTGCAAAATCATCTACCTGAAGAAGTAGTAGAATTTGAAAGGTTCCTTCAGCAAACAGGAGGGCGACAAGGAGGCTGGGATGATTATGATCATCAACACTTTTTGAAAGTATGGACAAAGCATAAAGGAAAGCCATCCTATATAGAAGAAGCCCTTGAGTATCTCTCTGGAAGAACAAAAGAGGATATTCAACAGCATGAGACATGGTATCAAGAATTTCTGATTTTAGAGGAAAGAAAAAAAGAGGTAAGAGAATTTTAAGATTCAAAGTATGTTTGTATTTTAAACAAGTGTATTTCTTAAAAGCCACACACGCTTTTCACCCTCTTCCATCCACCTCAACCCGTGATGGCAGACAAAGCTTTTTTCCTACAGAAAACTAGTTCTCTTTAAAATTTTCACTTTGTTGGTGGTGGTCTAAGAAATCATTAGCAGATGATGCTCTAAGCACATGTTGGAGTGCTGTGTGCAGTAGCTGAGCATATTACAATTATTATTATTCATGTTGATTGTAGTCATACCTAAGAACCAGTCAAGAAGGAGCCCCATTGTGCTAGATACTGTACAGAGTAGTCGACAGTCTTAGCCCCAAAGAGCTTTGAGTCTGAACAGACAAGACAGATATGTGGCGGGGGGGGGGAGGACGGGGAGAGAAGGACTAGAACAGTTGCAACACACCTTGGCTCCAATGGTTCTGAAAATAGAAATTTGGAGGAGGGTCCTGGACCTGGGTCTGCTTTGTGGTAATAGATTAGCTGGCATAAACATTGATTGATTTCTTTTTAAGCAAAAAGTTTAGTTTTACTGTTCGTATATGTGTGTGAGAGATAATATAAAAAGAATTGAAAAATGTTTGCACAGTGAAAACATCTGATTCTAGTTAACTAATGAGCCTAACAATCATTCTGCAGCAAGTGGATGCCATAAAACTTTATATATTCAAATTATTGTAGATATAAAACTTCAAACACTGTGAGATAGGTAGATAAATAGTTGTTTCCATTTTACATGTGGGGAAACTAAGAGATTGTAAGCTACTTGCCAAGGTAAAGAAGCATCTGTCTGGAGTTCCTACCTCCTAGTGTCTCCTTTAGAAATAATTATCTTGGAAGAGTAAGATTTTATAAGAAGAATAAGATTTTTTTTTTTTTACTGTTCTCGTGCAGTCTATTGAAAAGTGGAAAATGAAGAAGCAACAAGAAAAACAAGAAATCTTAAAGCAAAAGCAGAAGTCAGAGAAAATGTTCAAAACAGAAAATCTTCAACAAGAAGCAGCTCAGAAGCAAAAAGCAGAGAAAGAAAGGAAAAAGCAACAAGCAGCTGTCGAAGCATGGAAAAGACATAAAGAAATAGAATTTGCAATGAAACAAGCATCTCGACTGAAAGAGGAAGAAGAGAGAGAGAAAAAGCAACAGAAGGAACGCCAGCGCCAGTTCCAACTGAAGCTACTGCTAGAAAAGTACACTCAGCAGAAGGAGGAACAGGAGGCGCTCCGAAGACTTGAAAAGGAGAAGAGGGAGGAGGCTGAAAGGGAAGAGAGGAAGAGAATTGCTGCAGAAGAAATTTCTAAGTTTCAAGAGAGAGTGAGTAGTCACACCCCACACTCGTGTTTCAAATCTTCTGGATCTGTGGTACAGAGTAGATATAGTATTAGAATGTGGAAGACTAGGGAGTTAATTATCAATAACAATTATTTCAACTTTAAGAGCTATTTTGATTCACAAACTACATCTGTATGAAGATAGCTCTGTCTGTGTCTTGGGAACAGCTCATCTTTTTGTCTAAAATAATGTTCTGTTGCTTTTCCTCAGTATTCCAATTCAGCAAGATACTTGAGCACATGTTAAAGTACAAGAGTACTCCTGTTGAGTTCAGTGGGACTAGTTAACTGTTTAAAGTTAGGTACATGTTTGAGTATATTCCCGAATCGGGGCCTAGGTGGGGCACCAGTCCTATATCAATATTTGTTTTCATTATCATTTGTTTACAAAAAATGGAAAGTAAATCTTGCAAATATATAGCAGTACAATATCAAGGGTTTGTTTCCAAAAGGTAAATTTTAGAAACTGGCCTGTATAATTTAATTGTGTGCTTTGGTTTTTCTTCCTGTACTCTGCCTGTGGCACACAAAGTTCCGAGTCCTGAGAACTGAAATGCTTTAGTCTTAACTACAATAATTGGGTTCCCTAGAATGGTATCTGGGTGAAATGTAATGGCCTACTTTATATGAGTCTGATTGGATGATCAAATGGTCACTTTTGTGCTTAAACAATATGAAATCTAGGACATGTCTGGTTTCTAAAGCATTCAAAATAAATTCTGATCATATGATGCTGATTGGTGCTTTATTCTTTTTGTTTCCCAAAAGTGCTCAATATTTCATCCATGGTATATTTTCCAGGATCTTCATAAACTTGAAGTAAAGATTCTAGAAAAGCAGGCAAAAGAGGAAGAAAAAATAGAAAAAGAAAAAAGACTGGCAAAGTTAAGAGAGAAGGTAACTAACATATTTACTGAATTGATTGATTTTTCTTGTTATAATCTGATCAAACATATCTTCATGCATGTAATTTATTTTTAACAGCTTTATTCTTCCTGCTGCCGCCTTCTAAAAGGCAATTATTTTTCTTATCCAAATGACCTCTTACAGCTGAAGATTATTTTTTGTCATGGCAAACTAACAAACAACCCACCTCAGAATGGGAAAAGTCTTGGCTTTTTACAGTGGAAAAAGCGCATAATTGTTCTTAAAAGAACAACACACTTATTTTCCTTTTGAAATGTGTTTAAATAGCTATCCTTAGTGGTTGAAAAGCAGATAAAGATACCAAAACACATATGAACAAAGGCTAAACATTTTTTAATTATAGATGCCTAAAGTTAAGCACCTGAATCATTATTTAGGCACTTAAAATAAGTTGCCTGTTTTTCACAAATGTTGAGCATCCAGTAGCTGCTGCTCATTCTGTGAATTTATAGTGGACGTCAGTCTTCAGGGTTCCAATCCTGCACCTTTTTCCTGCACAAATTTTACTAAGAATTAAGAGGGGGAAAATATGTTTGACAGACTGTCCCTGCTCTTGTCCATAAGCACATGGAGCAAACCTGTCAATCCTGCAATAAGCTCCATGTGGGTCAAAGACTCTTGTCATAAATGAGATTTATTGTATTTCTTGGAAGGACCATCATACAGGTTGAAACCTACCTTCCTTATGCTATTCATTTAGCCAATGTATTTATTTCTTGTGACAAATGGAAAGGCACTGTTTTTTCCTATTGTTAGCCAGTAATCAGGGTCTTACAAATTTTGTTGTGTTAGGAGAAATTGATAATGGGGTCCAGGTATTTCTTTGATGCAATCCTGTTTATTTACAAAGAATGTACACAAAGTCCAGTTTCCCTGAATGCACTAGGAATCAAACAGCAGGAGACAGTTTCTTTGGTCACAGTTCCAAGCCTTTTTCCAGCCAGCATTTTATCCAAAAGCTCTCTCAACGTTTTTCTCATGGTCACTCTATAAGTCCTCCTCTGACTCAATATGGGGTTTCCTCGCTGCTCTGCTGTTTCTTGCTGCATTACTCTCACGCAGACATACAGCTGCAGTCTAATCAATCCCGTCCCTGCATTGTTTATCAGAAACGGCCCCCACCTCCCCCAGCAAAGGGACAAGATGGGTGAGATACCAGATTTAAAAAAAAAAAAAAAAGTTGTCCCACACTTTATCAACCAGAAAGCTCTATTAATTGGCATTTCTGATATCTCCCAGTATAAATCTTCAATCTAGTAACCGGGACTAGTATACTGGCCAGGAGGTTATGCAGTTGCACATTCTGCACTCTACTTTTATGCAAAAGAGGTAGAAGACAAGTGAGCAGAGCAAGATGATATCAGGAATCTATTCAAAAAAGTGTGTTATAAGGTCATTACAGATTCAGCCCAATCTCCTACACCTTCTACATCTACAATGATAATAGGGTCATTATTATCAACATCAGAGGCACTGCAGGGTCCTGAAGTGCCTTCTGAATCATCAAAAAAAGATTAAATTATATTCTATATAGTTTAGTGTACGCCATGTGCTGCCCATAGTGATATGGGTGTACGCCATGTGCTGCCCATAGTGATATTTAGTGTCATAAGATAACCTACAGTATAGAAAACTTTACCTGTATAAACCTAAGTGCTTCAAGAAACCAACCACACTGCAGTACAGTACTACTACTGGATTGGTGAGTACCTGTATACTATTTTATACCTTATTCATTTTATTGTGTTCTAATTCTTTGAAAATTAGTATTCCATTGGTAAGTATCACTTTCAGTTAACTGGAATTTTTGACTAACCCCTGCATTCCCCCCAATATGCTGGATAACAAAGCTTTTACTGTAGTATCTTTTATTGGACAAACTTCAGAAGTTTGTCCAATAAAAGATACTATCTCACACACCTTGTCTCTCTAATATCCTGGGACAGACAGGGCTACAACTACACTGCATGCATTAAGCAAAGGGGGCATTTAATTGTTCCCTCATTTAGACTGAATGGGAGGCAGCTGTCACACCCAACAACTTCAAGAGTTGGTGTGACTGCCCAACCTCCCTTCGCCCCTCCCCCTGCATAACAATATATTATTGACAGGTTGAAGTTCACGTAACCAGGGACCCATCTAGACTGTACAAACCTACCAAGGGTTGGGAGGAACGCACAAAAGAGATTGGACCAAAAGATGTGCAGCCACTTTTACATATTCCACATAGGTAAGAAAAAGACTTAGATTTATATATTTTTAAAATACACTCAATGATCAGCTATTCAGCCTTATTTTTTTCCCATAGAGCTATCCCAACCTGGAGACAACGGTTATAGCTGAACATCTGCATATACGAGAAGATAAATTACATACAAATAAAGTGACCAACTGGGTCCTTAGAAATTTTCATAAAACTTTTTTATGTAATGAAGAATATTGTGTATTATTACATGGGTTTCAAGTTCTGCCCATTTAATTTTTTGTTATGTTAACAGTGTATTCATTATGGTATGTATTTGATAACTGGCATATCATCCACAATTTCATAAATTTGAAAATGAAATAACAGAATATAAATGTAGATGTCATAGAACAACAATCAATTATATCAAAATTGCCATTCTTACAAATTATTCTAGACCGTAGACCATATATAATATAGTCACTTGGGGAAACAATGGAAGAAATAGTATTTTTAACTAACAAAAATGCTGCGTGTCAGTTCCTTCATGTTTTCTACTACATATGCTGCATTTGTAATTAGCAACTTTTAAAAGATTGTGGTTTTTTATATTTGAATAAATAAAATATCTCGCAGTTAGATGGAGTGATAATAGAATGACTAATCTGTGCTTCAAACTTTTGTACTAGTGTTAATGTGACTTGGATAAGGAATACTACACTATTTTGCAAAATAAATATTTATTTTGTTTAGTTCTTGTTTTAGTAATACTATTTTGGTTATGTGTAGTGCCTTTCATCCTAGATTCTCAAAATGCCTTATAAGTGGTAGGTGTTACCTTCATTTTATAGAAGGGGAAGGTGAAAAGCAGGGCAAGTGACTTGACCTGAGCCACAATGCTTGTTAATGCTGAAGCTGGGAATAGATCTTTGGTTTCCCATTGAAGTCAGTGGGAATTGTCCATTGCTCAGCACTTCTTTAAAAAAGAATCAGGCTGTTTAGGTGCCTACATATGAACTTAGATTCATAACTGTAGGAGTTCAGTTTTTTAAATCTTGCTCCAATCACTTTCTTACCTCTCATTCCCTTCTGCTGCACTAGTCCCATCATGATCAATGTTTGGCTTTCCTTCTTCCATGGTAAATCATATCCTGCACCTTTATAAACTTCCTTTTAGTACCCTAGTCCTTTATTTGTTCTTCCTATTAGTCATTAGTCATCTGCAATCTGAACCAGATTCTTTATTTGACTGGGAACATAGTAATTTCTTCTCTGTATAAGATATGAGTAGCTGATAGAGCCTTTTAAATCATAGGCTTTTACAGTGATTGATTCAAATCCTATAAATAAGATAAGGCAATTAATGTATATAATATGATATCCCACTTTGCAGTCTAAAAGAACTTCAGCTTCTGTTTTTCAGCAATAAAATTTAAAAATTCCCTTTGTAAGATGGGAAACTTGTAGATGTTTTCCTTGACACTGCCTGCATTCATTCCTTACTTGCACAAAAACTGGAAATCATCTCTGAAAACCTCTGTTTTTCATTTGATTTATACTGTACCATACCAGAATAGATTTTTTAAAATGCTTTGTAATCTCCTGGAGATACCTTCCCATTATGTGTCTCCGGAGGGGTAAGGAAAAGCTCTGACAAAGAACATCTAGAAAACCTTACTTGCTCAGGATATTTAGATGTATTAATATACTTGCACTATTGCAAATAAATGATGTCACTGCTATTATTGGACTTTAGCTAAAATTAGCTCAAGTAATTTGGGGCTATATTCTGCTTTCTTCAAGCTTTTTTCACCTTATCTCACTTTGCCCTATTTTTCTGTAGCTACTGGACTGTGCATTTCTAACCAATTATTTACTGCACCTGGTGCCCAATTAACATTTTCTCTTTATTGTTGTTGCTTAGCCCAAACCTTAAATAAGATAATACTGTTATTTCCAGGATCACTACAAGTTTGATACAAACAACCCTTCGTTCTCATGATCTCATTCTTTTTGGTTGCATGCTTCGGGCCTGACTCGCATCAAAATCCACAACTGTTTAAAACCAGAGTTCACCCACATCTAACATGAACTTATATTCTTCCTACCAGATGAAACAAGTATCCTCCCTAGAGACTAGAGAGAAGCACATCCTAAATATTTCTGCTGGGCTTCCTGTGTGCCACTTTCAACCCTGACTTCTCATTTGGTTTATTTCACTGGAGAGGGATGATTATGGGCTTACCACTGGTACTACAGTGTCTGTGCTTAGATGTAGCAAACAATATGTCATCAGATCAGATACATCATCTACTGTTACATGCACAAGTTTTTCACACTAGTTCAGGGACTCAGTGTACATATCTCCTTTTGTGGTGAGACTCTTATTTCAATATGCTGAAAAAGAAGAAAAGCTTGAACAGCAGCATTAGAGGGCATTTATCTTGTACACACTGTTGTGTAAGAATGTTTTGAAATTCACATGATTTGACTTAATATGATTGGGTCAGGGAGTAGGAAGGAATGAAGATGGAGTTTAGCAAAAGGCAATTTGAGTTTAGCCCTGGGCTCTTCACCTTTAGAAGTGGGGAGGAGTGAATAGGAAGCAAAGACGGGAAAATGGGAAGAGGCAAGGTTTGAAGAGGGAACTGGAGGAAGAGAATGAGGAAAGAGAAAGGAAGACATCTCTAAAAGGAAGAGAGAATGGAAAAATGAGACAGGATGAATGTTTTGGGCTATGCTTATGGTCCTATGCCTCATCTCCCTATATTTACTACTCAGACATTATTTAAGGGGAAATATTAATGCCACTATATTAGTTGGAGCAAATTTGAATCTGTGAAAACATGTTGGTGACGTCCCTGGTTAGAAAGAAAGTTTCAAACATCATTTATTGATTAGCTATACCGGGCACACCATAAAAGTTAAAAATGATTTGGAAATACAATATATTGGATTGGTCTAAAAACTATGAGCAAACCAGAGCGCTGTCACTATTAGTTAGTAATCGTAGCTTGATGCTGCCATAGTTCGTTCCACCGCGCAGTGAGCCGAGCAGCAAGGACCGGCGACTCCCCCTCGTTTGTGAGGCTGAACTTACCCCCGCGGGCAGACACGTGGCACGTCGCGTTCTGGCCACACCCCCGAAAACCAGCCCAGTTTGCACGAGTTGCAGCGCGGGCCGGAAGTGTTGCATCCCTGAATCACGTGATACCGAGGCCTCTTCTCGTCCCGAAGGACACGCGAACCTCGAGATTACGTGAGCGGGCGCCGGCTGTGGCTGGTGACGCACATTGTGCGCGCCGGGTACCTGCCAGGGTGGGGAGGGCGGATAAGATGGCGGCGGCGGCGGAGGAGGAGGATCCGGGCACTGGGGACGAGGAGCGGCTGGATTTCCTGAAGGAGCGGCACGTGCGCTTCTTCCAGCGCTGCCTGCAGATCCTGCCCGAGAGATACTCGTCCCTGGAGACCAGCAGGTACCAGCCCCGCCGGGGGGAGGGGAGCGGAGCTGCTGCTGCTCCCGCATAGGCGCCGGGGTGGGGGCGCTGGGGCCGTCCCAGGGCCCGTCACATCGAGGCGCCTCCAGGGCGGATTCCTCTCGTGGCCGGCTCCCAGACTGTGGGTCCCGCCCGCCCGCTGGTCTCGGCCACTCCGATGTCCCAGCGCTGGGGTCTGGCCTGTGACGCGGTCTGTGGATCTGGCTTCCCCGCGTCCAGCTTTAGGGCAGGTCTCAGCGCAGCCGCTCGCCCCTGATCCCGCGTGGGTGCCAGACAGACGGTTCGTAGCTGCTGCTCAGGGACAGCTCGTGTTGGGGCTCGGGGTAATGTGCGTTGAACGGCTCGTCCTCTTCTACGGGTGGTTGCAGCAGCCTGTGATGGGAAAACGGTCCCTGTTGCACTTTCGCCAGCGCAGCTGCCCTGCTGGTAGTAACCGCGAGGGTGGTGGTGTAGGTGGGACATAAGTGTTCCTACCAAAATATTTTCTGATCATGCAGGTATGAATGTCACTGTGGTAAAATACCATTGCTCTTTCTAAACTAACATTCTTACGAGTAAAAAGAGTGAGGAGTACTTGTGGCACCTTAGAAACGAACAAATTGATTTGTGCATAAGCTTTTGTGGGCTAAAACCCACTTCATCAGATGCATGCAGTGGAAAATACAGTAGGAAGATATATCTGTTACGCTGACAGAATGTGAAAAATGGGTGTTGCCATACTCACTGTAACGAGTGATTAGTTACAGTGAGGTATTATCAGCAGGAGGGGGAAAAAACCTTTTGTAGTGATAGCCATGATAGCCCATTTCCAACAGTTGACAAGAAAGTGTGAGTAACAGTAGGGGAAAGATAAGCATGGGGAAATAGTTTTACTGTGTGTAATGACCTATCCACTCCCAGTCTTTATTCAAGCCTAATTTAACGGAGTCCAGTTTGCAAATTAATTCTAATTGAGCAGTTTCTTGCTGGAGTCTGTTTTATATATAGTCTGTGTATTTTCCACTGCTCCTTGTTCTTTTTGCTGATACAGACAAACACAGTGACCATTCTGAAACCATTCTTACAAGTGTTAGAGGCGCGATATGAGAGCACCTGCGAATACTAGTGTAGTCAGGACTGCGGTTTTTACCCTCCTAAGACGATCTGGGACAAAAAGAGCCAAGAGAAAGTTGGGGTAGGCAGCTGATCCTTCCAGTCCTCGTGGCTGGTCCTCACACTGGAAGGAGCTCCTGCCTGCAGTGTGTACTTAAGGTCAGCAGGCATGCAGGTTGGATTAAGTAAGTCACTTGTTTGAAAGCAGTGATTTAAATCAGAAAGTGGAAAACCTTGATTGTTGTAATCTTAGCTGTGTTTTCCGTGTGTACTTTGAATCTTTTCCTTGAGAAAATAAATTCTCATTGGTTGATATAGCCATTAAGACATGTAAATAATAAAATTGACAACTGAATATAGTTATTACACTAGTTTTGATAATTCCTTCTGCTGCCCAGGAGAATGCACTATACTTATACATCTGTTAAAGTAACTGTAAAACTCAATATACATCTATTCAGGTGCCAAATATGGAAATTAAATACTATGGTGAATGATGTGTTTATTTACTAATACCTAACTTTTTGATCATGCATTTGGATGGAAATTGGAATTCAATTTAAAATGCCCAAAACCAAGATTTTTAGTTTTTTTATTAGCTGAGTAAAATTATTAGTTTTTTTTCTACTTAATTAGTTTCTAATGTGAATTTAAACATACTCTGAACAATTATAGATTACTTTGATGAATGGACTCAAGCATTTGGCTAACCTGGTATCAAAAATTAAAGAAGATGCAAATTGTTCTGTATGGCTGAAAGTACCGATATTTGAGGGGAAGGTAATTACTATCATTCACTCCATTATAAAGAATGGAAGTTATTTAAACGTAGTAGGTGACAGACATACTATGCCATTTATAAAGCTTGGTGTCAGAAGTTAAAGTGTTTTCTCCCTGATTCTGAATATAAAAAAGCAGCATTAACTCATACAGATTGAGGAGCGCTTATTGTTTCAGCATATTAGTTTTATTTTGTTTAAATTATGTTGACAGATTATAGCAATTTTAGACTGTAACATAATTTATCATACATTTAAAACAGGTTTATTTAAAAAAACAACTTTTAAAGTTTACCCACTTTGGCAGCAAAGAATGTCCACTGAGTGCTGCTCCTAGGAAAAACCAAAAATAAACAAATGGGAGGGAAAAGACAGGAAAGTAAAATGCCTGTTGGAGCTTGAGAGCAGATAAGAGATTTTTTAAATCTGAGACGCATACAGTGATCTATGGGTACGTGACAAAAGGATGAAATATTCATGAAGTCCTACCTAGAGATGGAAAAGACCTAATAGGTCACACCTATCACTTGGGCCAATATAGGGTTGTTTATTCCTTACATTATATTTCATAAAAACATACGAAAGACCATACTGGGTCAGACCAATGGTTCATGTAGCCCAGTATTCTGTCTTCCAACAATGGTCCATGCCAGATGCTTCAGAGGGAATGAACAGGATGAATCAATTGCCAAGTGATACAATCCCCCTTTGTCCAGTCCCAGAATCTGGTAGTCAGATACTTAGGGACACCCAGAGCATGGGGTTGCATCCCTGACTGTCTTGGCTAATAGCTGGACCTGTCCTCCATGAACTTATACTTTTGGTCTTCTCAACTTCCCCTAGCAGTGAGTTCTGCAGATTGAGCCATGCGTTGTGTGAAGTACTTCCTTTTGTTTGTTTTAAAGCTGCTATTAATTTTATTGGGTGATCTTTGGATTTTGTGTTATGTGAAAGGGGTAAATAATACTTCCTTATTCAATTTCTCCACACTAGTCTTGATTTGATAGAGGTCTATCATATCCCGCCTTAGTTGTCTCTTTTCCAAGCTGAGTAGTCCCAGTCTTTTTAATCTTTCCTTATATAGAAACTGTTCCATACTGCTAATCTTTTTTGTTGCTTTTCTCTGTTTCTTTTCCATTTCTAACATATCTTTTTGGAGATTAGGGACTGGAACTCCATGCAGTGTTCAAGGTGTGGGTATACCATGGATTTATATAGTAGCATTATTATACTCACTGTCTTAACCATGAGAAAAGAGAGAGAGATTCCTAACATTGTTAGCTTTTTTTGACGGCTGTGCACATTTAAGTGGATGTTTTCCGAAAACAATCTATGATGACTCCAGATCTCTTCTTTGAGTTGTAGCAGCTAATTTAGACCCCATCATTTTGTGTGTAAAGTTAGTATGTTTTCCAATAAGAATTACTTTGCATTTATCAACATTGAATTTCGCTTGCCATGTGGTTGCCCCGTCGCCCAGTTATGCGAGATCCCTTTGTAGTTCTTCACAGACTGCTTTGTACTTAGCTATCTTGAGTAATTTTGTGTAATGTACAAACTTTACCACCTCACTGTTTTTCCAGATCATTTGAGTATATTGAACAGCACTGGTCCCAGTACAGATTTCTGGGAGACACAGCTATTTACCTGTCTCCATTCTGAAAACCTACCCTTTGTTTTTCCTGTCTTTTTTAACCAGTTACTGATCCATGAGAGGACCTTCCCTCTCATCCCGTGATTGCGTAGTTTGCTTAAGAGTCTTTGGTGAGGGATCTTGTCAAAGACTTGTACACTGTATGCATTGGATCACCCTTGTACACATGTTTGTTTGACCTTCTCAGAGAATTCTGGTGATTTGAGTCATTTCCCTTTACAAAAGTTGTGTTGATTTTTCCCCAACAAATCGTGTTTGTGTCTGATAATTCTGTTCTTTACTATAGTTTCAACCACTTTGTCTGCTACTGAAGTTAGGCTTATCAGCCTATAATTGCCAGGATTGCCTCGAAAGCCTTTTTTAAAAATTGGTGTTGCATTAGCTATCCTTCAGTCATCTAGAACAGAATTAGATTTAATTGCTAGGTTACATACCATAGTTGGTAGTGCTGCGATTTCATTTTGTAGTTCCTTCAGAACTTGTGTGTGAATACCACCTGATCCTGGTGACTTATTACTTTTTATCAGTTTGATCTAAACTGTTGTTTTCTGTTGTCATCTCAATCTGGGACAGTTCCTCAGATTTGTTCACTAAAAATGGTTCGGGTGTGAGAATCTCCTTCATACATCCTCTGCAGTGAAGACAGATGCAAAGAATTCATTTAGCTTCTCCACAATGGCCTTATCTTCATTTAGTGCTCTTTTAGCACCTCAGTCATCCAGTGGCCCCACTGATTGGCAGGTTTCCTGCTTCTGATGTTTTTGTTAAAAAATTGCTGCTAGTTGTCTTTTTTCTAGTTGCTCTTCAGATTCTTTTTTGACCTGCCTAGTTATACTTGGATTTCCCAGTATTTGCAACTATCTGGAAGACAGATTTAGACATTATCCTTTTTCTCCCATCCTACCATGCATTTCATTAATTATATAAATTGTGCAATAGATTAGTGAAGTAGTCTTTGATCTTTGCATTGAAATATCAGTGCAAGTCAAAAGTGAAATGAGTTTGAAGCTCTTATATCTAGAGAGCACTAGCTTTTTATTGACGTCACCAAAACATTGCACATCTTAAAAATAGCAAGGTTTTGTAAACCATGTTTGAGGTGTATTAGTGGAGTTGTGTTGAAACTTGCATGGAGCCTGCCTGCAATATTTTTGATTAAGCTAGTGCTGATTTCACTTTCAGGAGCCCTCCATTTACTGGCAATTTAGTGGTGGAGAGAATCTTTAACTGTATGGTAGCTTTTATAGAGTACTTTACTTAAATAATTAAACGTAAGTAGTGTTGTGTATAATGGGGCATGATATTGAAATAACGTCAACTGATTTAACATAGTTATCAGTTTGTAACATATATTTTCAGGTATTCTAATAAACCCAAAAAGTTGGTAGCATTTTCAGGTTTAAAATTTCAATTTAATTAAAAGCAGAGGTATCCTGAACAGAGCATGTAGAGCTTGAGACATCAAACTTCTATTTGCACACACAACCTTTTTCTAGTATGCTAACATTTAGATTAATATTTTATAAACAGTAATTTATGAATGTTATCTAATTCTCACAGTAATCTTGTGAGTGTAGACAAAATGTTATCCCCAAGTTAGCAATGGGGGTGCTGAATCAAAGGCTGTGACTTGTTCAGAGACATTGAGGGAGTCAATATGAGAACAAAGACAAGCACTCAGATGCTGCATTCCATATTCTGTGCTGAAACCACTAGACCACAATCACTTACGTTTATTTTAATCTCTAGTTATTCTGTGATGCAACTTTTCAGTGATAGTTTAGCAATGTAATTCTTACCATCACGCCCAGCGCCATATATGCTTGCAGAGTTCTTTTACAAGGAGAAGACCATAAAATCTTCTGACCCTAGAGTCAGGTCTACTTGAAGTTTGAGATACATTACAGTACTTTTCCATGTTGCTTGTTCAACATTTCAAATAGTCAGTCATTTTTAAAAGGTTTTTGAATTGTACTTGAAAAATATATTCTCTGTCCATACTTGAGGACCAGGAGTTCTGAGGCTTTTGGTAATCAGTGTGGACCTTTTTCTCTAATTTCAGATTGAGGCTTGAGTTCAAAAAATAAAAGAGGGGACTCAAAATCAGTACATCTGTTGGACCTCTTGATTTGTACGAGCTTCCTGACTTCACAAATTTCAGTTTGGAGGCAAATGTGTCAAACATATGTTTGATACTTACTATAAATTGAAATGTACGCAGTACCTGAAATGGCAGGTGGAACACCCATCACACTCTTTTTCATAATATTGCCAATTTGATGTTTGTGTCAAAATGGGGATGCTATAAATGAAGTCTATATATCAGCTTAAGAATTGGCAAAAGTTATTTGTATTAGCTTTAGTATGAATCCTTTTTTTTTTTCTTTGAAATCCAGCACTTAATTTATAAATCTATTCTTGACATCTTCCTGGAAGTTTTAAGGCAACTGTGTACTGCTAGCCTAATGCACCCTCTCTGGTTCAGGAAATTATAGCTCCAAATTGTTCAGTTAGACCCCTTTTTGTGCTTATTTAGTTAGTGTTTACACATTTCCACTACATTTTAGCTATGCACTCTCTCCTTCCATATGTACAATCTTTAGTGTGTTCAGATCTTCTTACAGCAAGTTCCTAGTATTTGACTTGGTATGTTCTTTATGTGCTCATGTTCATTTAGCCATGCAGTATAATGTAAAAAAGGATCTTTCAGCATTTACCTTGAGGAGTAGCACACAGATTATCTACTGCAACATTTGTCAAGTCTGGAAAATATTGTGTGCATGCCTGCCAAAACTGGATGGTCTTCTAATTTTAGTTGAACTTAATTATTTTTGAATTTCCATTTTGTTGACTCTAAATGTTTTTGCTGTGATGCTGTTCACAAAGGCCATGTCTACACTTACAGTTTTGCAGCTCTGGTAGTTACAGCTGTGTTAGTACAGCTGTATAGGGCCAGCGCTGCAGAGTGGCCACACTTGCAGCAACCAGCGCTGCAGTGTGGCCACATTTGCAGCGCTGTTGGGAGTGGTGCATTGTGGGCAGCTATCCCACAGAGCACCTCGTCCCATTTCGGCGCTGTGGCTTGTGGGAAGGGGAAGGAAGTGTGAGTGTCTTTCGCTTCCTGTTCCAACGCCCCGTGGTGCTTTGCTACACATTCCGAGCAGTTTGGCGGCATTGTGATTCTACAGCGCTTTTTCTGCGATTTTTGTTATAAATGGATCCTGAGCAGCTGACGACCTTATTGATGAATGTTGCCAGCACATCACGCATGGCAGTGGAGCTGTTCCTTCAGCTGCAAAGTGAGAGTGACAGTGAGGAGTCAGACGATGATATTGAATCGCCTCACTGTGAAGACAATAAATTGCTTGTGGCAGTAACAGACGTGCTCAGCTCCGTGGACCGGTGCGTTTGGGCTCGGGAAACCAGCACTCAGTGGTGGGATCAAATCGTCCTGCAATCCTGGGATGATGAGCAGTGGCTGCAGAACTTTCGGATGAGAAAAGCCACTTTCATGGCACTTTGTGCTGAGCTCGCCCCTACCCTGCGGCGCAGGGACACGAGATTGAGAGCTGCCCTGCCAGTGGAGAAGCAGGTGGCTATTGCAATCTGGAAGCTGGCAACTCCAGACTGCTTCAGATCGGTGGCAAACCAGTTTGGAGTGGGAAAGTCTACCGTTGGAATGGTGCTGATGCAAGTTTGCACAGCCATTAATCGCACCCTGCTAAGAAGAACCGTGACTCTTGGGAACGTGCAGGACATTGTGGATGGCTTTGCAGAAATGGGGTTCCCTAACTGTGGAGGGGCAATAGATGGGA
Organism: Gopherus flavomarginatus; assembly: GCF_025201925.1. NCBI lineage: Eukaryota > Metazoa > Chordata > Testudines > Testudinidae > Gopherus > Gopherus flavomarginatus. The sequence continues at coordinate 73,669,654 of NC_066619.1, read as the reverse complement.
CGCATATTCCTATTCTGTCACCACCCCACCTGGCATCAGAGTACGTTAATCGCAAGGGGTATTTCTCCGTGGTTCTGCAAGCGCTTGTGGATCACCGTGGGCGTTTCACTGACATTTACTCAGGATGGCCTGGAAAGGTGCACGATGCACGCATCTTTAGGAACAGTTCCCTGTTCAGGAGGCTGAGGGCCGGGACTTTTTTCTCAGACCGCAAGATCACAGTAGGGGACGTCGAAATGCCCACTGTGATCCTTGGAGACCCCGCTTACCCCTTAATGCCCTGGCTCATGAAACCATATACAGGGAAGCTTGACAGGAGCAAGGACCAATTCAACTACAGGCTGAGCCGGTGCAGAATGACTGTGGAGTGTGCTTTTGGCCGTTTGAAAGCACGCTGGCGCTGTCTTTAGGGGAAGCTAGATTTGGTGGAAAGCAGCATCACCGCTGTTATATCCACGTGCTGTACCCTCCATAATATTTGTGAAGGGAAGAGTGAAAGATTCAGTGAGGAATGGACCTCCGAGGTTCGACGCCTAGAGGATGAGTTTGCTCAGCCAGAGAGCAGGGCTAATAGGGAGGCCCAGGAAAGGGCTTCAAGGATTAAGGATGCTTTAAGGAAGCAATTTGATGCTGAGAGCCAACAGTAATGTTTGATGCATTTGATGTGCTTTGCTTTACCTTGGTGTATAATATTTACCACTTACAGCAATAATATAACGTAGTGAAAAAGAAAAAAAACCTTTATACAACATACAGTACATAACAGGCATGGGGGTTGGAGTGGTGGACTGTACATTCACAGGTTTGAATATGCCCTATTTTGATCACTATTCAATGTCTGCTGCACTTCAGGATTACTATGCTGCAGAATAATGGGGGTGGAGTGAACAGGGTAAGAATTATAGTTATCAGGGCTGGTAGGTGATCGTACAGGTGTTGGGGGCAGCTGGGGATAATAAGCAACTGGCTGCTGGAGAAAGTTGTTTTGTGGAAATACTGGGGAACAAGGAAGAGGGCTTTGGGAGGGCTGTGGGTTGCCACGGTACATATTTGTCTGCATGGCTACAAGAGACTCGAAAGACTCAGTTTGGCGAGCCAGGAGGCTTATCATCTGCTTTGTGGTTTTTTTGGGAGACAATTCCTTTCTCCTGCTTTCTGTTTGCCTCCATTCATGTACACTCTCTCTCCATTCATACGTCTTCTCTCTCCATTCCTGTGTCTTCCTACTTTCTCTGTTGTAGTGGCTCATAACAGATTTGATCAATTCCTCTTTTGATTTTCTAGGATTCCGTCTCAAGTTCTGCAACCTACGTGAGGCCGGTGATCCGGCTGCAGTAGTCAAGGTCACTAGAAAAAAGAGAGAGAGAACCATGTAATACACAGAGGCTACATTGTTTATTATCACACGTTGAAGGACATTTTAGACTTTTGGTAGCATCCTTCTCACATACCTCACATAACACAAAGAGGGCAGGCAAGCTAAGTCATGGCGAGCAATGGGGTGAGTGGTTTTGCCTCTATTTCCCCTTGGGAGTGGGAATTGACCAACGGGTCACTAGGGTTCATCAGCAATGGGTACAGGAGGTAGCTGGTGTCCTGAAGAGGGGACAGTAGTGAACAGGAAGGTGTTGAGCTGCTTGGGGGGGGGGGGGTTGTTCTTTGGTCCGCGTTCACGCCGTCCTGCTGGTGAGGGTGGGGGGAAGCACCGCGGTGCTGGATGCCTGCTTGGAGGGGGGGTGGGGAACACCGGAGCACACCGCTGAGCAGGATGCCTGCTTGGAGGGGGGGGTGGGGAACACAGGAGCACACCGCGGAGCTGGATGCCTGCTTGGAGGGGGGGTGGGGAACACAGGAGCACACCGCTGAGCTGGATGCCTGCTTGGAGGGGGGGGTGGGGAACACCGGAGCGCACCGCATGGCTGGCTACGTGCTGGGAGTGGAGGGGTTAACAACAGAGCGCCATGGGCTGGGGAAACGCGAACCTGGCGCCCTGCACTCAAGTATCCCTAAGCTCTCAACAGGGTTTCCTACTGCCAGACATATCACTGCTGCGTGTTACCTGGGAAGAGAGGGAGGGTCTTCTACAGGAATGTGGATACCGCCCTGGCCCCTATGCAGCTTGCCTGGGTGCAGCCATGGTCCCCCCCACCCCTCGTTGCACAATGGATCGGACGATTTAGCCTGACCGGGACAGGGACCACGGTGGCTCTCCCGATCAACTTGAGAAAGCAAATTGCAAACGCTCTTGCTGAAACTTTTCAAGAGATGACCGAGGCAGATTACAGAGACGTGATAGAGCAAATCAATGGGCTATTCCACGTTTAGGCATACATGCAGGAAGCCATAACCCAAACCGTTCTCTCCCAAAACATAAAAATCTGCTTACCCCGAGCACACTCCGCAGCTTCTTCCTCACCAGCAACTTCCAGCTGCTGCGACTGGCTAGCCTCCTCCTGGCTTGAGAAGAGCTCCTGGCTGCATGTGTCCTGGGACTCCAGGGTGTCTCCCTCCACGCCAGTAGCCTCACTGTCGCCGTCCTCTACAACCTCCCCCACTTCTCCCTGCTCTGAACTCTCCATCGTGCTCCTTGGATTGGCAGTGGAGTCACACCCAAGTGTGGCATCCAGCTCCTGGTAAAAACGGCAGGTCGTGGGGGCAGCTCCTGAGTGGCGATTTCCCTCACGAGCTTTGCAGTAAGCACTCCTCAGCTCTTTAATTTTGACCCTGCACTGCAATGCGTCCCGTTCATGGCCCCTTCTCATCAAGGACTGCGATATCTGTCCATAGGTATCATAATTTCTCCTTCTGGAGCGCAGCTGTGCTTGCACAGCCTCCTCTCCCCAAACACTTATGAGGTCCTGCAGCTCTGCATTGGTCCATGCTGGGGCTCGTTTGGTGCGTGGAGGCATGGTCGCTGAGTGATTGATTGCTTAATTGCACTCCACACCTGGCTGAGCAAACAGGAAGGGGATTTTTAAAATTCCCAGGGCATTTAAAGGAGAGGTCAGGTGAGCCCAGGGCAGTGGAGTTTGCATGATTACCAGAGAGGCTTCTAAGGTATGCTGGGATACCTGCTTATGCCACGGAGGTCAATAAAAACGCTGGTGGGTGTCTACACTTGCTGACCAGCGCTGGATCCTCTACACCAGAGGCTCAACCGGGTGTACAGCCAGCGCTGCAAACAGGGAGTTGCCACTCTGGCCGTGCTGTGCAAGTGTGTACACATCCTAAGTTGCAGCGCTGTAACCCCCTCACCAGCGCTGCAACTCTGTAGTGTAGACAAGGCCAAAGACTAGTGTGGTGGCACAGATCTCTAATCATCTGAAGGTACCACTGTAAGAAGTCTTGAAGGATTAACCTAGTGCAGCTCAAAGAACTTTGCCGCTCTCTAATTAAAATGACCCTTTGGCTCCATGGAAGAGTTTTCGGTGGACAGCTTGCTGTGTTGTATCTCTGTATTTGGATGTGTCTTTGGTAGTGTCAGTTTAACATAGAATCATCATTGTTTCCAAATTAGCTTTCACTTGATTTACCCCAGACATCTTATGTATTTGCACTAATGTTGATGTATGGTATTGTGTGCTTGATATTTCATGACAAGAACAAAGATACAGTACTGTCACATGCAGCACTCTTTGAGAAAGGGCACCTTGGGATAATGCGTATTTTAGCGGCTATTACCCAGAAGAAAGTCTTGTCAGAGCCACAGCTCAAAAATATGATTGACACTGCTACACTCTGTTAGCAAAACTCCTGTGGCTTTAGAAATATGTACGTGTGTTCACTGGAACTGGCTTTGTACTTGAGGTAGAAGAGTACCCATTACATTCTTGTCTCATTTCTACCTCCTTATTCCCAGGAGCCTTTCTGAATAATGGTTTTGTTTGATTTATGTTCCTTCTGTTCCTTTTGCCCTAATGTCCATTAGCTGTCCTTAACAATTCTCAATCCATGTGCTTGTAGCAAGCCTCTAATTGTATGTCTAAACTACAGTTAAAAACCCCATGGCTGGCCCATGCCAGCTGACTCAGGCTAAGGGGCTGTTTAATTGCTGTGTAGACATGTTTGGGCTCAGGCTAGAGCCTGAGCTCTAGGATGCTGGGAATTGGGAGGTTCCCAGAGCTTGGGCTGCAGCCTGAGACAAAACATCTACACCACAATTATACAGCTCCATAACCTGAGCCCTGCAAGCCCGAGTCATTTGGCCCCGACCAGCTTTGGGTGTCAGCTGCTGCGACAAGTCCTCAGAGGCTTGGCTTACAACTAGCAGGCTAGGATACTTGATTCACTTTTCTTTCCAATGCAAATACTTAAATATCTGGCACTTCATTAATCATACCAAAGGAAATGTGATTCATGTAATGAAGAGCCTCATTCAAGAATATAGAAATAACTAAATGTAAAAACACTGTTGCATGCAGCAGGTAAAATTCCTTATGTACAATCTAGACTTCATGTGTCACACTCCTCAAGATCTGAAAGTTGAGGTTTGATTGATTTATTTATTTTTCCATTTTTGCATTTCATTTTGTTAACCTCCAGTGTGAAATTTATGGTGGGAAGTGAAAGTCGTATCTTTTTCTTTTAGGTTGACAATTGCATTTTTCGCACTCTCTGGTCTGGATATGTTGGATTCCTTAGATGTGGTGAACAAAGATGATATAATAGAATGGATTTATTCCCTGCAGGTCCTCCCCACAGAAGACAGTGAGTGAGTTTTTAGCTTTTTTTTTTATTGTTGACATTAACACCTTTATGTTGCTTCTAGATATTGGGAATAGTGCACAGTTTTTTTCCCCCCCTGAAAACCCATGTGATTTTTTTCCAGAGGTGCTGAGTACCTACAACTTCCATTAACTTCAAATAACAGTTGAGTGTGCTTATCAGTTCTTGTGGGTCGTCGTCTTTTTTTTTTTTTTTTTTTAAAGCCTCTTTCGGCTGACTTTTCAAAAGAATCCAGTAGTTTGTAACTTTTTTTCACTTATTTCACTTGAAACCATGAAATGACTTTGAAGATATGAACAAGTAAAATTTTAGTAAACTCTATCATTAACAGTGGGGCAGAACGATTAGTTCTGTGTGGCTTGTAAGGTTTCCTAATCAATGAAGTGTGATAGCTTATCACATGCTCTTTTCATACTTGAACCAACTCTGAGTGTCTCCATTAGAGACTTTACAGGCTACTTCTATGAGACAGATGTGCACATCACATGCAGAGGTGGTGCTTATCAACAATTGTACTGATTTAGCAGCTAACATACTTTTATAATTAATGTAAGCAACTCTGAAGCAGCAACAGGTCAGTCATGTAAGGAAGCAGTGGAGCAATAATGGGAAATGAAAGATAGCAACTGTTGAAAATGGAGAGTGAAGGGTTGGGGTACAAAATGAGACCAGCATATTACCTTCCATTTCTTTAAAAAAAAAAAAAAAAAAAAAAGTCTAGTTCTTGGAGATAAAACAGGTAACTTAGCCATTCTGATATTTTTAGAATGAACAGTACTGTTGCTGTATCCTAGGGAATAGCAGGCAATCCAATTACATTTAATGAACACGAGGACTGTTATCCTGTCTGTTGCTTTACAATGTTTAGCCATTTGTATATGTGCAAAGTGGGTATGAAATGAACTGTAATGTTACACTCACCTCGTACTTACTTTGCACATGCGTAAATAACTACACAGTTTGCACGGTAGTGGAGACCCAAGTGCCAGGGTTATTCCTGGGCTCCATTTGTACCCTCAATTAATGCCTATAACACACATTGACCTACTGGTCATTATAGCTATGTAACTGAGGGAGATTTGAACTCTTTATGTTAAGATCTGCAGGATCAACTTCCACGTATGTATGAAAAGTGAAAATATATAGACTGGATTGCAGGTTCCCAAAGGCACAATTACGGACCCATGCCTGTGAGGCATTGTGGTTTAGTGACGAGAAAATGGGAGACAGCAGACCTACATTCCCCTGCAGGCTCTAATACTGGCTCACATTGTAGTCTTGTGCAAGCCATTTAATGTTGCTGATCAGTGTTTCCATCCATAAAAAATGGGGATATCTACCTACCTTTTTTGTTTAACTCTTTGGGATGCATGGATAGAAAGTATATAGTTGCAAGTATTACTCAGCCACTCTACCTTCTAAACTATGTGATAAATCTTTACGTTATTGATAGTCTGGATTGACAAATAAAACCATGGAAACTGTTTCTTGTGGTGTTTTTAGGAATAGAATACATACTACAAAAAGAATAAAATATTTACTTCTAATGTATTGTCTAGTCTTCTCATATAGCCAAATTTAACTCTCTTCTGTGAACAATTTTAACAGAAGTACTGAAGGATGTGGGTTTTTGTTTTTGTTTGTTTGTTTTTTTTTTTTTTTTTTTTTTAACAAATTGACTTTCTCAACAAAGGCAAAATAACTGATTCCCAGTTTTCCACTGGAATAAAGCATTTGTTGCTCACTCTGGCAGTTTATGAACCGTCTGACCTACGCTTGTCATTTGGTCTAGCAGATGTTTTTGGCTCTGTTCCAGGACTGTCTAGTAGATTCAGGATTTTGGGCAAAGTCGTCTTTAGACCAGGGGCGGGCAAACTGTTTTTTGTTCTGAGGGCCACATCAGGTTTTGGAAATTGTATGGAGGGCCAGTTAGGGGAGGCAGCTCCTCTGACGGCCCCCCTGGGACTCCTGCCCCGTCCCCGCACACCCCCGCTCCCTGTCCCCAGAATCCACACCCCTGACTGCCCCCCACCGTCCCATACAACCTCCCTTCCTGACTGCCTCTGGAACATCTGCCCCTGACTGTCCCATTCAATCTCCCTGTTCCCCACCCTCTAACTGCCCCCCCAAACTCCCCTGCCCTCTATCCAACACCCCTGTTCCCTCCCTGCCGCCTACTACGCTGCCTGGAGCACTGGTGGCTGACGGCGCTACAGCCACGCCACCTGACTGGAGCCAGCCATGCCATCATGCAGCACAGAGTGCTGGGTCAGGCCAGGCTCTGCAGCTGCGCTGCCCCAGGAGCTTGCTGCCCAGAGCATTGTGCCAGCTATGGGGTGAGCTGAGGCTACGGGGGAAGGACTGGGGGCTAGCCTCCTGGGCTAGGAGCTATGGGGCCAGGCAGGAGGGTCCTGCGGCCCAGATGTGGCCCACGGTCCGTAGTTTGCCTACCTCTGCTTTAGACCCTTATCTAGTGTATCCTCCACCAGCTTATTTTGTTTTTAAATAAATTCTCCTATCACCTTGTCACTAAGCACACATACATCCTTTCGGTAAGCATACACCATACTGGCAATCTCTCCATCCTGAAAATTAGACCTTAAAAACTCACAGGTGAAAAGTCAACCCCTTCATAACAGGCATGGGAATAGATAGACCTGTAGTGTGCTCTCCAGCTCTGCATATTCTGGCCCTGTCTAGTCAAAGGGGAATGCCAGTGTCATTTCATTCTAAGAATGGCCAGACACCAACTCCAGTTGTTCAGCTGTTTAGGATTGCTAACCAGGCTGCCTTTGAAGCAGTAGCACAATATGTAAAGCCTTTTCACCTTATAGCCCATGATGGTCTATGGGCATGAGCAGTTAGCAAAAAACACATCTGCGGCAATGCATTTCTATGCTGATGAGTCACACATCTGTCTCCTCACCAGTAACATTTCCATCCAGTCCCTCATCTTGATGTCTTGTCATCTTAACAAAACAGAATTCCTTATCTTCCCTCTGACTGTCAAAAATACCGCTATCTTAACTTGTCACTCAATCCCATATCTCAGGATTGTGTTTGATTCCTCCTGTTCCCTTGCCCCACATATCCAGGCCTTATCAAAATCCTGCCCCTCAACATCTTCAGCATCTGTCCTTTCCATTCCCACAGTGAAATCTCCCAAACAGGTTCTTGTTCTTCATCTTGGCTACTGCGATTCATTCTCTCTCGCATCTCAAATACACACATTTGTACAAAATACAGCTGCTAAGATCCGCTTCCTTGTCTGTTAACTTGATCCTGTAACTTCCCTCTTTGGATTTCTCCATTGACTTCTCATCTGCTAGCACATCAAATTTAAGCTTCCTGTTGCCACCTTCAAAGCTTTACAGAACTCTTTCCCTGCCTTGTCAAGCTTCATGTTATCTGTTCCCTACACACTATTCCTATTCTCAGCCTTGTCCACCATTTGTGAACCTCTAGCATGGACACCTCTGTACCTCTTCCTTGAGGCCTCCCACTGCATGATGCAACCACTTGAGCTTTTCTGTGTGGGACCCTCATTGAAAATCCCACTTCAGTTCACTGAGAGCAGGAATCTTTAATTGTGTATAGATCACCTATTTTTGTCTTTTCCTATAGCTGCTTTCATTTGTCCTTTGATTGTGAGTTGCTTGGAGCTGGGACTGTCATTGAGCATTTGAAAAATGTTTGGCATATAAAAAGCACAGCTATAAATTGCTCATTTGGGAAACAAATTTGTAAGAAGTCACACTTATTATCCAGAAAATGAGTCTTATAGATGAAGTAGGTGGATTAAAATTGTAAATAATACTAACAGAGTAACAGATTGGATATTGGTATGAGTGAGTGTCCAAAAAGGAAAAACTGGAGCCATTTAAAAATACCAGATAAATTGGCAGCTCTTCAATTTTTGAAATGACTCATAATATTCAGTACATTTCAGCTAGTCAAATTGGTTTATTTATGAAATGCAGAATAAATGGGTGGCTGAATAATGGGGCTAGAATTCTAATTAATGTCTTAATAAATAAAAATTCCTGGTGCTTAGTGCCAGATGCCTACAGTGTAGCTCAGCTACCATCTCTTCCTTTAGCAGAGTTCTGACCACGGTTTTGATGGCACATCTTTTTCCCTGTTGGTCCAGTCTTATAATTCAGATGTAATGTCACCCCTATGGACTAATATATTTTTCCTTATGAATTCTAAACTGCCTTTTTAATGAAGTAGCTACTTTTTGAGTAAAACAGAGCAGATTTGTACTCAAAACAATCAGATATACCAGTCTAATTAGAGTGAAAACCTACCAAGCTACTGCACCAAATCCATCATATAAAAGGAACATCTCTGACAATCGCTTGGTTTTGTAGAAATAATGTTCCATTGCAAGGACTTTGTCACTGAATAATTTGATGCCTCCCACTTTTTATGGGAAGGACTTTTTTTTTTTAACTTCTTTACATGCTAAATGAACATTACTATATTTGTTTTCTGGAATGGCAACATTACTGTAAGGTTGATTTAAGTCTCAGTCTTGACCTTGGTGTTTGTATCTGCACTACTTTCAATTTCAGCTCTGTTATTTCCTGCTTACGCAGTATTGTCACCTTCCTGAATGAGGGCCTCTGAACAGGGTTCAAAAAAGAAATAGATAAGTTTCATGGAGGATAGGACCATCAATGGCTATTAGCCAGGATTGGGAGGAATGGTGTTCTCTAGCCTCTGTTTGTCAGAAGCTGGGAATGGGTGGCAGGATGGATCACTTGATTACCTGTTCTGTTCATTCCCTCTGAAGCACCTGGGATTGGCCACTGTTGGAAGACGGGATACCGGGCTAGTTGGCCCTTTTGGTCTGATCCAGTATGGCCATTCCTATGTTTGGGTTCTATATATGAAGGATCTGTGAAAATAGATCATGGTATTATATTTTAATTTGGAATATGGCTCTTCACATTGGCTGCATTTTTTGGTTGCATCCATGCACCAGTTTTTAAAAATGTGCCACTAGAACAGGGGTCAGCAACCTTTCAGCAGTGATGTGCCGAGTCTTCATGTATACACTCTAATTTAAGGCTTCACATGCTGGTAGTACATTTTAATGTTTTTTAGAAGGTCTCTCTACAAGTCTATAATGTATAACCAAACTACTGTTCTATGTAAAGTAAACAAGGTTTTCAAAAATGTTTCAGAAGTTTTTATTTAAAACTAAATTAAAATGCAGATCTTATCAGTTTAGTGTGATCCTTGCCCTTCTTTTCCTTGCTTAGTTTTCCAATGTCTGTATCATAACCTTAGTCCCAGATTTGGACCTTAGCGTCCAAAATATGGGGGTTAGCATGAAAACCTCCAAGCTTAGTTACCAGCTTGGACCTGGTACTTGCTGCCACCACCCAAAAAATTAGAGTGTTTTGGGGCACTCTGGTCCCCCTGAAAAACCTTCCTGGGGACCCCAAGACCCAAATCCCTTGAGTCTCACAACCAAGGGAAATAATCCTTTTTCCCTTCCCCCCTCCAGGTGCTCCTGGAGAGATACACAGACACAAGCTCTGTGAATCCAAACAGAGTGACTCCCCCTCTCCGTTCCCAGTCCTGGAAACCAAAAGCACTTTCCTATTCCCCCAGAGGGAATGCAAAATCAGGCTAGCAAATCCAACACACAGATCTCCCCCTGATTTCTTCCTCCCACCAATTCCCTGGTGAGTACAGACTCAATTTCCCTGAAATTTCCCAGTAAAGAAAACTTCAACAGGTCTTAAAAGAAAGCTTTATATAAAAAAGAAAGAAAAAATACATACAAATGGTCTCTCTGTATTAAGGTGACAAAATACAGGGTCAATTGCTTAAAAGAATATTGAATAAACAGCCTTATTCAAAAAGAATACAAATCAAAGCACTCTAGCACTTATATTCATGGAAATACCAAAGAAAAGAAACCATATAACTTACTATCTGATCTCTTTGTCCTTACACTTAGAAACAGAAGACTAGAAAGTAGAAACTACTTCTCCAAAGCTCAGAGAAAAAAAGGCAGACAGAAAACAAAGACTTTAGACACCAAATTCCCTCCACCCAAAGTTGAAAAAATCCGGTTTCCTGATTGGTCCTCTGGTCAGGTGCTTCAGGTGAAAGAGACATTAACCCTTAGCTATCTGTTTATGACAGTCTGGCACATATTTGGATACTTGAAGCTGCACACAGGCTTCTGAGTGATCAGTTGTTAACCGGCTAGAACCCCAGATCCACTGCTGAGGTGAGTGGAGCTGGTAGGGCTAAGCAGGGCCGGAGGCCTGGACCCTGTCTGGCAGGAGGTCTGCACTGGAACTCCAACCGGAAGCAAGGTAAGTGGGGCTGTGGCGGGGACCCCGGCTGTCGAGGGGCCAGCAGCTTGAACTCCAGAGCCGCAGCAGGCTGAGCAGGTCAGCCCACCCAGCTCTGGGGTTTTGGTGGTGGGCTGAGCATCTCCGCCCGCCTGCGCTCTGGGGTTTCAGCCGCTGGCTCCTACCAGCCGGGATCTCGGCCTGCTGCCAGCCTGGGGTTCCTTCACCCAGGCTAGCAGCGGGCGCTGAGTGGGACCGGCAGTGGGACCCCAGCTGGTAAGGGGCCAGCAGCGGTGGGCTAAGTGGCTCATCCTGCTCCGCATGCCATCGAAAATCAGCTCATGTGCCACCTTTGGCACATGTGCCGTAGGTTGCTGACCTCTGCACTAGAATTTTTTTATTTGAAAAAAACAGGTAGAAATCCTGTGCCCACTTACCCTCTCTGTACCAAGCTGGAATTTCAGCAGTACTTAATAATTATTCAGCTTTCTTGCGAAAATATTTATTCAACAATTTACTTTTTATAAAAGTAAAATGAAATGGGCTTGGCTTACTGCTGCTAAACTGGCAGCTGGGCTGCCGATGGAGTGGGAGAGGCATTTTGAATGGTCCACGAAACAGTTCAAAAAAATGAAAGCCATAGAGAATGTTTAAAACCCTATCTACTATAGCTTTTACTAGGAACTGTTTGTCATAGTGGAAGTACAAATCGCAACACTCCAATATTTTAAAATATATTTTAATGGTGTAATTGGTATATTGCCATAGCAATAAGCCACACCATGGTGTTCATTACAGACTAATGGTGCACTTCTTGTGTGATTCATGGCATTCACTCTGCCTTATTGTTAAAGAAAAGGTCCCTGAGTGTTTGGAGAACCTCAACACCAGGGCTACAACCCTCAAAAGTGATGTAACATTTCAGTTCCTTAATAGAAGTTAGTATAAGCAAGCAAATGTATAGTTTACAGTAACCTAATAGAAATGCATTAACAGACACTGAAGCTCATAATGAGTCCAATTTCACATTCAGATGTTTATTTTAGAAATTGAATGTATGTATCCTGTTGTAGGTTCATGTGTATCCTCTCTTCCCCCTCCCCCCCTCCAAACTCGGAATCTTTTACATAGCAGTGTTCAGTGGGCTGCAGCTGTGCTCTGTGCCTCATGGTGCTCCACTATGAGAGTAGAGTGGCCTTGGCCTCCCTCAATTCCTTCCTACTGCCAGGGCAGTTAGACACAACCTGGGCCATGTCAGGCCTGCTTCTGAATTGCCTTGAATAAAGTCTCCATTTTATTATTTCTTCCTTGATTTTTGTTGGGTGTTTCCAAAAAAAGAAAGCAGTTAGGACAGATGCAGGGAGACCCGTGCACGTTCCCTCTGTATAGTGGGATAAGGTGCTTAGCACCTGTTGCTAGTTACAGTGGACTCTTAGCCCCCTGATTTTAAACCCACCCTTCCTATGATGGGTTAATATCCATCATAGGTGAACACTACAGATACAATGATAAGAACATTTGGTCTCTCCAGAACTCTCCTGGATTTGAAAATGACCTAGACCAGGTATACACTAGAGACTTTTGCTGGTATAATAATGTTGGTTGGGATGTGATTATTTTGTTTGGGGAACTGGTATAAGCTATATTAGCATAGACTTTTGCTAGTATAGCTTGTACCAAGAGGGTTTGCCAGTATAGCTATTCTGACAAACATTTTCTAGTATAGACTAAACTGTAGAGGAGGTGACTCTTCTTCTCTTCTTTCTTTCCTTCCCCATTGAAGGGGTGTGTTTTGAGGAGGGAATAAAGATTCTACAATGTAAAGTAAAAGCTCAATTTCTGAACCTATATGCTCTCATACTTTTAATTTAGATTTGTTACAATGATCATTTCTCATCCATCCATTTTCTTAGCTCCAGTACTGAAGAAACAGGAAAAATAAGTCTAATTGCATATGTTCAAAGTCATGCTTACAACTGAGGATTCTGCTTTTATGTTTGACTCAGTTGCCTAATCGGTAGTCACTTTGACTACTCACATCTAACCCTCTGTTGTGGTTTGGATCTAGCCCACTTGAAGTATATAGTTGGATACATGATTGACTAAAACAAATGATTTGTTCTTCAGAATCTTAAACAGATTCTAACCCTTAGGCTTACAAAGATTAGTTCACATCCGGAAGACTGTAGTGCTGTCTGAGGTCTCATTTATATCTAAAACTTAGCTACATAGCTCAGAGGTGTGAAAAATTTGCATGCCCTCAGTGACCTAGTTAGGTCAACCTAACTCCCGCTATAAATGCAGTTAGGTGGATGAAAGAATTCTTCTGTCAACATAGCTACCACCTGTCAGAGAGGCAGATTACCTACATAAACGGGGAAAAAACTCCTGTCATTGTAGGCATGTCTATTCTGGAGTGCTAGAGTGGCACAACTGCAGCGCCATAGTTGTGTCGGAATAGTTGATGTAGAATAGACGTGCCCAGAGTCTCAAACAGCTCCGTGAGAACTAGTCTCCATTTCAGTAGGGTATATTGAGGGTCAAATTTCCAAGTTGAGTGTGGATTTTCAGATAAGTTAGGCACTCAGTGTTTTTACTTAGCGTGTGCAATAACTGCAGTTATACATACATACAAAACAGGTAATTGCATGCACAAATGGCAATAAAAGGCAGAAATAGTGGTGGGAGAGGTGCCCTGTATCACTTTTTCCACTGCATGCTTGTTAGTGCAAGAGTCACATAATGAACAGTTTTAGTTACTACATGAAGACTTTTTTTTTCCCTCCAATCTTTGTGTAAAACTCTCGTTGTCACTGGTGGAAGTTCTGGTGTGGCTCAGGGTTACTATGTGGCTCTGCATTTGTAGACTTGGCCCATAATTTAAAACATAATCTGGCCTTTTCCAAGGCAAAAGTTTGACTCCCCTGGGGGAGGATGTGGAGGGGAGAGGGGGGTAACTGGTTCAAGGAAGGGAATAATTTGACTTAGTCTTATCTCCTGCTCAGGTGAAAAGGATCTTTTTCCAGCTGTCTATTGTTATGATTGTTTATAACTGGAACAGTGAGTGGTTATGAACTTCATTTTGGTTTTGTTGCTGCATTAAACTTTCAATAGGCATTCATACCATTAAAACCAAAAGTTAACACTAGATGGTGCTATTTTGTAACTACCTGTACCTTTAAATTAAATGTTTCAGCTAACAACATGCAGCTTGCTAGAGTCCTTTCATGTATTTAAACAGTCAAGGTAATAGCATTTCCTTGTGCCACTGTCTACACTTTTAAAAAAAAAAAAACACTAAAAGAAATTGCGGAGACAAGGTGGATGAGGTAATAACTTTTATTGGACCAACTTCTGTTGAGAGAAGCTTTCAAGGTACACAGAGCTCTTCTTTAGGTCTGAGGAAGATACTCCATGTCACAGCTAAATACAAAATTGAACAGATAGTTTAGCGTAAGTAGTTAGCACATATTCTAAGAGACCATTGAAGGTCCTTTTAACATCCCTGTTCATAGGACAGAAAGGAGGGATTAGTGAGTTACAGACAGTTGTAATAAGCTATAAATCTAGTGTTTTATTATTAAGACCATGATTTTTAGTGTCTATTAAAGTTATAGATTTAAGCTCCCAGAAATCCTGTTTCTGACAGCTTGCTCTTAAATAGTGTCTGGATTTAAAAAAAAAAAATGGAATATTTGTCTCCTTGTTGCCAACACCCTGATTAACATCAAGGGAGAGTGGGTGAGTCCTTGTGGAACACCACCAACCTACTGCATGAGAAGAAAGTGCAACTGCACAGTAACAAAATAGCAAAAGTGTTTTATATAGAAGTACAGAAACTCACTTAAAGTCCTCCTGGTTAACGTTGTTCCCTTTGTTGCTGATCAATTAGGGAATATGCTCATTTAGAGTTGTGCAGTGCTTCCTTCTAAGGTCGTTTGGCATCCGCATGCTTTGCTCACTGCTTGGAGGAAGAGCAGCCCATTGCAGCTAGCTGGTGGGGGGGCTTGGAACCAGGGTGGACCGGCAGCCCCCCATCAGCTCCCCACTCCCCTAAGTTCCCTGTGCTGCAGCTGCCCAGCAGGCTATCAATCGGCAGTTCAGCTGTCTCTTCCCCCACTGCCATGTGCTGCTCCTGCCCTCTGCATTGGAGCTGCTCCCAGAGATTCCTACTTGCTGTGCAGAGGGGGGAAGGGGAGGCTAATGTCAGGGTGTCCCCCTCCTTCTGTACCTCACTGACCCCTTCTCCATATAGAGCAGGGAGGGGACACAGACAGAAAGAGCTTGGGGCAGCAGCTGCTGTCTCAACTTCCTGATCCACTTAAAAAGACGATGCACATAAGAGTGGGTCAGCTTACTTAAAGGGGCAGTGTGCATCTCTCTCTCTCCCACACACAAGGTGTATCTGTCTGCTATGCTGTCTCCCCTCCCTCTTGTTTATGCTGCCTTGAAGAGAGGCTACATTAACAACGTGTTAACCCTTGGGGGCTCAGCCGAGTACTAGTTCATTATTTAGCAGTAAGGCATTCCTGGGTAATATCCCTCCCTCTTCCACCCTCTAACTTCACCACCTCAACCAAACTTCACAATTGTCATAGCTGTGAACAGTATTAAACTGTTTGTTTAAAACGTATACTGTGTATATATCTATATATTATATAGTTTTTTGTCTGGTGAAAAAAATTTCCCTGGAACCTAACCCCATCCCATTTACATTAATTTGTATGGGGAAATTGGATTCGCTTAACATCGTTTTGCTTAGTCGCATTTTCCAGGATCATAACTACAGCGTTAAGCGAGGAGTTACTGTATTAATGCATAAACTGGAAAATATCAAAACAAAAATGTTGCTGTCTATTCCAGTTTAGCAATCTTCTTGTTACTTTTAGGCCTGATCTACACTACACAACTAGGTCTATATAAGGCAGCTTACGTCAACCTAATTGTCAGTGTACACATTACAGCCTTGTCCCGGTGCATACTACATCTACATAATAACTCCTCCACAAGAGGTGTAGGGCTTATATTGGGGTATGTCTTCACTAGCAATGTTAAAGCGCTGCCGCGGCTATGTAGTCACAGCACCAGTGCTGGAAGAGCTCCCCCTCAGCACTATAAAAATCCCACCTCCACGAGGGGAGTAGCTCCCAGGACTGTCTACACTGCCGCTTTACAGCACTGAAACTTGCAGTGCTCAGGGGTGTGTTTTTTTGACACCCCTTAGTGATAAAGTTGCAGCACTGTAAAGTGGCAGTATAGACAAGATCTTGATGTATTTAGGGCAACAGAGTACTGTTACTTACTTTGCCAGTTGGCTGTTTTGTCAATTTCATAGCTGCCATGTTGGAGCCGTGAAATTGACAAAAAAAGCCAGGTAGCTAGATCCTGGCTGCCCATGGCTCCCCGCTCCCAGCCAGACTGCTGCCCTGAAGCTCCCTGCTCAAGAAGGAGAGAAGTCCTGGGCAGCTCCTCTCCTCCCTCTCCCTCCCCCCTGGCTTCAAGCCGGGAGCCGAGAACCTAGGCAGGCTGCCAGGGCCTGGCAGGGAGCTATGTGGAGCTGAGAGCCTTGGCTCTTAGCTCCCCACATTGCCCCTCCTCAGTCAGTGGAATTGTTCCTGGTGAGGACCTGCACCATTGACAGAAGGAGAGTGGTGTGGCCATCAGCCACTTCAGTAATTACTGTGGTGGTTGTAACATACCTAACATAGACTGACTTGTTTGTAGTGTAGACATACCCTTAGTTATAGTAGGTTAGAAATTCAAAGACAAGTGATTTTCATGTTGATATCTTTGTCAGATTTGCTGTGTGAACCTCTTTTCAAGGATTTATTGTTGGGTCATAGTAATGGTTTGAGGAATCTGTCTACATATGATTAATAAGATTGTCATGGAAGTCTGTCTGCGACTTTCAGAGACCTCTGTGAAATTTTCCACTTCAGCGCCAGTGTGTGTGCGAGGGAACCTGGAGCCCTTGGGCTCCATGGCAACAAGTTCTGGACACTTCTCTCCACTCCCACCGCAGCAGTGCTTGGGCGCTCTTTCTCTCGTTTGTGCTTCAGTCAGCCTCCCACCACCCATTATTTTTCAAGAGTCACAGGCCAGGTCACAGGTGTCCGTGAATTTTTGTTTGTTGCCTGTGATCTGTCTGACTTTTTTACTAAAAATAACTGACACAGTTCTAACCTTTATGTATGATACCTGAATTCTGTTTGATATTGTGGAATTGTTGTATCGGAGATTCCACATCCACAGAGGAAATTCCATCATTTGTTGAGTGGGCCATAACATGTACTATCAGACCAGGGGCAATGGAAAGTCTTTAACCTTAACATTTATGCTTTGACCCAACAATGGGAATGGTAAGAGGGTTGCCTGAGTGGGGAAACCAGTTTGACCAAGGTTCTGTGCAGAGGGGTGGTCAAGTGGAGAGTGGAAAATCACCAGCAGAACAAAAAAAAGGTATTTGGAGGGGGACACGCGCTTTCAAGGGATGCACAGAGCAAGACACAGGAAGGTTGGGGTAGAAGAGAGGAACAGACAGTTGGTTTGGTAGCAGTGGAGTCCAGTTTAGTGGGACCAGCCAAGATCAGAGAAAGTTAGGTGAACTAGAGAGGGAAAGAGGCTCCTTACTTCTGAAAGAAACCTTAAGCTTCGGAAGAAGGGTCCTGGACATCCCTGAGGTATCTGCTCAAGTTCAAAGAACTGTTCAGAGTGGTGAGGAAACTGAGACATGGGAATAAGTGTTTATTATTTTGTTTAGGGAAAACAACAGAACGACACTAGCCGTCGCCCAACTAAAATCTTTCCAGCACATCATCAAAGATCTACAACCTGTTCTGAAAGATGATCTCTCACTCTCTCAGATCTTGGGAGACAGACCTGTCCTCGCTTACAGACAGCCCCCAACCTGAAGCAAATACTCACCAGCAACCACAGAACAAAAACACTAACCCAGGAACCTCTCCTTGCAATATATCCTGATGCCAACTCTGTCCACATATCTATTCAAGTGACACCGTCATAGGTTCTAATCACAGCCACGCCATCAGGGGCTTGTTCACCTGCACATCTACCAATGGGATATATGCCGTGTGCCAGCAATGCCTCTCTGCCATGTACATTGGCCAAACTGAATAGTCTCTATGTAAAAGAATAGATGGACACAAATCTGACATCAGGAATCATAACATTCAAATACCAGTAGGAGAGCACTTCAACCTCTCTGGCCATTCAGTAACAGTCTTAAAGGTGGCTATTTTGCAACAGCAAAGCTTCAAAAACAGACTCCAAGAGAAACTGCTGAACTTGAATTTATATGCAAACTAGATGCCATTAATTGAGGCTTAAGTAGAGACTGGGAATGGCTGAGCCATTACACACATTGAATCTATTTCCCCATGTTAAGTATCTCACCTTCTTGTCAAACAGTCTGAAATGGACTATCTTGATTATCACTACAAAAGTTTTTTTTCTCCTGCTGGCAATGGCTCATTTTAATTAACCTCTTTGAGTTGGTAGGGTAACACCCACCTTTTCATGTTCTCTGTATGTGTATATATATCCTCACTATGTTCCAGTCTGTTCATCTGATGAAGTAGGCTGTAGCCCATGAAAGCTTATGCTCAAATAAATTTGTTAGCCTCTAAGGTGCCACAAGTGCTCCTGTTCTTTTGGTGGATACAGAGGAACACAGCTGCTGCTCTGAAACCTGTATTTCTCATGCTGCTTAATAAAGAGTAAATAGTGTTTAGAATCCAAGGCAAAACCTGTATCTGTTTTGCTTTTACTGTCACATGCCCCCAGGGGCTAGGCAGTTGGACCATGTTGTCTCCGTTCTTAGGAGAGGGTGCTAAACCAAGCCTGTACCCCAAGTGTGTGTCTAGATACCTCAAGTCAGAGGCAGTGCCTGGACTCTGTTCAGATTCAGGAGGCTTAAAGAGCACTCAGAGCCCTGTGAGATGGGCTCCAAACACAACAGCCTAGGGAGCATCCAGCCAGAAGGAAAGCTCTGCCAGTGCTCTGTCTGTATGTAACAGACGTATAAATATTTTGGTCTGACTTGTTCATGCCAGAATTGCCCAGCTAAAAGTTAGTTGTTTTCACTTCCTCTTTATCACTTCCTCTGTCAGCTTAAAACCTTCTATTTTTATACTCTGGAACTGCCACTTGGAGTATGAGCTATGCAACTCTTGGAAGCATCCACATATTGGCATGAAATACAAATAGCCCTTTTACTTAGCATGACAAGATGTCTCCCTTTGGAGTTCCTTAGTCACTAGAGTGCTGTGCTCCCTTCCCATGGAGTGAGGGCATTACCTCTAAGCTGCTAGCCAGGAAATACCAAAACTCTTGACTAGTATATTGGTCTAGTTGACCAGAAGACTCACTAAAATAAATATCCAAAAATAAGTTAGTCTAGTAGCAACTGTGAGGTGTGGGGTTTTTTTGTCATTTTTTTAATTTAAAATTAGCTACTGGGTTCAGGATTCTGTTTCTGACATCAAACACCAAAATAATGCAGGAAAGGAATCCATGAACTGCATTCTCTGACAGGTAAAAGTACTGAAAGGAAGTTAAAAATTGGAATATCTAAAAATGAATTTATTTTTAAAACCACATCTTCTTTGTTGTAGTTGTCGCAGTTCCCTTGCTAAGTGCATCACTGGCCCCTCCAGGGCTCTTTAAGTGCAGCTCCATTCAGGTCTCTGACATCCAGCTGTCTCAGGCTGGAATCTCTCCATCTTCCCACTCTCAGACTGGGACCAAGGCTGTGAGTTAATCATAGAAGTGTAGGATTGGGAGGGACCTTGAGAGGTCATCTAGTAATGTTCATTACTTGCCCCTCTGGAAGCAAAGATCAGTAGTATCCAGTGACCAGAGAGCCTTCTTAAAGCCAAGTATTTATTTAGAATCTCAAAGGGAAATGGTCTTTAAAACAATAAACAGATTGTAAGTATGTCTAGCTAGCTTCTTCAAGGCTTATCCCCTGGAATTTTGGGAAGGGTTCAACTGCTGCTGACATTCACACAGGACCTTTCTCTCTTCCATCTTGATTGTTTTGTTCCTGGAAAAAACAGTTCACAATGCATCCCCTTCTCTCCAAAAAGTCCTTTTAACTCTGTGGTGTCTCTTGAATCTCTAGGCTCCCAACTTTGGCAAAACAGCTGTGTAACGTTGGGCTGGGGGTAGGCCATTGCCCTGTAATTGCTCCTCCAAGTGTGCATTTGGAGGGAGCTGTTGCATTGCATTCCTGTTTGTTTTTGCAACAGTTACCTATTAAGTTAAATCCGCATATTCTTTTGGGGAAGTCTAATAATGCAATACACAGTAACGTCACCTCACTGACCAGGCCACATACAATATTTATAAAATTACATGTTAGTATTTTTAGATGATTGCATTGTCACTCCATGTTTGCCACGGTACTGCATACAGAAGAAAAGGTAGATGCTGGGGTTGGATCATCTCCTTTAACTATTGGAACTTGTATTCAGTTTAACTGCAAAACAGCCCTAGTCACAGCACATTCATAGATGCAACAAGCAACATTACTATATTTCTTTCTAACTATAAAGGAAGAAAAGTGTCCCATAATCATAAACCTGAGACTGTTCAATGAGCAAGATTTTGAAATATATTTGTAACTGAAGTCTAAACGTTTGTTACTATTTTAGTTTAAGTATTTTTTTCCTTAAAAATTGGCCAACCAGTGATTCTGATTGTGTCAGTCAGACAGCTGATCCTATTTAATTTTAGAAAAAATGACATGGAACCCTCAGAGTACCAAGTTATGCTGTAGCCAATTTCTGTACATAAACTTACTCAATTTCTTAACATAAAATTACTCTACGTAAATTTCATAAACTTTGAGAAGGTTTTTGATAGCATTCACAGGAGCAACCGATGGCTCATTCTATGGGCATATGGAATCCCTCTCCCTATAATCAAGGAGCTTTTATTTCAACTTTACATGCAGTGTTGATCACAGTGAGCTCAGTTTTAAAGTCAAAACAGAAATACATCAGTGGTGTCATGTCTGCAATCCTCTTCAACACTGCTATCAACTGAGTAATGCAGCATGCAACAGAAGACATGCCAAGAAGCCAGAGCCATTCTTAGGCATACCCAGCATACGGGGTTGCATAGGACACCTGAAAATTTGGGGCATCCCTGGACATTAGTGTCCACCGTCCTGCCTCTTTCTATCTCTGTTCTGACCCTTCCTCCAGGCTTCCAGAGCTAGCTGCTGAAGTCTGGTGACCATTACTCTGGAGGAGCTCTAGTATAAAATCCTTTGTTCTGCCTAAAATCTTTGGAAACATGTTTTTTAAAGTTGGTGAAATTTCATAATGTCTATTGTTATGGAGATCACACAAAGTAAATGTATTCCCTTTTTTCTAAAAGCAATGAACCTCGTTATGAACACACTGAACGTCTGACTGATTTAAAATGTCTTTCAGTGAGTTAAATATGTAATAATCTGGAATGATTTTATGAAGGTTTAAGAGTACATTTAAAATATAAAATCAGCTTAGAAATACGGATTAAGAAAATGTAAAACAGAGAAGAGCTGACTTCCCCTTACTACAAAGTTTTTTGTAAACAAATCTCTGACAAACTTCAGCATGTATCAAAAAAAACTGACTTTTTATTTTCAAGTTGAGTTCTTTTAGTTAGGTACCTTCTGCATGTCCATTCTTCACCTTCTGGCATGCAGTGGAAAACATGCTTCATTTTCTTTAGAAAGAAATTGCAGAAGAGTGGGGGTTTCTTTTTTTTTTTTTTTTTTTTTTTTTCCAAACGTCATTTGCTTCGTTTTGGGTTCAGGGATTTTGCTGGAAGGGGGCGATCAGGGAGAGAAGGGAGACAGTGGAGAGAGAGCAAGGCCTGGGCGGAACAGGGGTGGAGTATGGGCGGGGCCACTGGCAGGCTGGGGAGCTTCCCCAAGTGACAGCTTCACCCCACTGCCCATGACAGCAGGTAAGAGCAGGTTGGCTCCCGCACCCCCAGTGCACACTGCAGTCTCCTTATTCAGGGGCGTATTCACAGAGCTGAATGCATTGGTGCCGCGCATTCTGCATGAGGGAGAGGGTACGGGGCTCTCTGCTGGGAACTGTGACTCTCTGCCACCATGAGGCAGGCAGGGTGGTTCACTATCCTTTGCTGCCTCGTCCCTCCCTCCCCACTCCACCCCTGGGCTGCCATCAGGCATGGGAGCACCAGTTTAATAATACTGCGTAGGGCCCCATAAATCCTAAAGACGACCCTGCAAGAGGCATTAAATAGACACACTTCTCGCCCCTTGAAGACCTGGGCTTCGCAGATGATCTCGCTCTCCTATCACATATCCAACACCATATACAAGAAAAAACAACTCGACTCAACGTATTCAACCAGCAAATTGGACTGAAAATCAACCACAGTAAGACAGATATCGTGACCTTTAATATTGCCTCACCATCACCAATACAGGTAGAGGATTGTTCTTACCAGTGTAGAAACATTCACATACTTGGGCAGCACCATTAGCCAGCACAGTGGAACAAACCGGGACATCCGGAACAAAATCAGTAAAGCCAGGAACACCTTAAGGAGCTTAAATACAGTCTGGAAATCATTCACATACAAAACCAAACTCAAGATTTATCAGAGCTGCCTATTTTCAACATTACTTTATAGTGCAGAATGCTGGGGAATGAGAACATATGACATGTCCAAACTGACTTCATTCCATACAACTTGCCTCAGAAAAATCCTCTATCTTTTGGCCCAGAACAATCTCAAACCAAGATCTATTGACACAGTGCAGCTAAAAGGATCTGAGCACCATTGTTACCAGGAGGTGTTGGAGATGGATTGGTCATGTGCTTTGTATGGAAACTGATTCCATCACCTGAGTAGCAATAAGATGGACACCTGAAGACAAGCAAAAATGAGGCTGCCTGCAAACAACATGGCGAAGAGCTGTGGAAACCAAGCTGAAAAACCTGTGGCACAGCTGGGGAACCATTGTCAGAAACAGTCAGGAGTGGAGGAGTTTTTTGCCACTGCCTTAAATGCCAGAGGCATAATGGGAACAATGATCTTATGTCATTAACCATGTCCTCATTCTCTTCCCTCATTGTTTCATACTTGTTGCCTGGTGTAAAATTGGATTGTGGAACTCTCTTTTTTTGGGCTGGGGAGACTCTTGCTACTTGCTTATACAGCCCTAGCACAATGGGGCTTTCACTGCAGTGCTGAGAAACCTGATCCTAGGGACCTTTTTGTTAGAGAAACTTGCATCAGTGTAGTTACTGGTAAGTTTTCTACTGTAGACAGGACACACAGATATAAAGTGGGGCCTTAAGTGGTAAATCACACCAGTGTAAGATGCCTCTGTATCTGTGCACAGTTCATCTGTATTCGATTCTTATGGCTTGCTGTGTGACTACATTGTCTAGTTAGTTTCTCTAATCCAGACAGGGGCTAGGACTTTTAGATCAGAGCTAAGGGTGTAAAAGCAAAATTAAGGGGGCTTACGAGCACCTAGTTGAATGGAATTGGAACACTAACTAGCCTTTCATCTCTGGAAGCCCTTGAGTCAAGCCAGCTATGTTACTACAGCTCAGAGAGGCATATTTGAGCTGTGTAGAGGACCTGTGCTGTGCTTGACGTTTTTGATGGTGTGTGGTATGCATCTGTATGTCCTAATTGCTCAGATATCCTGAAGATCAACACAATATAAAACCTGTGAATAAGCGTTTCAGATTTGAATGATTGCTAAGTGAGCAATTTTCTCTTTTAAAAGCTTCTCATGTTTTATAGATTTTGGAGGGGAGAGATAAGCAATGCTGTTATATCTTGTGACCTTTCAGGCTATTTTAATTTTTAGATCATATTCTGTGTGGTTTAACGTAATGAGCCTATCTACCATCATTATTAAATGGCTAAAAAATCAGTGCTCACTTAAAACCATAGTAGTTGACTCTGCTTTGGAGCTGATCTTAAACAGTCTTGGTGGATGGAAATCTAGAGGAAAACAACCTGTTTATACTATGTTTTTCCAACTAGGCAATTTCCTCTTTCAAAACCGTGGAGGAAATTTCAGCTAGCACAAAATATTTCAGTCAGGTGAAGCATCTTTGGTCCTTGGCACTAAGATCATTCTGAAAGAACTTTCTGTTCCCTGAAAAAATATGCTGAGATTGCCAATGTACTGAAAAGATAAAAGTAAGCTATGGTAGTTTTTTGAATTATGTTGAATTAACGTGTCTGGATCCTATCCAAAGAGTAGTAATTTTAAATGGCTGTTTCAACAGTAAATGAGGTTTTTTTTTCCCCTCCTAGGATCAAATTTAAATCGCTGTGGCTTCCGAGGATCTTCATATTTGGGGGTGCCATTCAATCCATCCAAGGTTAGTTGGCTCTGTGAGTGAGTGTGAGTATCCCTGTAATAACTAGTAAATGATCTTGTGGCTTCTTCAGAGCATAACTGCATAACCATGAAGTGAATCTGAAGTGAATATAGAACCAAGAACTTTTTAAAGAAATGAATATTTAATTTACATACATTTGCATAGTTTAAAAAAAATCCCCACTACACCCCCACACAGTACGGTTTCTCTGTTTACAAGTGGGCATGGCGAAATGGGTATATAGGTTGTAGATTGCCCAAACTACACAACAAATAGTCAGTGCTTGGTTTAGAAAATGGGTGTTCCTGATTGCAATCCACTGGACCTTACTGGGTAAAAATCTTCTCTGGTCCAAGAACTGCATGTGGCCCATGTCCAGAAAAAGCAGAATTCCGCATGGCAGAGGAGATACTCAGTGTTTTCAACATTTATCTTTCTGTGTTCAACCTGAGGACACCTGAATCTTTCTCAAATATGGGTGAGACCCTACTCACATCTGTTATGGGGGGGGGGTCCATGAATGGGATTGAGGACCAAGGGGATGGGAAATGTGAGGTATAGCATTTAATGATGGGGAAACTGGAAGTGAACAGAGGCTGCTGAAGACGATGGAGGTTTTGTTAGGCTTCGAAGATACGAATAGAGTGGTAAGCTGAACAGGGAGAGGCAGCAGAAGGCATGGGATCTGTGCAGCATCTGGGAGGATGGTGAAAACAGGTCAGTTGCTGCTAATATGTGGGAAATGGAATGTAGTTTCAGGCAGGAGGCAGATTCTAGCCAAGTGTCTGGATAGGGAGAGAAGAGTGGAAATAGGATCAGAGGATTTTATGAAGGTTTGAAACTGGGAGGAGAGGGTGGGCGTCTGTGCATAGGAGTTGATTGACACTGGAGCAACAATTTACCTGCTCCTTTTGCATAGCAAATCAGCCAAGGCAGCAGAGCAGTTTCCTGCGTGGGCGCACAGAGTGGCACCCCCTTTTTTGTAATTTACATCCCCAGCTTCCCTTCTACATTCAGCAAGGCTAAAGAATTGTGAAGGGGAGTTAATGCATCTCTGTATTATACCAATTATATTAAACCAATAAAAACCAGCAGGCTCTTATTAAAGGAGACAAGACATTTGTCACATGTATTGTAAATACCATAATGAAACAAAAGATAACAGTAAACAACGTTGTTTGGCTACTTATTCCTATTACTACTTATTTTTTATACACTTATATATACTCATTCGCACAATCATTCATACAAGTTCTGTATAGATGTTATAGTTACCAGCCTAAACATTGCTTGTGACAGAATACTGGCCAGGTATCCTGTACACAAGAGTGGAGCCGAGTCCGGGTCAGGTGCGCACCTGATGCTCCTGGAGGGTGGTAGCAGAACCAGAGACTCAAAGACTTATTCTTCAGAGTCCAGTTTTATAGGAATTTATCCCTATGTCAGTCCATGAGAGTTGCTTCATTCTGCTGTTGTTAAATCAATCAGCAGGTGGCTGGCTCCATGTTGTCAGATGTTTGTTTTTCCTTCCTTTGAGGTGGTGGGGTGGATTCCAGTTTGCCCTCCGGGGGTCATCTGGTTGATCCCACTTGACACCTTCTTCAGCCGACACTGAATTCTTCAGGCTGGTAACTCCCTAACCATTCATTCATTATTTAAACTAGGGCACTCATTCACATACATTCTCTATTTTAACCCCATCTATTTCACTGTCTCTTTACCTTTCGGGGTGTTACCACTTTGTGAGACTCCCTGTCTTTTATCATTCAAAAATAAAGTGAGATGAAAACTTACAGAGGGTGGGGGTCTCTATGTACTATAACAGCTACTGTTTTGGCTTACTGCGGTGATTACAAAGCAGTAATTACAGTTTTGCCTGAGGCACAGAGTCAATTGATGGCTCAGCGCGCTGAGCCAATCAACCAATTAACAGCTTACAGCGACCGTTACAAAGTAAAGTAGCGACTACGAAGTATCACTTAAAGAACGGGCACTAAGGCCATGGCTACACTTACAGTTCTGCAGCGCTGGTAGTTACAGCTGTGTTCGTACAGCTATGTAGGCCAGCGCTGCAGTGTGGCCACATTTGCAGTGCTGTTGGGAGTGGTGCATTGTGGGCAGCTATCCCAGCATTCAAGTGGCTGCAGCGTGCTTTTCAAAAGAGGGGGGTGGGGTGGAATGTGACAGGGAGCGTGAGGGAGACAGAGAGAGTGGATTTTTGGAGCTGACACTGTTCTCAGCTCCCAGCCTTGCAAGTTCTAAGGACTTGAAGATACACAGTGCCTACCTTCAATCATTTTAAAAGTTTTGACCTTTCCCCCACCTGTCTATTATTCACTAAATGCTAATTATGCACTCCTAAATAGCCGTCCGACCACATAAATAGTTGCTCAACATTACCCCTCCCCCCTTTCTCCTCAAGCAAACAGCTTTGAACATTCCAAAGCAATTCTCCTGCCTTCGCTGGCTGGAGCACAGAGCAGCTGTGTTTGTTTTTTAGCAAGTAGCTGCGGGGAGATCGGAGTTCAGCCATTCTCCTGGTTTGTTGTGGACAGGAATTCTGGAGTTGCAGCGCTGGCCGTGCTTTGCAAGTGTGGCCACATCCTAAGTTGCAGCGCTGTAACCCCCTCACCAGCGCTGCAACTCTCTAGGGTAGCCATGGCCTTAGAGTCAATTAACGTTTAAACAAGTTTTATACAAAGTATTTCTTTGAGCAGGCTTCACACAAACACAGCTGATGGTTTGCAGGTTAGAGGTTAAATCTTGGGAATTACATTTATATCTAATATAAACATTTAGTTATAAAGTATCAATTAACAATAAATCATTTCTAACAATAAATCATTTTTCATATAAACCATGTCTAATATAAACCTTCTTTAATATCCCTACATCTGCACTAGGCACTGCATTCGCAGCGTAATCTTCATTTCTTGGTTTGCTGTGGATCTTGCCCCCTTTTTATACCATAGCTCGTCTGCATCATTTTACTCTAACATTGCAATAATCAGATGAATTTGTCACCTGTTATGATTGGCATTAGCCTCAGTCATATTCCACTACATACTGAACTGTTTCACGGCCTCATGGGGAAAAAATTAGTCTCTGTAATGGTCTTACAGAAATAAATGTAGTCGAGGGTCTGTAATTTTTAAGAGTTCTTGTTAAAATCTTATTAACCTTTAAATATGTAAATAACAATCCAAAACCTGAATAAGGTTGTAAACACATCTTTGGTCTGATACTGTAAGCCAGTCCTCTTCTTCAAATCACCATATAATCAGAACTTGATGGCTATCCCACAGCACTTGTGCAACATTGAGTGAGTGGACTCATCCACCATACGGATGGCTACTAAATGACTGTATCATTCATAATATTGAAATAAAACTTTAAATCAGGCCATGAATCATTGGGCGACTCATTTATGCCCAAATCCTCTCTCCTGCACAAAGCTTGAGGAACTGGGCTTAGCAAAAAGGTGTTTGGCTGAGGTCTTTGTAGAGCACCTTGAAGATGAAGAGTGTGATAAAGTGCTAAATATTGCTACAGGGTGTTAGCATTTCACTGGTGCTTTTTTCATTTTGATGTGTCTGTTCAAACAGCACACAATTTAAGACATGAATTTTCTCTTATCAGGAAATTTGTTGCTGCCCAAAACACTGTCCTATGCTCCGTAATTTAGCTTGTAGAAAGAGGCCAGGGGCTAATGTGTGAAAGTCAGTTAATGTACATTCTTGTATTTAAAAACTATTCCTATATCAGCACTTTTTTTTTTTTTTTTTTTTTTTTTTTTTAACATCCATGCATCAGTGCATTCTCTACTGCCTTTGGTGAAAAGGAATTGGATCTGCCTTTGTTATAATTGATATTAAAAAGCCTTAAAATATTGCCAATGCGACCTTCTTTCCTTTTCAGATAAATTAAAGTGATTTAATGAAAAACTCTGGAACCCTTGCCTTGATAAATCTGGCTTTAAATGATATAGAATCATAGAAATATAGGGTTGGAAGGGGCCTCAAGAGGTTTTCTAGTCCCGTTCTGCTATGCTGAGGCAGGACTGGGCACACAAAGTGGCAGCTTCAGGGTCTGGTGGGGCTCCTTCCTCACCTCTGGCACAGAGGCAATGGTAGCTCCCGTGTCCCATCGAACTAGACTGAGGCTTCTATTCTGGATGTTGTGACCTCGCATGTTAGGTTGCGGTGTGGCTCAGGTTTGGCCCCCCACCCTGTGGTGATGGCTGAGAGGCAGCTGGGTCAAACCTGAATGGTGCTGTGATCTCATGGGCCTGGCTGCAATGCCCAGAGAGGGGATCTGGGACAGGAGCTGCTGCTGCAGGTCATTTGTGGACACAAAAAAGTCACCAGACAAATGGAAGAATTACACTGACTTTTTCAGTGTTGTATATAATTAGTGCTGGCATCTTTCCTCTTCTTCCTGGACTTGCAAAGTAAAAGAATTTAAGCATTTTGGCTATTCCTGTTTATATAATCCCATTGCATTAAAAGCTTTGGAAATTCAATTTACCTTTCAGTTTAGATGATTGACCTACTTGCATGTTATATAAGCAATTGTGAAGTATCATGGAACTTTTCCAAACTGTTTTCATCTGTTAATGGCTTACTTTAATCTATTTCTACAAGTTAGATTGTAGAACACTTGGAAAGAAATCTGGTTACCCTCCTAGTTACAAGGGACGCTATCAGGGCAATGTTTGCGCCAAATACAGGTTTTATGGGAAAAAAAAGACTTTATCTTTTAAGTCATTTATAAACTGAATATTTATTTTGATTGAGCTTGATTCTGTGGTCCTAGAGATCAGGAATTCGTGATAACTCCCCTGGGTGCATATATTTGGGGTCAGAATTCTACTTTTTTTTTTTAAATTTTAGAAGAGCATCATGGGCAGTGGGCAACTGAGAATAAAAGTAATTGAGGGAAAGGTCTATTCGATGTAAGGACATAGTGTTGCAACCTTCAGAGTTGAAGTGACTAGAATCCTTGAAACCATGTTCTAATCCCATCAGGGAGAACTCCCTCTCCAAGTTAAAGTACTATGCAGTTTGCTGATTGGTGGGTGTGTCAGAGGAGATGGCAAAAAACAACATCCTGCCTTCTCTGCCTGGGCTTTGGACCCCTCTTCCTTTACCAGTCGTCTGAGCCGTGGTAGGAAGAGCAACATGGTCCTAGGTGTGGAGTTAATGTCAGGACTGGAGACTCTTCCTCTCCGCAGACACTCTCTGGGAGTAGCTGCGGCAGAAGGACAGTGAGTGAGGTCCGCTACGACTTCCCATTCTGCACCTCTGTTCTGCCTCAGTGGAGGGATAACCTGGAAGTTGTCAGTATGATTGAAAGTAGGTTTGCTGGGCTGCAGCCAGAGAAGGAAGCCCTGGGATGTACTTGCTCTTGCTGCAGCCCCCCAAACTTGCCTATGGGGCTGCTATCAGGGAAGGAAGTGCTGGAATTTGTTGAGCCCGGGTCCTGCATGCCAGGTCAGGAAGCAACCCAGAGAGCACAAAGAGAGACATTGTGCAACTCCATGGGTCCCCAGAGCCTCCACTCCATGTGGAAAGCCCCAGCATCTGGGCTGCAGCCCTGCTGCTGCCTCCTCTCAGAGCCCACAGCACTGGGATTCCAGTGGGGGAGGGGTCGGCGGTGTCTCCCATTGGGCAAGGAGGCAGGTGCTACAGCCCGTTACCTCCTATATGGACTGTGGGTCCTTGGTCACAAGCAGGTTTGCTGCAGCCGGGGAAGGAAGGAAGGAAGCACTGGGACAATGCCAAGTCTGTGCCCCCAACACCAGGGTAGGACAGAGCACAGGGAGAGCTACTGTGCAGCCCCAGTGCTTCTTTCCTTGATTGCAGCCCTGCAATCCTGCTTACAGCCAGGGCCTTTCTTCCCTCTCCCCTCCCCTGCCCTCCCCCGCAGCCGTCCCCCAGAGTTGTTAAATGGCATGCCTCTTGGTAGAGTTCAAAGCCCTTTAACATTAAAGTCAATGGGGTGGCATCGATTCACAGTAAAATGTTGGTATAAAGCAAAAGTTGTTGATAGTAGGATTACTATTAAGCAGCATCCACTGTAGCTTATCAACTGCTTGGGGGATCCATCTAAATGAAATGTATCATAATAATAATACCTAGCTCCTACATAGTGCTTTGTCAGTAGATCTCACAGCACTTTAGTTATAAAGTTAGACCATTATCTCCATTTTACAGACAGAGGGACAGTTCATGAACTTACCTAATTCTGTTTTGAACCCAGTTAAACTTTAGGCCTTCACATCATCCCCTGGCAATGAGTTCCACAGGTTGACTATGCATTATGTGAAGTACGTATTTACATTTTGTTTTAAACCTGCTGCCTAATCGGGTGACCCTTATTTCTTTTAAGTGAAAGGATAAATAACACTTCAATGTTCACTTTTCCCATATCACTCAATTTTATAGCCCTGTATCATACCCAACCCCACCCACCCACCTAGACATGGCTTTTCTAAGATAAACAGTTTGTCTTTTTAATCTCTCCTTGTATGGAAACTGTTCCATATCCCTAATTATTTTTGTTGCCTTCTTAGTACTTTTTCCAATCCTAATACCTTTTTTCAGATGGGGTGACCAGACCCACATGCTGTATTCAAGGCATGGGCATACCATGGATTAATGTAGTGGCATTTTGATGTTTTCTGTCTTATCTATCAGTTTCCTAGCAGTTACTAACATTGTTAGCTTTTTTGACTGACACTGAGTATTGGGTGGATGTTTTCAGAGAACTATCTACAGTGACTCCAAGATCTCTTTCTTGAGTGGTAACAGCTAATTTAGTCACCATCATTTTGTGTGTATAGTTGAGATTGTTTTCCAATTTGTTTTACTTCGCATTTACAAATTGAATTTCATCTGCCATTTGGTTACCCAATTTAGTGAAATCCCTTTGTAACTCTTCAGTCAGCTTTGGACTTAACGATCTTGAGTAATTTTTTGTATTATGTGCAAACTTTGCTACCTCACCCACTTTTCCAGGTCATTTATGAATATATTGAATGGTATAGATCCTTGGGGCACACCACTAATTACCTCTCTTTTGTGAAAACTGACCATTTCTTTCTACCCTTTTGTTTCTTGTCTTTTAACCAGTTACTGATCCATGAGAGGACCTTCCCTCTTATCCCATGACTGCTGAGTTTGCTTAAATGCCTTAGGTGAGGGACCTTGTCAAAGGCTTTCTGAAAGTCCAATTCACTACACTGACTGCATCCCTTTTACCCACATGTTTGTTCATCCCCTCAAAAAATTCTAATAGACTGGTGAGGAATGCTATAAAAGCCATGCTGACTATTCCTCCAACATACTGCATTTGTCTGTCTGATGATTTCTGTAGTTTTCAGCCAGTTGCCTGGTACCAGTTGGGTGTACCAGTCTGTAATTTCCAAGATTGTCTCTAGAGCCTTTTTTAAACATGGGTGTTATATTAGCAATACTCCCTTCATCTGATACTGTGGCTGATTTAAGCAATAAGTTCCATATCACAGTTGGTAGTTCTGCAATTTCATATTTACGTTTCTTTTAAGTATTTATAAGCTTCTTGCTCCTCCGCAAAGGTGTTAGATGGAGCTATGCAATTATAGTTGCATTCAGGCATGTCTAGTCACATAAATTCCAGTTCTGCAAAATGAATGACAAAATTAACATTACCTTTTAAAATGTTGTCAGCACTTTGAATACTTAATTGTAATTAAAGAGCTTATGAAATCAAAATAAGTTAAAGTTATTTTCTTTTAATTTTAGGGTCCTGGTATATCTCATCCCTATGACAGTGGTCACATAGCAATGACATACACTGGACTATCATGCTTGGTTATTCTTGGAGATGACTTGAGTCGAGTAAATAAAGATGCCTGCTTGGCAGGACTGAGAGCTCTGCAACTGGAAGATGGAAGGTACAGGACATTGTTTATTACAGGAGACATTGGAAATTTTTGAGGAAAACCTAACCATGGAACAAAATATACACTTCACCCTCATAAAATATCTGTTATGTCTTCTCCACCTTCCAGAAGTTTGTTTGCTGTGGTTGATGTGAAAACTTTAGAATATAGGCAAGTTACCATGTACTCTATTGGGGTCTTGGTGCCTTCGAGGACTGGATGATTTCTTGGCCCAGTGCACATTCACTATTGGAAAGTTACTGGCTGACCTGGTGACATGATGGTAGTGCTTTGTCGTGCCTTTCAGGAGAGGATACTAAAGATCCCTACCATATCTGGATTCTTATTTTGCAGTCAGTAAAGATTGAACTGCATTGCATAAACTAGCATTATTGTGTTCCTCAGATCCAGGAATAGATACTGAGTTATCCTGCATGTAGTCAGGGAGAGGCAATTGATCAGCCTGCTCCCCCCTAAAAAAAAAACACTCCATACTCATCTCCTCCAAGCAGTACACTAACTTCTTCAGTCTGCCTCCAACACAGTGAGCAAATGGCATGTGGAGCATGTGTATTTCTCTGTGGTGTTGGAAGCACTAGGTCTTGCTAGAAGAAAGATTGCAGAAGTGCAATATGTGCAGTACTATGCTACAGCAAAGTTTGACTTTCTGCACAGTCTCTTCAGAATACCTTAGTCTCTAGAGGTGGAATGTGTCTTCAGTGGTAACTAACTCTGAAGTCAAAGGTCAAAAGGTTTAAATGTCATTAGGAAATATGCTTATCTGGCTGCTAATGCAATTATTCAGAGCTCTATCCATGCCAGGACCTTTGCTCCAGTTTGCAGCATCTACTGCTGGCTCTGTGCCCTGGTATCTTGTCCTGTTTAGAAGGATGCAGATGTCATTGGGACCAAAATCTTTGTGCATGTCCATTTGAAAAACTCCCACAAGTAGTTTTTATTTTAAAACATGAGAGAGTTTTATACTGCAGCAGAATATATGTCTGCGTAACCCAAAGTTGCAGCTTAGTACATAATTGTATGTAAACAGCAAGTTTGTCCAGTCTCGATGAGGAACATCAACATGAATATAGCAGAGTAAATCAGACTTTCATTTTTAATGAAATCACAAACTTCCTTACCTAATAGCTTCCCCTCAAAATGACTCTAGTTATAAATCATAATGTTTTAGCTTAGTTACTACATTAAGTGTGTACATAATATATTAAGGGTATGTATGCATTTAAAAAAAAACTTGCAATTTTTTTCAGCAATATTTGTTTCAGTACTAAAAATAGTGTTTTAACATCACCCAACCAGTGACGTGGTTGTCTCAAAGACTGATCTGCAAACAGTGCTAACCTGTTCAGTTAGTGTGATTTTTTTTTTTAACAGAACTAGTTAACCAGCACAGCCCTAATACTTCTCCTTCCTGTATAGGAATCGCTACATTGATAAAACACCTCTGTAGCAATATAACTTCATCTAAGATAAGATTGTAGCACTTTAAATTACACTAATGTGATTAAAGCTGTGCAACTTTTGTGTATAAACAAACCCTTAGCAGCTGCTGCTGTTTCAGTGATATTTTCTAGCTGAGAACATGTTACATCTAATGCATTGTAGGACTGAAAATATTGGCTTTCCTCTTAAAAAGCACTGCCTATCTGTGTAAAACTTGTTTTAAAGTAAGCACTACACTTAAACTGTTCATTTTATTTTTGAGTTAAGAATAGTTCAAGTTAAGAAGACTGTTTGTTTGTTTTTATGTTCTATGTTTTGCGATTTCCAGTTGGTCTTTAGTGGGAATGTAGATTCCTTATGGTAGCTTTTTGACTGATTTTAAAGACCGTAAAAAGCATAATTAACATGTTTTGTTGATTCCTTTCCTTGTAATTAGAAGAGAGATGCAAGAGACCCAGTGTACAAACTCAAGTTTTTCTAATAAGCCTTCAACAGACTGAGATTTTTGAACAGTATGTGGGGCTCTCAGACTCTTAAATAATTTTTTAGGTTGTCAGGAGAACTAACCTTTAGGCACTGTTAAGTCAACCAATCACTAGCTTTTTCTGCTTGCAGAAAAGGTGGAGCAGAAAAAATTAATCCTATTACAGAAAGCATAAACGTTTGATGTCAGCATAACCTTCAGTTGCTGTCTGGCACCCCCAAGCTGCTAAATTCTAAAAACGAATGCCAGGCTTTAACTGAATTCCCTCTCTGTGGATCCAGCCAAAAAGACACTGACTCCCAGAAATACTATCTGTATGATTGAACGAAGCCAACAATTTGTTTATGAAAATGGAACAGTCTCTTCTGAGCCTTTTTTTCATGACAGGTATATGGGAGTCCTAGACCCAACTTTTAAAGATATAGCAAAAATCCAAGCATGTGTACCACATTAGAACATGAAACTTAAGCTGTGCTCTTCTAGAAACCAGAGGTATGCTTTAGAAATACTCAAGACTTTTTTCTGAAGACCATCATAATGTTGGTAGGTCTTCATAAGCCTAAATTTTATTCCAGATTCAGTCAGGATAGCTTACTGAAAGCAAGAGTTATTTCAGTAAGAGCTATGTATACACTTTAAAATGTATTTGAAATTCAATACAGTTTTAGTTAAGTATGATGCTAATTGAAGAAATGTAAGAGATGATAGGGCTTGCTCTGTCTGTAAAGTAGCCCACATTCTGCTATAAGACTGACTTAATAATCTGAACTTAATATGTTAAACTAAATGTATATCCAAAGAGGTTTTTTTTTTAATTAAGCCAGAATAGAGAGGCTTGGAGGGATGTGCAGGAAATGTTGGGTAGAAGACTATAGAAAAAACACCAGAGCTGGTTACATGTAAAGCTCTGATCTGTGATTTTATTATATTCTGTCTGTGAATCCATTGTTAGACCTTGTAGAAATGTGTATAGCACTTCCCTAGAGGTCCTGCTGTCAATCTTTGAGGAGAGTATGTTCCTTCATGAATGAACTGCCCTGGAATCTTGACTGTAAAGACATCTCTTCCATTTCTGAATCCTCTGTTTGTCCATGGTTTTTTGCATTAGTACCCCAGCAAACCTGACCGTAAATGGAATTTGTTTTGACTGCAGTGCAAGGGAAGTTAGCAATTGACCTCTAAATCACTTAGGAAATATTTTCCCTTAGTTACCATCTCACGTTCAGTTTTGGAGGAGAGAATTTCCCCAATTTGACTGTTGAATACTAGCCAAGGGAGTCCATCCATACTATAAAATATAGTAAGAGGCAAATAACATATTGCCTAACTGACACTCCCCATTCTTTGGAGTTGGAATATAGCAGGTTCTTAAGGAAGCAGGGCTGGTCTAAAACAGAAGGATTAAAACTTAAATAACTTTCAGCTCAACTCCCAAATTTCTCTGTAAAAATCAGGATTAGAAATGAAAACTTAATGTGAATGGTCTTTATAAAGTGTGCAGTAGCAAGAGAAGCGCATGTAGTTTGTTAGAAACTGGTAGGTTCTAACTGGTTGTGCTGTTATGATTCTCATTCATAACGTTAAAAGTCCAGATTCTGCGTGTTTAGTCTATTTGTAAAACTATTTGAATAATTGTTGCTTAGCAGTGAATATTATACATGTACCCTCTCAAATTAACTGTTTATACAATTCAACTTTTGTGTGTGCATAACCTGGATAGATCAGGATCATGTAAATGCTTTATTGTCCATTTTAATCATCTAAGAATAAAATTCTAGTTCTTATCCCTCTCTGATTAAGGAAATTGGATTGACAGAATAATGGGCTGTTAGTATAAAGAGATTAATTAGCCTACATTTTACTTATTAAAATAAATTGCACTGCTATTAAAATAAATTGCACTGCTATTATAAATGTCTCCGATCCACATATCTGATAGACATTTGTAAAACGTGGATCCCTTGACTTAGTTTTTTCTAAGTTTAAAAAATGTCTAGCAATTTAGGTTGGGTTTATAGCTAATGAAAAGTCCTTGTTTAGGTCACACATTCTATGTGGGTAGCTAAAAATTTAACTGATAGTAGCTTTGAAAGAGCATATAATGAAGAGTAGGGTGTAATGATGTTATTTCTGAAGGGACTATGATCCATTTCATTATTAAACTGAGACTGTAGTGTTAATTAAAATGGAAGTGTTAGCTTAATTTATTTTTAACTTACGAGTCAGGTGAGACTTGCATGGATAGCACATGATAGGTTTCTATAAAGTTAAACCATTTTCAAGAACTCAAAATTATTAAAATATAGTGCTAAGTTGCTTTCGTAAACTGAAAATTCCAAATTCAAGGGGGTGTATACAACAGTATGTGATATTTCCAGAATTGAGCCTACTGTCTAGAGCAACTGACTAACATTTAATAGACTAAATTCTCAGACGTTTCTGTCAAGAAATCGCAAGTGTGCATTTGTTTGTCCAACTTAGGCACGTGAATAGCCCTGTGTGCATGCAGACATTGATTTGCACCTCAACTGGACACAGTCCTCTTGTAGTATGGCCCAGTGCTAAGGTTTATGTAGAGCTTTTAAAGACAAAAGGATGACTTTAGTACTCCAGACTAGTGCTCATAAGAAGCCATTTAAAAATACTTCTGCACACTTAACCTGCTTCAAGTGTTTTTAAAGCTGCTAAGTATTCTAAGTAAACTGCTTATATTTGAGCTAAATGAATGCTTTACAGCTTCCTGACAAGACATGTATTGCAGTCTTGTTTTTGAGGTTTTGAAAGCACAAAATCCAAGGCCGGTGCCTGATCAGGGCAAGCAAACTAATAGTTTTGAAATATTCTCCGATTGTAAAAAGATTAAAGAAAAACTTAAACACTACAACATGAATGACAACACCACCACCACCGCAATATTTACAATCCTAATGCCAATTAAATAGGTTCATTCTTGTAATCTGTTCCATGATGTAATTAAAAATGGGTTAAATAACCAAGGCCACGTCTTACCGAAATGAGCACCAAGATTGCTAGGGAGGACTTAAGAGGCAAAGAAAAATGTGGTGGTGTAATGATGGTAACTCATCTGTAACAGTGGAATATAACAGATTGAAGAATGCAGATACTAAAATATTAATACATATACCCTGACATTGCCTAGATAAAATTCCCTGAGCCACTAAATGTAAATGGTTCATATCACTTGATAGCATATCCTCAAAATAGAAAATTCAGTAAACTTAAATATGTGGTTGGATTAGTTGCCCTTCCAAATAGGGACATAGTATTGTCCTTCTGAAGAGTACAGTTTGAAATATTTAAGGAATTTCCTCTTGAGGTGAGAAGTATATGATAAACAAGCCTGGGGGGTGCTTTTTTGTGTGTGTGTTCATAATGTGATAGCCTTTGCGATGCATAATGAGAAAAATCTGTATTTCTTTTAGTTTCTGTGCTGTGCTTGAAGGTAGCGAGAATGACATGAGATTTGTATACTGTGCTTCCTGTATTTGCTACATGCTGAACAACTGGTCAGGCATGGATATGAAGAAAGCGATAGAATATATTAGAAGAAGTATGGTGAGTTGTGGGTTTTTTTTTTTTAGTGATATTCTTCAAATCTTAAGACCGTAGGTTTTCTGCATGCTGCAGCATGTGGCTAAAACAATCACCAGCGCTACTGAATACAAGCCATAACCTTTCATATAGTCCTTTTGTGTTTCCTGGTATACTGAGTTGAAAGAGGAGTAGTGGTACAGTAGTATTATAACTATTAAAAAAACCACAAACCTTGGAGGATCCAGTGTAATCTCCCTGGTGCAGCTAACATGTGGTTTGATCTTCCTGAACAAACTGGACAGAACAACATGTAACCATGTTTCTAGACTGCAACAGCCTTGGACTAAAGAAGCAGAGCTGTTCCAAAGTCTAAGATCATGGTTAAAACATCATTCCATCTCTCCTATACTGCAAGACAGACTTCAGTTGTTCACTGACATTGGATACTCTCTGTTGCCATGTTGCAGTCAGTAGGTCCCTCAGCATGGTAAGACTTATAACGTAGACACTGAAGATGGACATTCCCAGTTTGTAACTTTGACCCAGATGAAAAATAGGCAGTCCTCCATTTCCTATTTTCTTTTTTATAAATAGTATAAAACTAGTAGCTGAAATCGTATGCTGTCACATAGGTGTGGCATTTGTGCCAGGTAAGCCACCATCTGTGCATTCTGCTGCATTCCACCAGGGACACTGTTGCACGCAAATTAGCCGTAGCGTAATGGTGATTGATTGAGTTGCTTCTATCAGAATGTTTTAGGACTTTTAATGTGGCGTAGATATAAGCCTTACCGTAGCTGTACATTGCTCGGTGTAATTTGTAAATGACTGAGAACTTAGAACTGGTACTCCAGCCTCGTCCTCCTGGACTTGTCAGTTGCCTTTGTCACAGTTGACCATACTCCTCTTGTCTTCCCTGGGCTTCTCTGACTCTTCTCTTCTTTTCTTCTTCTGCTGTCATTGCTTCTTCAGCATGACCTTTGGAGGATTCTCTTCATCATCTACCTCCTCCCCCTGCTTTCTGAAGAGTTTCCATAGTGCTCTGTCCTTGGTCCAATTCCCTCTCTGCACCTTACCTCTGGATAATTTCATCTGCAAACACCATTTCAGCTATTGTCTGTATTTTCTCTCCCTACAGACCTATCTTCTTCCATCCAAACTGCCATCTTGGTCGGTCTGATATCTCCTTGTGGATGTTTGTCAGTTCAAACTCAACATGGCTAAAACAGAGCTCTTAATCTCCTCACCACCACGACTTCCCTTCTTCCCCCCCAGCCCCTCCCCCCTTCTTTGTCAATAACTGGACAACAGCACTAGCCTGCTTGTCACTTAGGCCCATAATCTGGGTGTCATCTTCAACTTGGACCTCTTTCTAGGTCCTCCCATCTGGGCTATGTCAGAAGCATGCAGAGGCTTTCTGAACAACATCTCTAAGATATAGCTTTTCCTATCCATCCTCACAGCCACCGCTCTCATCCAGGTTCCCATCATCTCGATTACTGCAATATCCTTCTCACTCATCTTAACTCTGCAATCTTACTTCACTTATCCAATCAGAATGGAGCTGCAAATATGATTTTCCTAGGCTGTCGCTTTAACCATGTCACTCCTCTTTACATCCCTCCACTGCTGTCACCACCTCTGTCACCTCAAACATAAGCTATTTGTCTTCATTTGAAGGTCCTTCATGTTCTATCCACACGTCTTGTCGTTCTCTGTGAAGATATTGACTCCTGCCTCTGATCAGCCTGTGATACAAGCCTCCATTGCCCACTTGTTAAATTTTCAGACACACAACTTTGTGCTTTCTCCCAGGGTGCCCCACGCACTTGGGAAGAGCTCCCAGTAAACATCTGCAAAATTAACGCATTCTCTTCCTTAAAACTCTCCTTTTCCCTCTATAAAAAGCTTGGCCATAGTTAGGCCACTGGCGTGCTGAGAGCACTGCCTGTCAAACTGATCAGTATTGTTTCCGTGTACTTCCCCAATCTGTCTGCATACACATCTGTTGTCATTTGTCTTATTCTTAGATTGTGAGCTCTTTTGGGGCAAGGACCATCTTTTTGTTCTGTTTGTACAGCACTTTGCACAATGGGATCCTACTTGATAAGTAAGGCTCTTTTGGCTTTATAGTAATACAAATAATAAGGGATCTATAGGAACAGGCTCTGCTAGCTCTATACTTACTGAGGAATCTTTTCTGTCGGGGAAATCCCCGGCAGTGTCTTCTCCCTGGCCATCTATATTTAATTCTGGGCCAGTGTCAGAAAATCGCTGCTACATGGTGTGACCCCAGTGCAGGCCTGGTTATAGGTGAGCTTAAGTGTTGCTATCGGGGCTAGGTACATTTACTTACACATTTAGGAACCTAGGCTTTTTTAGTACACTTTTCTAACCCCAACAGTTTGCAAAATATTGAAGCTGAAGAGCACGTCTTCCTGATTACACTTTTGCTTCCCCCACACTTGAATTATGATATCGTTTTAGCAGCCAATATTTCAAGAACCAGTAGAGCTAGAAACCAATGCTTTATATCATCAGAAATTAAAATAAAATTAACCACTGCTGTTATACTAAGACTGCTGTGTGTGGTATTGTGTAGGCTGCCAGGATGATTGATTTTTCCCACCATATAAACAAGTCTTGCTGGATGTTTAATAAACAAATATAAGAGCCACAGTTAAATCAGCCTATAATGGATCCGTTGCATGAAGTGTAGAATCCCTGAAAGAAAATCTGTAATGTTGCTATTAAATTCTGAGTACTGCAAATAACCTAAAATAAAAAATTTATATTCAGATGTAGCCAGGAAATTTATTTTTGAAGTTAGTTTTATTTCAATGTAAGACTTGCCTATCTAATACAAGCTAAATATATCCTTGCTTTGGTTTTTTTCTTGCCAATGCTTAGCTCTATTATTTTTCTACAATAGTATCTTGTTTTGACAGTCCACTAATTACAAGTTAAAATAGATGGCATCATTAGTGAACTGCTGTCATACAAAGATGTGCTTTTGTTTCATCATATCTTATGTCACCATTTGCAAGTACATGAGGTCTCTTTATATATCTGAGTGCAAGTCATAGTTTTTGAACTTATTTTTTTAGTAATGCAAATTGTGACATGCAACTGAGGTACAAATAACTCGTTTAAGTAGCAGTGAGATTGATTAGCTGTAATAGATGTTTGTAGCTGAACTCCTACATTCAAATTCTAAAATTTCCTATTGTGTCAGAATTGAGACACAAACTTTAAATCCAAAAATTGCTAATGCAACTTGAATTGTAGAATTAAGCACATCAGGAAAGGGAAAAGTTTTAAGACAGAACATGCTTTTCAGACTAGAACTACACTTTAATGCTGTAACTGTCTAAACATTGCATCTTTATAGATAATAGCTCTCTGTGTATTCGCGTTGTACCTAATGCCTTTACTGACTGCAATAAGTGGGTTCTTTTTATTCCTGTTCGGAACCTGTTTCTGCAGTGATTTTTTCAGCTTTCCCTCGTCAGTAGAACTATCAAGTTCGGACTGCAGAATTTTTATTGTTCATGTGTCTTAAAGTCCATTTTGACTTTCGTATTCAGGGGTGAGTTTGTGATACTGAGGGGGAAGAAAGATTAGTGAACTGAACAGGGGTGATTTGAAATCATTGATGCAATAAATATAAATGCCGTTTTTCATTACCCTTTAGAGTAGAGGGACAAATTAACTACTTTGATTATGATCATATCTCTACAGATTGACTGTGGTGCAAATGGCCAGGGGTTGGAGTTAAGATTGTGCTTAATTGATTTACACATTTCCTAATTTGGATAGGATTTAATTATTTAACTTTCATACAGTAGCAATGAAGAATTCTTTTCATTGTCCTTTTTAAAATAAAAATTAGAAAATTAGAGACAAAAATATCCCCATTAATTTAACAGGATCAGATCCTCAAAAACAACTAGTGCCTGTGTCTGTTAAAATTTCAGACTAATTGTGCAGCTGAACATAGTGCACTATTTGGGTTGCACACTTAACTTTTCCCCAGAGCTAATTACTTTGCAGTACATAAAGCACACCACCTCCTTTTACAATTATTCTGTTTATAGAGGTAACTAGCTTCGCCAGCCTAGCTCTTCTTAACTCCAGTGCTAATCATTTTGCCATTGCTCAGCAGTTAATGGGCATTTAAAGCTTGGTAGCACATGGGGACTCCATGCTCAAAATGCACAACTAACGGCTTACAGGAACTTTGTGTTGCATATGCTCAGTCTTCGAATGTTCATAGTGGTTGCTTAGAATCAACTTTTCCAAAGTTAGCCAAGGCCATGCTCCTGTTTAAAGTTTATTTACCTTCAGGCAGTGACAGTCGTGTGATCTTGAAGTGCTGGGCACCTGCTGTTTTGCTAGAAATAGGAACGTGGAAATCAGACCAGTGGTCTGTCTTGTCAATATCCCATCTCTGATGGTGGCCCCTATTAGCTGCTTCAGAGGAAGATATAAGAAACCCCTGGTCAACAGTTAAGGAATAACCTGTCTATAGTCAACAGTTATGGAATAACCTAGCCATAGGGTAGTTTGCTTCGTAATTCTGCTAGTGATTTAATTTATTCTCTGAAGTAGGAGGATCTATATGGAGCCTTTATTTTTGTGTGTGCATGACGTGCGCACAAACGCTGGATAGTCAGTATAAATATTGAATCCTTTTTGCAATCCTACTTTAAGCACTTGGTGTCTAACGACAGAGTTCCACAGGTGGTTTACGCATTTCTATGAACATTTTTCATATTACTTCTGTATATCATTTATTGTTTTGTTTATGCATCAGTCATGTTTCCTCTGAACAGTCCCAGACTCTGCATTTTCGTTACACATGCTTGGTTTGTCAGGGTACTACTTGCTGCAGATCAATCCCTGCTTCTTCCCCAAGTCCCTCTCGCAATTCAAGTCTCTCATGCCCTACCCATATGTTACTCTCCCCCCCATCCCCCCGGCCCGGGTCATCTCTGTTCCACGCAGAATGAAGATGGAGACATCTGGACTGTGGCTTGATGGGTGCGAGGGAGTTGAGGATAAGAAGAAGAGATGAGTGGGAGT
This sequence comes from Gopherus flavomarginatus, assembly GCF_025201925.1. Taxonomy (NCBI): domain Eukaryota; kingdom Metazoa; phylum Chordata; order Testudines; family Testudinidae; genus Gopherus; species Gopherus flavomarginatus. The sequence goes on along the minus strand of NC_066619.1, from coordinate 73,626,703 downwards.
GTAGGCAGGGTGTTAAATGTCTCATGGTATGTCTACACTGCAGTTAAAAACCTGTTGCTGGCCTGTGTCAGCTGACTCAGGCTGGCGTTAAGCGGCTGTTTTACTGAGGTGTCAATGTGCAGATTCAGGCTCGAGCTGGGCTCTGGGACACTAAGGGGGGGAAGAGTCCCACAGCTCAGGCTCGAGCCTGAGCCCAAATGTCTAACCACAGTTAAACAGCCCCTAATCCTGAGCTCCGTGAGCCCAAGTCAGCCGGCATGAGACAGTTGCGGATGTTTAATTGCAGTGTAGACGTATCCTTAGTTGATTGTTACCTAGGTCTCTGGTACTGGGTTACACTCTAGCAACCTTAACTCAGTTAACTAAATGATTTGGGGGGTGGGGGTTTATACTGAAGTCTAACTGCAACTAAAATAAAACAAATTTGAGTTTAAAATCCCAGAAACGAAAGCGCATTGCGGTATATACTATTGCTTCAGTATTGTGGCACAATGGGCGAGTAACACCCACTGCACAGACATCCATTGATACAGGATCATGTGAATTGGAATTCCTAGGAAAATGGAGTGAGCTCGGGATGCAACATCAGCCCTTTACTCTTTGCTTTAAAATGTTTACATCAGAATGACTAAACTATTTTTAAAGGTGATATTTTATAGAATAACTTCAGTTCGTCCAGCAGAATGCTGATGCTTTCCTTTTCCCTTAAGTGTAGATTGTTGTTGCAGTTTATCACAAGGCCTTTGTCTTCTCTGCAGAATGTATTGTATTTAAGCACTGTGCTGTTTACATGAACTAGTGGCCTAACTGTTGCATTCTTGTACTGTAAATGACTCTTGATTTGGGAACAGACATAGACAAATAGGATAGTCTCTTGTCTTGTCTAGAGTTTTGCAGACGCTTTGGCTCCTTAAGGGGGACACAGCTCCTGCAGAATGTATTTTAAAACATCCACAGAATTGGCTTTTCCTTCCCACTTAACTTGGCACTGTAATGCTGTGTAATTCTAGAACCTTAACTTTAGCATTTTAGCATGTAATATTTGAAACAGAAACAATATGGTTTTTTTAAAAAAAATTTAGAAAATACCTATTTAAAAACTCATGTGTTCAAACTGTGCTGCTTTGCTGACAGGTCAGTGTGATGATAACTTTTGCTCCACAATGTATGCCTTTTTGAAACGCTATTGGCCAGTTAAAACTAATTGAAATAGATGTTGTAGTTGGTGTGGTTTGTGATGCAGGTCTTGCTAATAAAGTGAGAAGTTACATATCAAAATACATGTGTAAACAATCTATTTCTGAAACAGCTTTTTCTTTTTCAGTCTTATGATAATGGGCTGGCACAGGGAGCTGGACTTGAATCTCATGGTAAGCACCTTAAAGTGTTTCTCAATTCTTAAAAACAGCAGCAATTAAATGAAGCTTCTTTAAACAATGCTGGGATCCAGCATGCATGCCTTTCCTCCCTTGTTGGTGTTTTGGGTTTTCAGGAAAGTGCGGTGAAGAGGGACAAATGAAACGGTTCTCCCAGAGCGTGTGGGTTCTCCCAGAGCGTGTGGGCTTCTTCCCTTGCCATGAATGTCTCCATCTCAAGACTAGACCAAATAAGGTCCTAAGAATTTTCTTAGGCCATGGCTACACTTACAGTTCTGCAGCGCTGGTAGTTACAGCTGTGTTCGTACAGCTGTGTAGGGTCAGCGCTGCAGTGTGGCCACACAGACAGCTACCAGCGCTGCAGTGTGGCCACATTTGCAGCGCTGTTGGGAGTGGTGCATTGTGGGCAGCTATCCCAGTATTCAAGAGGCTGCAACATGCTTTTCAAAAGAGGGGGGTGGGGTGGAGTGTGACAGGGAGCGTGGGGGAGACAGAGAGGTGGATTTTTGGAGCTGACACTGTTCTCAGCTCCCTGCCTTGCAAGTTGTAAGGACTGGAAGATACACAGTGCCTACCTTCAATCATTTTAAAAGTTTTGACCTTTCCCCCACCTGTCTCTTATTCTCTAAATGCTAATTATGCACTCCTAAATAGTCGTCAGACCACACAAACAGTTGCTCAACATTACCCCTCCCCCCTCTCTCCTCAAGCAAACAGCTTTGAACATTCCAAAGCAATTCTCCTGCCTTCGCTGGCTCGCTCGCTGGAGCACAGAGCAGCTGTGTTTGTTTTTAGCAAGTAGCTACGGGGAGATCAGAGTTCAGCCATTCTTCTGGTTTGTTGTGGACAGGAATTCTGGGATACCTCCTTATACCCCGGAGGCCAATAAAAGCGCTGGTGGTGTCCACACTTGCTGACCAGCGCTGGATCACCAGCGCTGGAATCGCTACACCCGAGGCAGACCAGGTGTACAGCCAGCGCTGCAACCAGGGAGTTGCAGCGCTGGCTGTGCTTTGCAAGTGTGGCCACATCCTGAGTTGCAGCGCTGTAACCCCCTCACCAGCGCTGCAACTCTCCAGTGTAGCCAAGCCCTAACTCCAGTACTCTTACCTCAACAACTCTCTGATCTCCTCCCTCTCTGATCTCTGTTCTCATTTTTCACTGGGTCAATTGTTGCAGCACTTCTTCCTGATGATACAGCCCAGTTCTACCAGCTGTGGATGTAGCCTATAATCATTTCCTGTGTTGAACCACAGAGTCTGCTTGGGGCTGAATTTTAAAACTACAGTTAATTTTTATTAAAAAAGCAAATAGTGACTCAAGTCAGGAATTCTTAACTAGGTGTTTTTCTGGAGCACAAACATTCCATTTCTCCCTTTGCAGCAACAGACAGTGCTGGGAAAGGTAGGCACACCCTGGAGCAGCTGGATCATCTCTAATTTTGAGACTTTGTGTTTATATGAGGCCTACTAAATGCTAGTCAGTCGTAATCTTACCACTGGTTTCTTACGTAATTGCATCCATGTTTTTCCATGGTATGCTGAAGTTACTTTGTGTCTCCTACATTTGAATGGTTAGAATGAAAGTCCATGGGCTTGATTCTCACTGCACCAACTTCAAAGCCCCTTTACACTTCCAGTGGTGTAAAGGGATCTTAGTCTAAATGAGACTCAGGCTCCATGTCTTATTGTATCTACAGCTTACTCAGGTTCTTCCTCAGGACTTTTTTTATCCTACTCAGAGGCTGTGTCACAGATTCCGTGTATAATTACAAGGAATAGCTGGAATTCTGGGAGGTAATTCACCATTGTTTTATCTACAGTCATGTTTCAGAAAATCTTACAAGTTGAGTTAGCATGGAAGTCATAAAGAAACTGGGATTTCCCTTTTGGTTCCAGATTTCTCTTCAACCTCAGTTTAAAATGTAAGAGAGTCACAATTTGAGTATTGTAGTGCTCTTTGGTATAATACAGGGGTCCTCAAATGTTTAAATAGTGTAGACCACATCTTAACATAGATTTTTCTTATGGCCACCTTCCCTCCTGTTATCACAGAACGTCCCCATGGCACCAATAGTAACTGCTTATATAGAAAAGTGATTTTAGGAATGTATTTAGTGTGGGTATGTTTGCTCTCACTGCAGTTCAGCAAGTGAAACTTAAGTGGAGTAAGCAACCAGTCCCTACTGGACCACTGCAATTTAAGAACCTCTGATTATAGTGCATTTTGCTGGGGCTTCTATTAGGTGTAGCAATGTGGAGGCTGGGAAGAGTGCAGAACTGCCAGCAGTGTGTAACTGACTCAATCTCTGAGCCAACTAAATACACTAAGTTATCTGCAGATTATATTATGTACTCTCATAGATAGTTTAGTAGCCTGATTGGGAGATGTCTAGTTTGTCCAATTCAGTGTCTCCATTAAAGGAAACCTAGAACTAGTATCTGCTTAACAGGCAAATGCTGAGAGCAGTTCATAACAGGCCTACCTTCGCTGCTATGTTTTTATCCCACTATAATTGTGGGGTCACTGAACCGATTGGGAGACATTTTAATGAGGACATTTATGTAATTGTGTAACTGCAGCAACTCATCTGGGTGATGCATCAACATTGATTAGCTTCAGAGAGAGTGTGTCTAGCCTTGTTTGGTTAGGACTGGCAGTTGCGTTGTAGATGAAACATAGGAATCTGGGATGAGGAAGGGGTGATTTGGAGTGAGGTGGTTCAGCAGCCAGCTGTTTACAGGCCTGAAACAAGTAAATCTCCAAGTTGGAGCGGCAGCAGGAAGAAAACAGCTGTAGTAAATGTTCTGTAGGAATTAGAGGTTGGGAGGGGATAGGGGACTTTTTCTTCCCCTTCCTCTTTGAAAGGGAGAGAAACTTCCACTGTGTGATTCCAAAGTAAATCTAATCATGCATGCGAGAATTTGGTGTATTTTAACTGAAACCTTTTTCCTTGTACTGGAATGATGTGGCTCGCTCACTTGCTGAGCCTGCCTCTTTAAATTTGACACCACTGCTTCAGATAGATTCCTACTTCCCATTAGCTGCTTGTGTAATGTTGCAGCAGTGAGTAGTGGTGGTGCCACTGCCAGTGGGCAAATGAGCAAGAATATTTACATAAATGGGGCAGCACTGAGACCCTCCAATTTCCATTTGTAATAGTACGTGTAATACTTTGACCTCTGTGTTGGGTTAAGGATCACCTTATTTGTCTGGGTTTTTAGACTTCAGACCTTTCTGTACTCCTTTACACTACTCTCTGTTTGATATTTTTTTATTACTACTTGGTAGCTTGTCTGATCTTAATCAGAAGTTTTAACTTCAATGAGAAAAGGTTGCAGAAACAGAATTTTCTCTTACAGGTGGCTCCACGTTCTGTGGTATCGCCTCACTGTGCTTGATGGGTAAACTGGAGGAAGTATTTTCAGAGAAAGAACTGAACAGAATAAAGAGATGGTGCATAATGAGACAACAGAATGGCTATCATGGACGACCCAACAAACCTGTAGATACCTGCTACTCATTTTGGGTAGGAGCAACACTTAAGGTAATACAATTGCTACAATATATGTATTAACCTGTTTGACTCGGTTAACCAACCTTCATCTCCTCAAGTTAATTATATAGTCAGTGGAAGTAGGCTTGGTCTTTGAATTACTAAACTATTTTGATCTCTGTATAGTTATGCACTGGGCTACACATGTCTGCTGCTTTCTTGCAAGAAGACAGGATACTAAAACTTACCATAACTATGCCCCAGTGCACCACTTATATCTGTTAAAATGGTAAAGCTTCTCTTTATGTAGGTATTTCTGTAACACTAATTTTTTTTTCCAGCTCTTGAAAATATTCCAATATACAAATTTTGAGAAAAACAGAAATTACATCTTGTCAACTCAAGATCGTCTTGTTGGTGGATTTGCCAAGTGGCCAGATAGCCACCCAGGTAAATTTATTTCTCAGAATCTTGATGTGTTTTGTGTTGCAAAATGTATTCCAGTGGTCCAAGAGCTGGCTCATTTTTAACACAAGTAAAGGAATATTTTTAATTCTTCCCCCTGAGAAATATATGTTATGGCTTACTGTTGCACCTAATTGGAAAGCTAATATGTTTAATGTAAAGTATACATCTCCCTCTGCCCCTTTTCCTTGTTTAAAGTGTCACAAATAAACTGCCCCTTATTGAAAGAGAAAATGGCAAACAACCTGTTCATATTATTTAGTATCTGAATAGTATTTTCATGTATTTAAAAACATTGTAGCTAAAGAGCATAGACTGTGTAATGGGTATTTATCAAGGGCCCATTTACAAATATTCCCGAGCCTGTTCTTTTTAATAAACATACTAAGAGCACATCAGACAATATCGCTAAATCTTTTGAAAAAGCTAATGCAAAAAGCTTAAAGTACTAATGGTACCTATAACTTTTCATCTATCTGTAGGCTTGCAGAGTTCAATTTTTACTTTTTATAACTGGTGGAAGAGGAGGAGGATTTATTTTTAAACTTTTTTATTCATTTAAATGTTCACAGTTGCAAGAAATTACACAGTGGGTTTCAGACAGTGGGGAGCATCAGACAATATTTAATGAGGGGTTGAGATTCCAAAAGTTAACTATATAACCATTAGAACACAAATTGTCAACATCACATGTCAAAATATAAAAAGGCAATATCCTTAATCTTCATTCAGTGTCGAGGAAAAAAATTACATTAACTTTGGCATAAGGGAAATTTGTATTCCAAATGCTTTACAAATCTAAGAACAATTCCTTTAATGTTTTTGGAGAAAAAGCTAAATCTAACTCTCAGATTGAAAAACTAGCAGGAGTCCTGTTCAGTGTGAGCATATATACAATTTCACACATCAGCATCAATGTGCAGTGATCAGCACATACAAGTTCACTGTTCTCCACGTTGCTTGCTTAGTGAGGAAGACGTAGTTATAATACAAGATATTCACTAGCAGAAAACATGTACACAGAACTATTAAAAATACAGGATAACAGTGCAACATGTTTGAAGTACATTTGTATCTCATATACATTTTTGCTATAAAATAAATATTCATAGAATATCAGGATTGGAAGGGACTTCAGGAGGTCATCTAGTACAACCCCCTACTCAAAGCAGGACCAATCCCCAACTAAATCATCCTAGCCAGGGCTTTGTCAAACCTGACCTTAAAAACCTCTAAGGAAGGAGATTCCACCACCACCTCCTTAGGGAACCCATTCCAGTGTTTCACCACCCTCCTAGTGAAAAAGTTTTTCCTAATATCCAACCTAAATCTCCCCCACTGCAACTTGAGACCATTACTACTTGTTCTGTCACCTGCTGCCTCTGAGAGCAGTCTAGATCCATCCTCTTGGGAACCCCCTTTCAGGTAGTTGAAAGCAGCTATCAACCCCCGCCCTCCTTCCCATTCTTCTCTTCTGCAGACTAAACAATCCCAGTTCCTCAGCCTCTCCTCATAAATCATGTGCTCCAGCCCCCTAATCATTTTTGTTGCCCTCTGCTGCACTCTTTCCAATTTTTCCACATCCTTCTTCTAGTGTAGGGCCCAAAACCAGACAAACCACTCCAGATGAGGCCTCACCAATGCCTAATAGAGGGGAATGATCACGACCCTCGATCTGCTAGCGGTGCCCCTACTTACACAGCCCAAAGTGCCGTTTGCCTTCTTGGCAACAAGGGCACACTGACTCGTATCCAGCTTCTTGTTCACTGTAACCCCTAAGTCCTTTTCTGTAGAACTGCTGCCTAGCTGCCCGGTCCCTACTCTGTAGCAGTGCATGGGATTCTTGCTGCCCGGTCCCTACTCTGTAGCAGTGCATGGGATTCTTGCTGCCCGGTCCCTACTCTGTAGCAGTGCATGGGATTCTTCCATCCTAAGTGCAGGACTCTGCACTTGTCCTTGTTGAACCTCATCAGATTTCTTTTGGCCCAATCCTCTAATTTGTCTAGGTCTTTCTGTGTCCTGTCCCCACCCTCCAGCGTATCTACCACTCCTCCAAGTTTAGTGTCATCTGCAAACTTGCTGAGGGTACAATCCATGCCATCCTCCAGATCATTAATGAAGTTATTGAACAAAGTGGGCCCCAGGACCGACCCTTGGGGCACTCCACTTGATACCGGCTGCCAACTAGACATGGAGCCATTGATCACTACCCGTTGAGGCCGATGATTTAGCCAGCTTTCTATCCACCTTCTAGTCCATTCAGTCCATACTACTTTAACTTGCTGGTAAGAATACTGTGGGAGACTGTATCAAAAGCTGTGCTAAAGTCAAGGAATAACACATCCACTGCTTTCCCCTCATCCCAGAGCCAATTATCTCATCATATAAGGCAACTAGATTAGTCAGGCAATGACTTGCCCTTGGTGAATCCATGCTGACTGTTTCTGATCACTTTCCTCTCCTCTCAGTGCTTCAAAATTGATTTTTTTGAGGGCCTGCTCCATGGATTTTTCCAGGGACTGAGGTGGGGCTGACTGGCCTCTAGTTCTCCGGATCGTCGTCCTTCCCTTTTTTAAAGATGGGAACTATATTAGCCTTTTTCCAGTCATCTGGGACCTCTCCCGATCACCATGAGTTTTTAGAGATAATGGCCAATAGTTCTGCAATTATATCTGCCAACTCCTTTAGCACCCTCGGATGCAGCTCATCTGGCCCCATGGACTTGTGCTCGTCCAGCTTTTCTAAATAGTCCTTCCCAGGGGCGGCTCTAGGTATTTTGCCACCCCAAGCACAGCAGCCAGGCTGCCTTTGGCGGCTTGCCTGCGGGAGGTCCCCAGTCCTGTGGATTCGGCAGCATGCCTGCGGGAGGTCCGCCGAAGCCACGGGACTAGCGGACCCTCCGCAGGCATGCCACCAAAGGCAACCTGCCTGCCGCCCTCACGGAGACTGGCAAAGCACCCCCCGTGGCTTGCCGCCCCAGGCACAGGCTTGGCATGCTGGTGCCTGGAGCCGCCCCTGGTCCTGAACCACTTCTTTCTCCACAGATGGCTGGTCACTCCGCCCCCACCCCCCATGCTGTGTTCCCAGTCTGGGAGCTGACCTTGTTTGTGAAGGCAGAGGCAAAAAAAGCATTGAGTACATTAGCTTTTTCCACATCCTCTGTCACTAGGTTGCCTCCCTCATTCAGTAAGGGCCCCACAATTTCCTTTTCCCCCTTCTTGTTGCTGAACTAAAGTCTTTTTTTGCTGACCTGTGTACATGTGACAAGGTCCTAAAACAGTCTAGTTAGAGGGCTACTAGTTGATGAGCTATCACAACTCACAGGGTATACCATTACCCCATGAATGTGGATGAGAGTTAAATAAAATTCAGCTTCTTAGTCAACATTTTTCTTTCTTTGCCTAAGTGTAAATTTCAGTTATTATAGATGAAAATATTTTCATCTTTGATTTGTGTGTATGGTAAAATTGACATTTACTGACATCAATAAAAATTAACCCCTTCCATGCCTAATTATGTGCTTGATATATGTGTAATTGTTAGAGCCCATGTATGTGTAGGAAGGAGGTAGCTCAGTAATAGGTAATCAGATCTTGGATACAATTTGAAAATATACTGGGATTCAATGGAGATGTATCAGAATGTGAAAACAAACCTTGCACTGGTAATAACTTTTGTAGCAGCATTTAGGATAAAGTATAAGGATAAACAGTCTGTAACTCAGTAGAAGAAGATAAAATGTAGTCATAATAAAGGCAGCAACTGTTCAGTATCTTCATGCGACAGAAATTTCAGCCTAGCTATATTTCAGTTAGTAGCGCTAATTTATGGGCACATACAGTATTTAAAGTTTGAAAGAGTGGTTCTGCTCTTATAATAATGGCTTTGTGAGTTTCTGTGTTTATCATATCAGTGTCCAGATCAAATGAGCTCGCTTTGCACGTAACTGCTGGTCCTGTAGAAACTCCTCAGGGATCAGGCTGAGTTCTTTCCTTCTCATGCATGACCCCCGGTAATAGTCTGCAGTTCAAATGAGACCCCCAGTAGCACCTGAGCCAATCTCATTGGTTTTCACGCTCTGTGGGCTTGCACAGGTATAACTTACTGAGACCTAGGCCTTGTCTACACGTAATCTTTGTGCCAATTTAACTGTTATATTGGGTAGGAGGGGTTGATTTTCCTCCTCCCTCCCCCCCCCCCCGCCACAGTACTTAAATTGGTATAATCCCTGGTGTGGACACAGTTGTTATATTGGTATAAAAGTGATTTATGCCAGCATAGCTTATTCTCCTTCTCTACAGGAATTGCTATACTGTTATGAGCACCTTTGTACTCCTTACTGTGTCCATGCTAGACACTTTGTATCACTTGAACCATTCTGGTGTAATTAAAGTGGTACAATTTATGTATATAGACTAGACCTTAGTAAAGTATTACTCTGGTAACTGGGTTTGCAGTACTAATAGAAATAAAAAGTAAAGTTAAAGGAAATAATTGAGTATGCATATGGACAGCTGTATTGAGTAAGATGTTGCTTTTACATACGTTCCTCAGAGTAAATCTGTACTTTCAAGGCTAAAACTCATGGCCCGTCACTGTTCATGCTTGGAAAGGCAAACAGTGCTTGTGGATTTTTAGCAATCTTTCCTTCATCCTATAACTTTGCTAATCGTTTAGCTATCAAAATGTTACTTTCAGCAAGAAGCGATTTTTGGATTTTTTTTTTTTTTCCCCAGGCTATACAACAGCTGTAGCACCTCAGTATTTTCATTGGGTCTCTGTTACCTCTTAATTTTTCGTCTCCTCCTTCCCTTCTAAATGGCATCATTCTTGTGATGTGCTCAAGCTTTTCTGGTGTAGATTTAACATTTAACATTATTTCCATCCCAAGCCCCCATATGCAGCTTTACTAGCTAGTTGACTAGTTTTAATTATTTTAGTGACCTATAGCTTGGTACAAGAGGAGCTCCAGAATGCTCCTGTTGCATTAAAAGCCATTTAAACAAACGTCTAACCACCTTTTTTCCTTGAAGAGCTAGGATACTTTGTGCTGAATAAGGAAGAGTTCAGACAAAATTGTACAGGAAAAAATTATTCTTTGGACATTGATTGAAGTCTTGTGAGGTGTAGCGGTATTTGCTGTGCATCTTGTAGATCAATCATTACCATTGTAAGGGAACTGAAAACCCCCTTTTCTTTATCTAGGTGCACTTCTTGCTTTATTAATACACTAGAAAAAAGCAGCCTGTTGAAAAGCTAAACTGCATGAAAGGTTTCTTAAATGTATTTTAAACTATAAAACTGTGTGTATTAAAGAAGACTCAAGACTGAAATTTGGGTAAAAACGAACTTTCCTACTTTGGTTTTTGTATTGGGCACGCACATACTCACTGTGTACTTCCTGCAACGCATGTCTGCTGTGTTCCTGTAACCGTCGCTCTCTTTTTTTTTTTTTTTTTTTTTTTTAGAGCATGCGTGTGATAAACTTTTTTTTCTTCCTGACCACAAAAATGGAACAGGGCAGGTTGAATGTGGAACTGCAGGGATTATGAACGTTTTATCCTGATCACTCTGGCATTATCTGCATCTAGAAAAAAAATCGCTGGTATGCCCAACTCTCTTCTAACCTTGGCAGCTCATGAAATATACACATCCCAAAAGCCTGGATGTCTCCTAGTAACAAATTGGTATATTTTTTTCTTTTTTGCTGCTGTTCAATATCAACTATGTAAGACTTCACAAAATTACAATTGCTGTATACGTCTACTGTGACACCTTTTTTCCCGGCTGTTTTTCCCATGTAGCTGCTGACATAAGTTCCTGTTCCTGATTTTAAGAAAAGCTAGAGTGGCATAGGTGAAAAGAGACTATCCTGCTTTATAAAAATGCAGTTCTACCCTGAACGGTGACTGACTATAGAAATGGCATGATAAAATTCCACATTTGTGAGTCAATGGCTTCTGTAACAAATTTGCAGTTTAAATGATTTTTTTTAACTGCAGACAGTCCCTGCAAATTCAGTCTGACTTTCAGATCCCAGGCTATGTTCTCTGCTGTTGTAAAGGTTCTCCCAACCTAATTCTGTCCTCATTTACATCTGCAATTCAAAGCATGCTGTCAGTGAAATTATAGAACCCTGTTGCTTTCATTGTAACAGAGCAGGATTTGAAGATAGTGAGGACTGCATAGATGGCCCTGCAAATTAAACTTAACAATTCTGTTGATAGGTGGGCCAAGAAAAATGCAGTTCATAATCCTTGTGCTGTTTTGATCTGCAAAGCTGCAAGTTTGGACCAGTGTAACTCTTGATCTCTGGGCTGTTAAATAAGAAACCCTGCTCCCTGTTGTGTAAAATCACTGAAAGTACAACTGTAGCTGAAATACTTCAAGCTGATTCTCAGAAATTGTGAGGACAGCAAAATGGAGAATATTCCATTTTTAGTAAACTAGACAGATATGTGCATACTGGATTGCAGAGTACATCTTTATCGTTTCAGAGCACAATAAATTAAGTCTTTCAACACCCTTGTAGCATTGTTGTTCCTATTTTTCCCATGTAGCTGCTGAGATGGGGAAACTGAGACAATGATTTGTCTGGTGAATCTGTCACTGCAGAAATCCAGGAACACTTGACTCATAGGCCTGTGTTCTATTAATTAATTATACACTTTCCCTAGTGTTTGCATAAGGCAAACAAAAGCCAACTTTTTTCTTTGTTTAAAAAGCTTTCACATTGTTATGCATTTAAGAAGATTGCCCTGTCTTGCATTAATTCTGCTGCTGCCCAGTGACAAGTATCAAGAACAATAAGAAATCTGTTTTTACAACTGGATCATTTCAAAATGAGTAATTCCATTAATATCTATTTCCCCCTCACTACTTGTGTGTAAATCCCATCACAGTTAAAGCTTCAGAGGAGAATAGGCCCCAAATATTTCCTTTTCCCCATATTGAGCACAAAACAGTACCAAGACTAATATCTAGATTTTTATACACCACACACATCACCATACTAGCTGAGCTGACATAAAGTGCAGTACAAAATACAAACAAAAGGAGAGCGATCTGGAAGCATACACAAAGCATAGGTGAGACAGAAGGAAAATGGGAAATGGAGAATTAGCTTGATAAAACATGGAGAGAGAGAGAGAATAATCTGAAAACAAAACAAATGTACGGAAAACATTAAATGTAAAACTATTTGAGTACAACAGCCTAAATTTAAGATTTGGCAAGGAAGCAGTGCAAATGATACTTCATCCATTTGCTATGTTCTGTGGTTGTCTTCTGCCTGTGTGCCTTATTCACAAAATATTTGTCTCCACAACTTCTGGCCTTCAAACGCCTTGAGATTTTTGTTATTGCTTCAAATAGAAAAAGCAGTGCACAGTTCAGGCTGTCACAGTCAGTATGTTTTGGCTGGCATTAAATTCTGCATTAGGGTATGGCTACATTTGGAATTTCAAAGCGCTGCCGCGGCAGCGCTTTGAAGTGTGAGTGTAGTCAGAGCGGCAGCGCTGGGAGAGAGCTCTCCCAGCGCTGCATGTAAACCACATCCCTTATGGGTGTAGCGTGCAGCGCTGGGAGCCGCGCTCCCAGCGCTGCTGCCCTGATTACACTGATGCTTTACAGCGCTGTATCTTGCAGCGCTCAGGGGGGTGATTTTTCGCACCCCAGTTGCAGCGCTGTAAAGTGTGAGTGTAGCCAAGGCCTCTGTCTGCACTGTCCTGCCACAGCTTCAGAGCCTTTGGGTTAAATCCGCCATATATGGGCAGTTGAGTGGTACTTTGTAAAGCGATTTCAGTGAGCATGCTTGGGGAGTTTTCCCAGGGGTGAGCTGTCACTGGCAGACACATTTTCAGTGAGATCACCCAGAAGGAGATGTGTAGTGAGCACAACAATGATGCTTTATAAGGAGGCTTTCTTTTGGATATTTGGCCTGAGTATGTGCAGATATCTTTCTGCAAACTTCAGTTTGGTTATTGTGAAATTACAATGAAATGAAAAAGGTTATGGAGCATAGATATGGGTGGAAGGGCCATATAAGAGGTATCTTCCCCAGCGTTAGAGAAATCCCCCTGGATGGGCTGGTGGAGGTGTTACAGTGTTACTTGTACTTTCCAGATTCTGCCTTTTCGTAGCTGCTAGTACCAAAATACATCTTGCTGTTTTAATGAATAGTCAGCTATCACCTAGCCCTCATCTGCAGAGGTTGCTGATACTGTAACAGAAGTAACTTTTCTATGCTAAAAAAAATCCTCTTCTGGTTTTAGAAGGAAATATTTTCAGAATGTCTGGGAGAGAATGCTTTAAACAAGCTCCTGACTCTCTCAGGCTCTTATGTGATCAGCTAGCTGGGAGAGCTCCTTACTGAATAAAGTAGCTGTGCTTCCTAGAATCTAATCTTAGGACAGACATTCCAGACCATCTCCTCATACTCAGTGTGCGGTAGGGCTTGGTTAACTATTTTATATTTGGAATTAAATAAAGCAAAATATAACTAGGAACTTCTATTTGCCATTTATCTTTCAGGGCTTGACTTAAAATTGGTTGGTGTTTTGGAACACAAACAGTTGGTTATTACTGCATGATCCACCAGGAAGCATTTACATTTTAACTAACTCCTTTACCATTTTGTTTTCAGATGCTTTGCATGCATACTTTGGGATCTGTGGCCTGTCATTAATGGAGGAATCGGGCATTTGCAAAGTTCACCCAGCCCTGAATGTAAGCACAAGAACCTGTGAGCGCCTTCAGCACCTCCATCAGATCTGGAAAACTAAGGACTCTAAACAGTGTTCAGATGACGTGCACATCTCTACATGACTGATTTAGACTCAGGCTTAGTTTGGTAGCGTAACTGTAGCCCAGGGTTAAAAGCCATGTATAACCAATGTGCTCTTTTTAAGTGCTGGAGTCATACAATCAAATCCATGTTACTGGCATCACTTTGATAGTGAATGGCCTTTAGCCAGTTATTCTTCACTGGGATAAAAGGAAATTTAAGTTGTGTAGAAGTTTGTCACTGCAGACTCCTGAAATGGCTTGTACTTCTAAGAAATCCCTTGAGGCAAATTTGTTTTCATTTGTATTTTATTTTTTTAAATTTATGCATACTGTGTCAAAGTTTATAATGGGGAAAGTGTCTTCAAAATCTGTTTACATATTATCATACAGTATAGCACTGAACCTCACAAAGTTCTTAATGACCATAATGTTTCTCACGTTTAGGTAGAGAAACCCCTATGTTAAGTCTCAGTTGAAAGTAGATGTCAGCTTCCATAACCTTTGTAAACAAAAAAATAAAATTATTTTATTCAATATAGACAGGCTTCCTACAGTTGTGTGGCGTTCTTACATTAATTCTATAGTCCCCTTGTATAGCACAAATTAGGCAGATGTAATAGCTTACTATGAAGTATTATTACCTTAACCAGAATTTAATTAATTTTTTTTTTCGGCATATACTACATTAACAATGGGAGGGGAAAGTAACCAGCAGAATCCTGGGGTAAAGGTACCATTTGGCAAGGTGCCATCACACAGGGTTTCTGGAGCAGAGTGCCAGAAATGTTGGTAGTGTTATACCATTCAATTACGTCTTGATTTTCTTTCAGAATATTTCTCTCCAATGTCAGAGAAAAAAGTCCTGATTCTCTTTAAAATGTCTGAATATAAAGAGCAAAGGGTTGTATTTTAAAATTAGTTTGATGCTTTTTTTTAAAATAGCTTTATTCCAAATAAAGTCCAATAAATTGAACATTTTCAGCCATGTGCCAATATGTCTAGTTGTGTTAGAATGGAGAGGTGCAGTTGAGGTGCTGTTCTGAGTTTGACACATCTCAATTGCTTAAATTTCACAAACAGCAGAAAAATACATGATACACGTAACCTTGCTTATTACCTCACTGACCTGTGTATCAAAAAGCCACAAATTATCATTTAAAAACAGATTTCCAGCTTTACTGTTCACTGAGGAGCCACTGCTTGAGGCCAAACATGTGGCATGTTCCTGATATCTGCCTAAAACTGATCCAAGAGGAGAAAATAAAGAAAATCTTAGCCTCTTCATGCTATGGATGAGAGTGACCCTGGGGCTGGCCTTTCCAACTCATTAGAAGGGAACGGGGAGGGTAGTCCTCTTCCTTACAGATACGTAACTGGCAATGCCCATCTTTAGTTCCTCATGGTATTGGGAAGTGCAGCACTGGGGCATTCTAAGGTTACATCAAGCTGCTGATGAAAATGGGAGGTAGGTGTTGGAACTAGCTTTTCTTAAAAGCATTTCTCCCTTGTTGGAGAACCAGCTGCCAGGTTTCGCATGGCGAGAGCCCACTGCTTTTCCCAACGATTAGTAGGAGCAGCAGACTTCAGAAGAGCAGCACTCTTAAGTTTTGAGCCAGTGTTCTTAGCATTAGTGCTGGAAGTAGGTGCAAGTGATGAAATGGCACTTCTTTTATTGGCCTGCGTGGGGAGTGACGTCTCCTGCATTGATTTTGTCCCACATGACCCTAATGCATAATCCATAAAGGGTTCTCTAATGTATGGCTGACGAGTCACACCTTGTGCCTGTGATCTAGCCTTGCAGTGTTTAGGGAAAATCATTGTGAAAAATGGCAAGAAATGGGACTCCAGTGAAAACAGTGGGTCCTGGCCAAATCCATAACCATTTTTAAATTTTGGAAAACTGGCTCACTTCTCAGAGCAAATATACCATTTGCTTTTTTTTTTTTGGCTTCAAAAACCAGCTACAGATCTAGTGAACCTGCAGTAAATATTTTAAACTATGGCAGCATGCCAATTAAACTATTTAACACCCTCCCCTTCCCTTCCCTCACTCTTCTCTTCTCATTTTCCATCTAGACAACTTCAGCCAGATCTTTTCAGGCTGAATATGGGCATGGTTGACAGCAGGCTTCAGTTTCTCTTGAGTTGGAATAATCAAAAAATTATTATAAAGTCACATTTGTTCCCCATTAACTCCTTTGGCTTGGTTCTTAAGTCCCTCAACTGTTCATGTCTTTGCCTCTCATTGAAACTAATTACTTTGATCAGTTTGAAACCTTAATCTTTTTAAATTGACAAAGATCTGTCTCTGTGCAAACAGTCAACCTGGCATGCATGACTTGTCATTCTTAATGTCCCAGTCGTCTTCAAAGTTGACAAACGATGGGCACCAAACAATCCAGAACAGCAACTGTTTTGATTCTGATTTCCAAAACTATTGAAGCTAGTAGACATAAATATAAATTTCATATTACTGTGAATTGTTTCCTGCATTTTCTTGCTTGGTCAGCAAATGTCTTGACTAAAGAAAATGCTTGTCCATATGAAATTCTTGAGAATTAATAAATGGAGAAGAACCTGGAAACTCTTCTAAGATCTGCTGAAAACAGTTATGTAACCAGGAGAGCAGCTGAAAATGTAGCTTGAAAGCATAACAACTCTGACCAGCTATAATAACCCTCAACTTTTCACAGGATCTGTTTATAAACTTGTGAAGCTAAAATTCCTAAATAAGCAGTGAATGTATTCACTTACACTTACACAGCTTCTCCATTCTGATGGAAGCCTGCAATAATACTTGGCACTTGCAGATGGTGCCTTTCAGGGGAGGAACTGAAACTGCTTTACAAAAATGTGTAGTTCTCCCCCATTTACAGATTGGAAAACTTTGGTGTGGAGAGGTTAACTTGCCCAAGCTTACAAATGGCTGCCAGTTTATCAAGTACTGATAGAGAATGTTTGCAGAACTGCCCAGTACTACTATGCACAACTACAATTGAACCAGGACCTTTCATTGTTTTTGTGATGGTGGTATTCTGCACATATGAAGGAACATTTTGATTTACCTTTCTAAATGCAGAACTACAGCAGCCCTGCTACTAACTCCTCCTTGCCATGATGCCGTGTGTGTGTGTGTTTTACCTACTAATCGTCGGCAGCTGAAAATTGTCATTGCTGGAGCAGAGTGGTAACTTGGTAGCTGTAACCTCTTATTTACTAGCAAATTCAGTTTACCTCTGAGCCATACAGAAGGCCAGTGGTACTGATTTCATAGCCTGCTACAGAAATTGAAATTGGCTTCCTTAGACCAAGGAAGTTAAAACCTTTTAAAGGAATGTGAAAAATTGAAAATTAAGGCTTCCCTAGTAATCTTAATCTTTGAATTTGTACATAGTTGGTGGAAGATGTCACGACGTGCATCCATCTAATAGAAGTCCAGGAATGTCACTCTGAAATGTCTTTGGGACCATATGAAGTGACAGAAGCAACTACAAACATAGCTGAGAGAGCTTTTTGTTCTGAATATCACCAGCTTCAATCGTCACTGGGATTCAGTCTGTTACTGTTGGGTTTTTAAGTGCTCAGCCATTTTGGCTTTATGAAATTACATTCCTCAATGTAGCTGTACAGCACAAGGGTGTAGCTATGCCATGCCAAGCGACCTAGACCATTGGGATGTCAGAGGTTGCTCAACCAATTACCACTCTTATTCTATAGCTAATTTGCATGCAACAATTTCATTGTTTGAATGAGAGACTGCACATATGATGGTTTACTTGGCCCGAATGCCCCCTGCACAAATTTACCACTGTAATCTCCTCAGACACAGTCAACACAGCCAGCACACATCATAACCTCAAACAGCACACTGGAGCCTAGAATGTCTGTTGAGTCAGTGCGGAGTTACGGAAACAACTGCAAGTTTGGTTCAGAGCTCTTGATTAGAATTTCTCCAGGTTCAGTCATCACTGGGATTTGCAGTCTGTTACCAGCCAGAGCCTTTTCAACTTTTTACACACATGACTTAACAAATTACATCTGTGTGACAGCATGAGCTTTCAGCTAGTTTATAAATATGGGCTACCCAGCCTGAGGGGTCTGAACAGGCCAATCACCAATTCTAATACATATGGCTAATACCAAGTACATTTGACATCGCTATGTTTTCGGGTCACTCTGGACGTTTCTAACAGTTTGATTTCAACATAGACAACGTAAAGAATACCTGTCCCATGCTCTCGGTAGCCCTGACAAACTAAAATGCAAGCCCAGAGAGAGCAGAACCAAACCCAGCCACAGATCTCTGCACAAATGGGGCTTGTACCCAAAACTGAAATATCCCCACCTGAGATCCTATAAACCCTTTCTCCACCCTGTTTCCCCCCCGAAGCTACAGACTTCCATTGCAGGGTGTCCTAAAGCTTCAGGTTATTAGATGGAAGGGCAGTGAAAATGATTTCCATAGGCCGGAGCCCTCATGGAGAATGCCTTTCCAAAAGCTGCTTTTGACATACCTAGAGACCTCTCTGGCTCCAGTGCCCCAAATGATGTAGAATGTAGCAGGCATGCTGGGAGAGGGGAGGATCCCTCAGATAAGCAGCTCTTTTGTGGGGTCTCCATCACTGTAAAAAAGAAAGTTACTATTCAGATGTTCATGACAATATATCAACTAGGAAACATTTTCTGTGAAGAAAGATAAGAATCTTGGTACATTTCTAAATGGCCACTAG
This sequence comes from Gopherus flavomarginatus, assembly GCF_025201925.1. NCBI lineage: Eukaryota > Metazoa > Chordata > Testudines > Testudinidae > Gopherus > Gopherus flavomarginatus. The sequence goes on along the minus strand of NC_066619.1, from coordinate 73,607,849 downwards.
GGAACTGTAATTCACACAGGAACATAATTGCTATGCTACAGTAGACCAGTTCTATTGAACTGCTTAGGCTATCTTGGCAAAGTAGTAGTAGTAGATGCCGCAGAGTACGGTTTCATTAACCCTGTGATGGACAATAGGAAATAAGGAAGACTGCCTAAAGAGTTATTGCCTGTGCTTTTTCTCCAAATGTTGCTGTAGTTGTTAGTGTTTAAGAAAGAAAAATGAATCTAGCCATCTTATTGTCACGGAGAGCCTAGAGTTGCTGGAAGAGCAACTGAGGCCCTTCTAGTCCTCGGAGGGCGATGGAGCATAAGCTGTGGCCAGGAGCAGCATCAGCTGTACTGTGGAGTGGGGAAGGAGCGCTAATGCATTTGGGAGTAGCCTGCACAGGGGTTTATATCCTCCTCCCCTCTGCAACCTGAGTAGCAAGCTCCCATAACCCTTCCCACCCTTTAACACACTGGAAAACTAATGTACTGGCTTCACACGGGGAAGAAAATAATCAGTTTTATAGCTAAAAACCAGTGTAATCTGCCATTTACAGCATGATACAAAACAGGGCGTTTCACCTTTTGGTCATACCTCACAGTCTGATAGCTTATGCCACATGTTGGTTTGAAGGAGTGGGGGTGGGGAGCTGGTGGAGGGTGACGATCAGATTAATGCTGGGCAAAGACAATAACTATCACTGCAGCACTTTGTATGTACTGGAAGAGGCAGTGTAGGTTTAAATGAGTCCATTAACGGGGGGCAGGGTGGTGGCAGCTGTGTGTAAAAAAATAAAAATAATAATAAAAAAAAAAGGCTGGCAAGAAGGGTTATTTGAGCGGTTGATGATGAAGTGGTGGTGGTAGAACTTGGATTTGATTTGAATGACATAAATGTGCCCCAGTAACTCTGAGTGCCATGTGTTGAACTCTACGTTGTGGGGGGACCTTTTTATCGCATAAATGTGCTGCATATGATGCATTTGGGCCAAGGAACATACTTACAGGATCTCCTGCATGAGGAATGGCTAAAGGGTTATTTGAATGTGGTTTTCATTTATGGAGTGTGGTAATTTATTTTCAATGCAACCATCACTGTACAAGTCACACATTCTCAGCTTTTACCAGTGGGTAATACACAAATGCATTAGGATTAGGGGAAAGAAGGGATAGGCCAGGTTCTTCCTTCTTAACGCCTCCATGTTTAATGCCTTTTAAGGTGCAGTTCTTCTCCCTCTTCCTGTGTCCCATCCCTATGGTTTTGCTCACACAGCAGTGTGCTTTGGAGCTCTCCGTAATAAGATGGGGTAGCTAATTCTCTCTCCACCTGTGTAAGGAACTACACTACAGCTAACCTTTACACTAGTGCTCTTTTCCTTCTATCTGTATTCTGAAGGGAATCAACTACCCGGGGACACTCCTGCATTCTTGCCCTGCCTGAAGCAGTGAGGGGCTGTCTGCACACCCCCTGGCAGCCAGTCTCAGAGCCTCAATTGACCCCCACGCTCACACTAGTGTACTGAAAATAGCTATATAAACGTTGTACTTTGGGCAGGAGCTGAGGCTCTGAAGCTCCTCCCATCCCTAGGCTGCCACTCACTGTGGAGACATACCTTAAATCAGTTGGTGATAGAGAATGGGGCTTTCATTGCTAAGGCGGCTAGATAAGTTTGTTTAAATAAAAAAGAGGTGGGAGCAGGGAACATGCCTATGGTGAAGGGAAGCCTGTGTTTGACAATAAATTGGGGACTTTGTCCATGAAGAGCTAATCCGTGTTGAACCCTGTAACACTGCCAAGATGAGTGAGACACAGACAGTGTGCAAGCACCTAGCCCCAGTAAATGGAAACTCCCCAGTGGCAGGGTTGGTCATCCTATGTCCTGATATTTTGATTTACAAACCTACATTAAAACATTCTTCTGACATAGCAGTGAGGCTTTATTAAAGTTTCTCTTGTAGCCCAATCCTTTCCCTTGTGCATCCATGGCCCTGCCACAACACCCCCTCCCTCCCCACAATCACAATGTGCATAATATGCAGGTTTTGCAAAATGCAGCCTTTCTTCTAGGAAAGAGGATCCAGCATGTGTCTGTGTAATTTTATGGGAGATTCACAAAAGGGCACTCTGATATTAAAGTGACAAGGACAACCAGGAGCATCAGAATAAAGCCAGGATAGAACTTTATTCTTATTTTTAATCACCTAGTCCTAAATTTAGTGAAAGCAAACATGAATGCTTCTTATGTCTGACTGTGGTTCCAAGACAACTAAGTAAACTGGAAATTTTTTTAAATGACAGGCTTAGTTCAGCTAATTTAAAGGTGTTATGTTAGACACAGCCCTGTGTTTACATGGTGTGCCACAATAACCTTTATTTTAGCAAGCCTCTCTTAAATTGTGATTTTTGTCCTACAAAAATAAACCAATTTAAAATAACTTCTTACTCTTGCCATGGCACTTCCATGTTGACTGTTACAGTATTTTAAAAAACAAAAATAAACACCCTTTAAATGTAAACTCTGTAGATGCTCATCAATGTTTAAAGGCCATATAATCTTATCTTTGTAATTTACTTTGGGTGCTTGGTCTGTCTCTTCCTACACTCAGTATTTTTTAAGCTGGTCTACTTGCTGGTGGGCGTGTTCTTGGTTGTTTTCTTGGTTGTTTTATTTTGTTAGTTTTTTATGGACTACTGAACTAACCGGCATCTAGGAATGAATATGTGAGTAGTATTACAAATGGGCAGAAGATAATTTAGAAACAAGCAGCCATGTTGAAAGTACAGTGTACAGTCTGAGCATGCAGACCTGAGAGCAAGTTAATCTCCTGAGGATCAGAAGCATGCTGGCTGTGCAGCATCCTCCCTAAATAGCCTCTCAAATATGCAGCTGCCCAGTGGGGCCAGAGACAGGCTGTGTCAAGAGCTAAATCTGTAGGAGGATTTTAAATATAGTTCCCAGGCTTTCCACAGAGCTACAACAGTGAGGTGGTAACATTTGGCCCAGGGTTGCCTTTCAGTGTGCTATATTGAGACAGTAATGGACCATGCAAACTATTAACACTACCAGGCTTGAAGTTCCTCTTTGCCTGCTGTTCCTCGCTGATGACTCCATGCCTTGAGGATTTGTTTTCATTGTAACTCCACTAGCAGACCACATCTATTCACGGAGCAAGGGAGCTAAAGTACAAGCAAAACCTGTAGTGTGATTGTGGACTGTTTGGGAGAAAAAAAAAAGTATGTACAGTTCTCTTACAACTGGGGGCAATTTGCCAGTGGACCACCCCCTCCCCCATCGCACCATTTGTGAACCTCACATTTGAGCTGGTTGGGAATTTTTTTATGCCAATTTGTCAAAAGCAAACCTTTGTGGGAACGTCAGTGTTGATTGAACTGTCTCAGGTCCAGGACGGAATTCCTTGTAACAGAGTGCAGCCACTGAAGGCCGTCAGGAGCCCACTGGTTAGGGACCTCCCCTAGGATGTAGGAGACCTAGGTTCAAATCACCAAATCAGGGTGTTGAACCTGCTTTTTCTACAGCCCCCATGAGGGCCCTAACCATCAGACTATCCTGGGGCAACGGGCGCCTCGCTAGAGCTCTCCTGAGCACACTCCCACAAACTGTGCTGGGTAGTTTGTTCCTACTAAAACACAGACTCCAAGGGCACATTAGGGCCAGCCATAAAGCTAGCTGGCGGGCTCCTGTATAATATATTAGGTAGGGGCCTATCCACTTCACTCTTCTACTATGCCTGGATGCCACTAATTGTCCATTGCCATGACAATTCCCTAGCACTCTCCTCCCTGCAAGCCCAGGTGGTAGCATGCCCTCGTGCCTACCTGTGACACCCTGGTAACCCCATGCATAGGCCAAGAAGCCACATTAGGGAGCATGCCGCTTTCCATAAAAGGAATCAGGAAGGGCAGTTAGGCAATTATTTCTTGTCTGTGGCCTGGAGGCGGATGGGGCTGTGGAGCAGAAACCTGGGCAGGCAGCCTGACCAGCATGTGAGAGGTGTGTAGTGTGGGTCCCCAGAAAGTGCTCTATCTAAGGGCACTGGCAAGCTGTGGAATGCTGCTGGAGACCAACAGTTCCCACAGTTTCCCTTCTAAAAAAGGAAACAAAATTCTACAGCAGCTGTTGAGCAGCTACCAAGTCTGGCCTGGATTCCCCTCTCGCTCATTCCCTCTCGCCAGTCTGCTCTCGCTGCAGCTGGAACAGCTTTGCTAGGCGTCTGGGCTGATGCCATCCTCTGTGGCAACTTGAAGCAAATTGGCAGGTGAAGGAAGGGGTTTTTTTCTATTAGAAACAAGTGGTCTGATCACACTGGCTGTACTAAAAAGCTTCTTTGTCACATCGCACTGGCAGAAAAAGTTTCAGACACTGCATAGGAAATTTTGCTTTAATGGCAAGAGCCTCCATTGAGATATTTAGGCCAGGTCTGTGCTAGAAACTTTTGCTTTATGATTTTTTGCAACATTTCTATACAGGAAAAAAGCCTTAGTGTGGATACAGTTATATCACCATAAAAGAACTTAGCCAGTACAGCATGTTTCAGTAACTGAACTGGTATAAGCTATACCAGCGTAATCTTCTTTTTCTCTTTTTTTCTTCTTCTGACATAAGCTGTCTACACTAAGGGTATGGCTACATTTGGAATTTCAAAGTGCTGCCCCAGCAGCGCTGCGGGAGCGCTGCCGCGGCAGCGATTTGAAATGTGAGTGTAGTCAGAGCGGCAGCGCTGGGAGAGAGCTCTCCCAGCGCTGCACATAAACCACATCCCTTACGGGTGTAGCGTGCAGCGCTGGGAGCCCCGCTCCCAGCGCTGCCGCCCTGATTACACTGACGCTTTACAGCGCTGTATCTTGCAGCGCTCAGGGGGGTGTTTTTTCACACCCTTGAGCGCGAAAGTTGCAGTGCTGTAAAGTGTGAGTGTAGCCATGGCCTAAGAGGCTTTGCCAAGACAGCTACCCTGGAAAATCTTTTCTAGCATAGACCAGGCCTGCGTAGAACACACCACTAACATTCTGGTCCTTTAATGTTCAGCTTAGTTTGCATTTGAAGGCCAGCACTTTGCCACTACTATTCAAAAACTATACATTGTAAACATGTCACTGACTATCAAGCAAGAGAAGCGTTGTTGCTGTTTTTGGTCCCATTCATTAACCAATTTTAACTGCTTTATTTTTGTGAAGAGATATGAGTGCCCTGAAGGAACAAACTCATGTGGAGCAGTTAATGAGTCTGACCCGTGAACAATCTGAGCGTAGTGGAGTTACCCTAGAGTCAGCGTGAGGAAAATCAGCCCCACTAAATCTGGTTCACTTGTCAGGCAAAGTTTTGTACAGGTGTTGGAAGGAAGGTTGATGGCAGAAGAACACAAGGAAGAAAAAAAAGATCTTGGATGGACAATGTGGTATCCTGGGTGGAGCAAAAGGATTGTCCAGCCACAAAGCGCATAGCAGAGGCTCGCATAGAATGGGCTACTCTGGTTGCAAACCTCCAGTAATGGAGATGCCACATAAGAAGAATACTGTCTGCCCAGTTTTATTCAATTAATATTTTTTAAAAGCCCTGTATACCTGATTTTCTCTTTATACTGTCAGACTTTATGAGCTAAAGCTGCCACATAAAATGGTTATATATTCATAGTATGCATGGTTACATGCTTCGGCTGGTTCCTTATAAATATATAATGGCATATTGAAAATAATGCATGAAATATTAATAGCAGTCTACATACTTAACCCATATTTCTGAAATGAACTTCTTCCCAGGGGCATGTGATACAGCACAGCAATGTCACGTGAGACAGTCTCAGAGGAAACCACAGACCATGCTTCAGTGAAGGAAATTTACTTTGAATTTCCTTTTCTTTTGCATCTCTAAGGTTGACAGCCTAGAAATGGACCAAGATCAGAACAATGGATCCAGATGGTTGAAATTATCTGGATCCAAGGTTCATGGCTGACCTTTATCTACCATGGGTGAACCAAAATTCTGGATCCTGATGCTCCAAAACTTTATGCATTTGCAATCCAGCTGTTAGTTTTGCAGCACAAGTCCATCTTTGCTTTGAACATGTGTAAATCAGGATGGGGAGAGGCGATGTCAGAGACTAGGTATAAGAATGTTCGTGTCTAAACAGGAAACATTTATTTCTATAATGTGCCACTAGTGATATGAAGGGGTAGAAAGCACCACTGATGCATTATTTTATTTGCAGTACTTTAGTATTACATGAACTGGATCCCTCATTTCCAATGTTTAATGTTCATGCTCTTTTTGCCGGTTTCCATCAGGGTGAAATTATGGGTATGTCTACGCTTACGCCAATGTGTAGAATACAGACACTGCACTTCCAGCTAGCCTGGGTGTAAATAACCAAGTAGACAGTGAGGCATGGCTTAGGTGAGTAAAGTAGCATGTCCTACACACATGAACCCCCACTCACCTATCTACATGCCAAGCAGTGCCTTCCACATCTACGTTGCTATTTTTAGCAGTGTAGTGTCCAGCTGCCTCACCCCAACACAGCCTTTCTGCACTGCTGGAGTCTTTCACTGCAGTGTGTAGCTACACCTATAGTGCCTGTACTCTACATGTCATGGCAAGTGTAGACCTAGCCTACAAAAAGTAAGCTCTTACTGCCTTCCATGGTAATTGGTGTTGAAGGTTAGTTCGCGTTTGGTCCCAGGTATCTTTCTGGTTGAAACTTGCTTCGTGTCCACACATGACATACCTTCAGAAGCTGTTTGAAGTGTGTTCAACAACTGATGGCAGGTCTTGCTCATGGTCTAGACTCAACTCTGGGTGGTGAGGGGACAAGTGACTCTAGTTGGCTTTCTTCTCAATATGGATGGGAAGTCCAACCCATGTCAACTGACTTGATTTAGCTGTATCCCCCATCTGTACTATGTACCCCATGGCGTGTGACCTGCAGAAACAGGAAGTATCTACTGGTATTTATTAAGTAGACACAGCCTGTAGTTTATTGTCAGCATTCGCTTCTCTTTGCAGCTGATCTGAACTGGACTGAACAGTGGAGCTAATTGACCCAAGATCGAAAGAAAGACCCTAACTGTGCTATGGAGCAATATGATATCCACAGTCAGTGAGCCTATAAGCAGATTTTAGATAAACTCCCCAAACCAGGCATTGCAAGATGTGCCAAGCACTCATGGGAGAAGATTAAAGCATTGTAGTGTTGGTACAAGAGATCGTGGCTCCACTACAGAAAGATCTTTCTTTATGTCATTAACTGAATTTAATTTGGGGCCTTAAAATACCAGCTAAACCTTCCTGCATACTCAAGAGCTCCCAGCTCCTGACCTATTGTGAGCGTGTAGCTGGGAACGGAGGGGATTCAGAGCATGGATGAGACAGAAAAAATTACAATGTCTGTGGCATTTAGAAGAGAACAGTACAGAGCAACTGCAAAGGGAGTTTTAGTCTTGCCCACCTGAGCAGCGAGCTTTCGGCAGAGAATTTGGGTAAATAGCACGTGCTGTATTTGTAAAACTTCTCCGGAGTGTGACGGGGGCTCTTTATGTATCATTGACTCTCGTTTCAGCTGCTGGCAGTTTCCATCTACTCCATTCCCTGTGGTAGGGAACAGCTTATGTAAAATTCATAGACCATTTACACTCGTTCTCTAGTTTTGCTTGACTTGGACACAGGCCCATAAAATCCTTCTTTGAATGTAGCTAGGAGAATAAAAGCAGGTCCTGTTTCTCGCCAGAGGGGTCTGCTCTTGGCTGTGCGTAGCTCTTTTCAATGGTTTCTAGTGTTTGTTGGTATAACAGTACAGTGTAATGCTGAGCTTGCTCCCATTGTACACTAGAATATTTTTCTACTGTCCATAATCTGATCTTTCTTGTGGTATCTCTTTTCCTGGTGTTTGAACCATTAACAGCATTTTCTTGCTGTGAGATGAAGAGCTAGTACCTCAATGTCATGTCTGTATCCATCTTTCAGTCTAAATCTCAATTCCTTCCGCTCCATTCAAAATCCATACAACTGGTTCCCATCTTTCCTTAAATTCATTTCCATTACAGTAGATTGTGTATATTATGTTGCTGCTTGCATCACTGGTTCCAGCCACTCTCCTAAAGGCACCTCTTTCCCCCCTCCCCCCTGTAAGGACTGCTAGCAACATTAAGCCCTTTGTGGAGATTTATGTGGGAAGACCCGTAAACAAGAAATGAGACCTATATAATGGGTATGTGCATGGCTGGATTCACAATCTAATGAAAAAGGGCAAATACCTAAGAATCCTGGAAGACTAAAAAAGAAAATAGTATCAAGCTTCACTGCCCAGCAGAAATTCAAGCAATGGAGAGACCAACCAGCGAATCCAGAACTGACCTTGGAAAGGAAACATTTTACAGGTCAGGAAATACACATTCCCCTTATACGTTAACTTCCACACTGATGCACCAGGAAACATTACTACTTTATGCAACACTCGTAAGATTCTGATAAGGAGGCAGAGCTTCAGATGAGGTAAATGGATTTATAGCAGCTGAAATTTATTTGTATGCAAGCCATTTCAAGGTCTAAATCACACCACACAAAGTGAAGCAGTTCACTGTTGATTTGTAACATAAATTTGTGTGTGTCAAGTGCTAACAAAAGGTGCTGGATTATCACCCACATAGCTTTTGAAGAACATTAGAATGCCAGTTCCACAGAGGGGAAGAGTTCCTTGGGACGAAGCAAAAGAATGAACAAGCTGAAAAACAAATTCCTACTGGTCTCACAAGTCAGTTTCTGTGGGATTAGGCAAGGTCCTCAACCATTTGTATAAGGTGGTCCTGGCCCACATCTGATCGGCTCATGGACACCTCCCCTTCCACTGAGGAATAAACACCAGCTAGAGCAAGTGATATTAGGAAACCACAATATTTTTAGCAACTGGAAATGAGAAGATCCAGCACTCTGTGAGCAACATTGAAAAAGGCTCGAGAGCCCTCCAGCCCCAGTAGAGAGCCACTGAGCTAAATCCTGCTGTTTGCTAGGCTGGATATACTGAGGATGAGGTTGTGTAAGAGACCAGAAAGTGCTTTTTCCACCCCAGCAAGCAGCAGGTTCTAAACACCTGATCTGAGTGTTCTTAACAGGTAATAAGCATGATAGATTAACTGCAATATCTGAGTGATGTTTCTATTGTGCAGAATCACGCAAGTGGGTATTTGACTGCACAGCTTTGCTTACATCATCCTGGTCTCACTTGCATATGAATAGGTGTACATGGGAGATTTTTGGTCTCTTTTCAGTATTCTACTGCGTGAGTCTATTTGTGTCAATGTAGTGCTTGTGAAAGGGGTTGAACTGAAAACCTAAGACACTGACAGTCTCTGTTTAACCAGAAAACAGATATATCATTGCCATCTGGACATGACCTACCCTGTCAATATAACTCAGCCTGGACCTGGGTCTCCCACCTCCCAGGTGAGTGCTCTAACCTCTCTGGCCAATGATTTTTTTCATTATTTATTCACAGCAAAACAGCTTCAACAGAAGAGACTGAGGCAGCCCCACATCAGAATATCCCATAGCTCAGTGGTTAGGGCACTCATTTGAGAGATAGTAGAGCCCTGTTCAAATCCCTTCTCCCCCTCAGGAAGAGGGAGGATTTGAACAGGGATCTTCCTCACCCCACGCTAGTACCCTAACCACTGGGTGAAAAGTTATGGGGAGGGGGGCTGTATCTTCCTCCCAACCTCCATTTAGTGTAAACTCACCTACAGGGGTCCAATCAGTAGGCAACTTCTGAGCATGCTTAGAGAACAGGCTCTACAAGTAAGTTAGGCAGAGGAAAACTATCTTCCCCAGGTTTGTGCATTGCTTTGGGCCTTATGCATGTGAACACTTGGCATGGGGCTGCGGTGTGCACAGCAGGGCCGGCTCCAGGTTTTCTGCCCAAGCGGTGCAAAAACAAAAAACAAAAAAAAGCCGCAGCAGCACGATCACACTGCTCCACTCTTCGGCGGCAATTGGGCAGCAGGTCCTTTGCCCCGAGACAGACTGAGGGACCTGCCACCGAATTGCCGCTGAAGACCCAGACATGCGGTCCCAATAGTGGCCAGAGTGCTGCCCCTTGGTGTTGGCTGCCCCAAGCATCTGCTTTTTTAGCTGGTGCCTGAAGCCGGCCCTGGTGCACAGGCAGAAACATTGGCACCTAGGGAAATTTTACTGCAAACGTGTCAAGCAAGTTTAGGTACCCACAGAGATCAGGATATGTAAGCGGGAGTTTGGCAACTCCCAGCGGGGCCTGATTTGGGCATCTGAAGTGGCAGTTAGGTTCCTAGGTCCATTTGTAAATCCAGCCCTAGAAGACGGACTTACTGCAGACAGTCTTGGTGGTGGGCTCCCTTGAATCAGTGCTGAAATTGTTTGTACTTGTGCTATTGCAGAGAGGGCTCTTGAATCTAGTCAATCTCCCAATATAGACAGGAAATTGCCTCTGAGTCTTACCATGGGTAGTTTTTAAAGCGTGGATGCTTCTTGACTGGGAACAAAGTCTTTTCAGACAAGCCACCAGCTGATAGAAACTTTCAGTCATTACCAACCTGGGCCAGGTTTGAACCAGCAACTTAGAAGTGAAAGCTTCTCTAGCCCATTAACGATCCTTTCATTTAGCCAGTTCCCTGATCCCTTTAACTAACTAGGCCTTTTGTTTTCATTGGACTGATATTTTGACTCATTTCCTGGGGCTTTTTTCAATGTCATTCCATTGTGGAAATCAAGTTGAATAAATATTGCAACTCAACTGAAAAATGCTCAAGGTAAGAAGTAGGTATTTTGTTGTAGCAAACAGCTGTTAAGAGGAGATTGTAAACTATTGTCTTCAGTATTCTGAAGTGAAAACAGCTGTAAATTCTTTGGCTTTTCCCAGTGCTTATCATTACTAAATGGATCAAAGGTGCATTATCATTCTGGACACAGACAGCCATGACACATTATAATCTTCCACAGCACAGCATTTATCCTGTACTTGCTTCAGGACGAAATTAGTATCCTAAGGCTTGATCTACATGGAAAACTTAGGTCAACATAGTTACCTCCCTCAGGGGTGTGGAAAATCCACACCCCTGAGCACTGTAGCTATACCAACTTAACCCCCAGTGTAGATGCAACTAGGTCAACAGAAGAATGCTTCTTTCAACCTAGCAACTGTCAGGGCTTGTCTACATCACAAAGTTGCAGCGCTGGTGAGGGGTTTACAGCGCTGCAACTTAGGAGGTGTACACATCTGCAGGGCATCACCAGCGCTGCAACTCCCTGTTTGCAGCGCTGGCCGTACTCCCGTTTTGTCTCGGGTGTAGAGGATCCAGCGCTGGTGATCCAGTGCTGGTAATCAAGTGTAGACACTTACCAGCGCTTTTCTTGACCTCCGTGGAATAAGCAGGTATAGCAGCATACCTGAGGAAGCCTCTCTGGTAATCAAGCAGGTCTCCTTCCCCGGTTTGCTCTCGCGTTCCCCGAACCCCCGAGCAAGCAGGTCTCGTTCCCTGCAGTTTGCAGGGGGGTTCGGGGAACGCGAGAGCAAACCGCGGGGAAGCAGGTCTCCTTCCCCGGTTTGCTCTTGCGTTCCCCGAACCCCCGTGCAAGCAGGTCTCCTTCCTCGGTTTGCTCTCTCGTTCTCCGAACCCCCGTGCAAACAGGTCTCCTTCCCTGCGGTTTGCAGGGGGGTTCGGGGAACGCGAGAGCAAATCGCGGGGAAGCAGGTCTCCTTACCCAGTTTGCTCTCGCGTTCCCCGAACCCCCGAGCAAGCAGGTCTCCTTCCCTGCGGTTTGCAGGGGGGTTCGGGGAACGCGAGAGCAAACCGCGGGGAAGCAGGTCTCCTTCCCCGGTTTGCTCTCGCGTTCCCCGAACCCCCGAGCAAGCAGGTCTCCTTCCCTGCGGTTTGCTCTCGCGTTCCCCGAACCCCCGAGCAAGCAGGTCTCCTTCCCAGGTTTGCTCTCGTGTTCCCCGAACCCCCCTTGAAGCCGCCCAACAGCGCTGCAGTGTGGCCACATCTAACACCACTTGCAGCGCTGGTTGCTGTAAGTGTGGCCACTCTGCAGCGCTGGCCCTATACAGCTGTACTAATACAGCTGTAACAACCAGCGCTGCAAAATTGTAGATGTAGACATACCCTCACTCAGGGAGGTGGTATTCCTATAGTGACAGACACACCCCTTCTGTTCCTATAGGCTACGTTTACACTAGGTGGCTATGCCAGCAGAGCTACAGTGCTGTAGCTATGCTGCTATAATCCCCATAGCTTGGACATGGCATGAGTCAGAATGATGGTTGTATTACCAATAAGATGTCCTTCTGAACAACTTGCTGTCCTGGGAGGAACATGCTCGCTGTTTAACTCCATGTAATGCTTAGGTAAAGGAACTATAACAGAAGGTGGAAGTTTGCCGTGAAGGTGGTTTTTACTAGGACTTACTGAGTTGCAGGAGCAGCGAGTTGTATGTGGAGGGAGGAGGTGCATGGCCGCTCTGCCCCACCCTGGTATGTGACTCCAAGTTGACTCCGAGGGGCTTATCCTGGCTGGACCTCCTGAGCAGGAGCCGGGGGGCTTGTGTGAGCAGGGGTGGCTCCAGGCACCAGCGCAGCAAGCACATGCGGGGGACAGCCTGCCAATCGCCGTGAGGGTGGCAGTCAGGCTGCCTTTGGCAGCATTTCTGAGGGAGGTCCACCAATCCCGCAGCGTCAGTAGCAATTCGGCAGACCCAGAGCCTGCATCCCTCCCATACCCAAGCTTCCTCCCAGAGCCCGCACCCCAAATCCCCTCCTGCACCCAAGCTTCCTCCCAGAGCCCACACCCCAACTCCCTGCCCCAGCCCAGAGCCTGCAACCAGCACCCAGACTCCCTCCCAGAGTTAGCACCCCTCCTGCACCCAAACTCCCCCCCAGAGCCCGCATCCCAAACCCCCTCCCACACCCAAACTCCCTCCCAGAGCCTTGGGCAGGTGGTGGTGGTGGGGGGAACTTGGACCCATTCTAGGCACCACCAAAAATTATACAAACCTGCCGCCCCTGCTGAGTTGTAAAGAAGGTACTTTCACTTAGTTAGATCAAAGAAACAAAATACCTAGCATCATGTTAAATTATGTATTAAGCGCTTCTCAGCTGTATTGACTGATGACAGCTCTTTCCTCCCTTTCCCCCATGTTGTTCGTTCCTAAACCACAGTCACAAAACAAATACACCAGGTGCTGAAATGTATTGAAAGTATATGCCCGTATTCAAATAATAAGCCATTTGCTTCATGAGTCATGTGATATATAGTATCTAGTAACAAACATGCCTGATATCTATCCGTGTGGCCTGGTTCCTGAGAAAGAAAGGGTATATTGTTTCTGTGAGTAACCTGTAGAAAGGAGCTGGGATCATGTTACTACAGGATCAGGAAACATGGAAAGTACAGCCTCTGAACAGATACACTGCACTGTTATCAGATACCCTTTAGAGGGGCTTGTCATGGTATAATTCCCCACTCTGAACCTTAGTGTCCAAAAGATGAGGTACCAGCATGCATTCCTCTAAGCTCAATTACCAGCTTAGTGCTTGTAGCGCTGCCACCAACCAGGAATTCCAGTGCCTGGTACACTCTCGTCCCCACAAAACCTTGCCCGGGAACCCCCAAGACCCAGTCCCTCTGGATCTTAACACAAGGAAAGTAAACCCTTTCCCTCACCGTCGCCTCTCCCAGGCTTCCCCTCCCTGGGTTACCCTGGAAGATCACTGTGATTCAAACTCCTTGAATCTTAAAACAGAGAGGACAATTCACCTTCTTCCCTCCTTCTCTCTCCCCCTCCCAGACTCTCCCTGAGAGAGAAAGTAATCCTGACACAGAGAGAAATTAGCCTCTCTCTCCCCCTTCCCTCCTTTCTCCCCACCAATTCCCTGGTGAATCCAGACCCAGTCCCCTGGGATCTCACACCAGAATAAAAAAAAACAAACAAACAAACAATCAAGTTCTTAAACAAGAAAAGCTTTTAATTAAAGAAAGAAAAAACAGTAAAAATTCTCTTTGTAAATTTAAGATGGAATATGTTACAGGGTCTTTCAGCTATAGACACTGGGAATACCCTCCCAGCCTAAGTATACAAGTACAAATTAAAATTCTTCCAGCCAAATACAAATTTGAACTCCTTCCAGCCAAATACACATTTGCAAATAAAGAAAACAAACATAAGCCTAACTCACCTTATCTACCTAGTACTTACTATTCTGGATGTATAAGAGCCTGTATCAGAGAGATTGGAGAGAAACCTGGTTGCACGTCTGGTCCCTCTCAGAACCCAAAGTGAACAACAACCAAATTCTAACAGCACACACAAACTTCCCTCCCTCAAGATTTGAAAGTATCCTGTCCCCTGATTGGTCCTCTGGTCAGGTGACAGCCAGGCTCACAGATCTTGTTAACCCTTTACAGGCAAAAGAGATATGAAGTACTTCTGTTCTATTAACTCTTACTTATCTGTTTATGACGGGGCTAGATAGGCTCGAGGATATACAAGAGCCAAAGAGCTCCCTTTGGTGTGGAAGGGAGCAAAGATGAGCGAATAAGCCCTTAAACCAGCCAAGAGAAGGAAGTGTTGGCTACTTATTATGCCCTCCTCCTTGTGATCTTGGGAGGCTGGAGCGGGAGGGATGTAAGATTGGAGAGGAAGGAAATGTGGAGCCAACTGCTCTCTGCAGTATGCTTGTCTCAAAAAAATACCAGATTTACTAGCATTAAATCGCCACTGGCTCTTGCTTACCTTAGCAGAGGAGGAGGCCTGCAATTGCAGAGGCGGAGACAATGGCAACATAATTGTTGACTGAGAAGCTGGCTGACTACACAAATGCTCCAAAATCTGTGGGGGTTGGGAGCTGATTCCCAAGAGCCCCTGGGGCTCTCCACTTTGCCTGTGCAATTTGATTGCAGACATATTCCCTAAAGGAAATCCTGTTGGGTTTTCCGCAGCTTTGTAGTAGCAAAGTTTTCCCATCACTCTTTCCTCTTTTATGAGGGCAAAATATAGGCCTACCTGAGGTATCATTGGGATATCTGGGTTGGGAGCAACCACATTATTTCCATGCCTTGGAGCCAAGACAGTTGTAGAGATCCAAATCTTGATGAAAGGGGAGATAGATTTAAAAAAAAATTAAATGTTTGAAATGAAATATACACAGATTGAGAGGGAAGGTACTGTACATCTGGGGTCAGGCTTGGGTTATGGGGGGTTACAGATATCGTTTGCAAGGATGAAAAAATACATACATATCGCATAACCAGCATAGACCCAGATTGAGGTGCAAGGGTTTTTAAAGTGTCAGTGAATAAGTAGGCTCGGGTTCGCCACCCATGGAATGAATAAGGAGTCCAAGTCAGTACCGGTGGAGCGGATAGGTACATTACATTACTCTTTGGTATCCCCTAGCAACTGATTGTTCACTCTCCTAACTGTGGAACGGGTGCAGGGATTGTTCATTTCCTCCATGTGGGAGGAGTTAGGCAGAGAATTAGATTGGAGCAGTGGGTGAAAATGCTGCAAACTCTTTTCTGATCTTGAACCTTGACTATCACATTTCAACAAACAGAAAGTATTTGTAGCCAGGTTCTAAATAACTGACAACTGGGTTGTTGCTGAAATTCCTGGTTCTATTGGCCCAACTATAATTACAACTCGTGCACATTATATTATTGAGAAAATGACCATTTGGACACCAAATTATTTATCTTGGGCCAAATCCTCAGCTGGTGTATATCAACATAGCACCATTTAAATAAAATTGGAGCTACAGCAATCTACATCAGCTGAGAATCTGGTCCCCGTGTTTAATCACATACAAAACTGCTCCACCATTTCTCATAATAAAATAAACTGAATGATGCAAAGTTTTATGGAGAGCTCCCCCACATCTCTTTTCGGTGTGTCCTGGGCCCTGTGTGGATCTATGGGTAAAGAGAAAAAGGAAGCCACATTTCCAGACAGCCTACCCAGCTGCTGCACAAGAAGAAGGGAGTGACCAATCCAGCTCATTTCCCATTCCCCTCCAAATGAGAGGAAGAGAGAAAGGAGCCATTGCTAATCTAACTCAAAAATCACCTTGAAGTGCAGAGAGACCAAGCTGATGTATGCACAGATATTAATCAGTTAAATGTACACTTGGTTACAATTACTGAGGATGTGCAGCAATCTGAACACATCAGCGGCCAAGACAACACTAAGTTACTAGGAAATAGCCCATATAGCCACAGCAGACACTTCTGAAAACATGGCACATGTGCACTTTAACCTGTTTTAGACAGGAATACTGTCTTTCCAGGAAATTGCAATTACCTCTGGCTCTGATTCAGCAGAAAATATCCAAGGCCTTCTGACTTTTGCAGACTTCAGAACACTACAGCTGCCAAGAGAAAAATCAGCCTTGGGATGAAGAATTAACCCCCCTAATTCTTGCAAGCCAGTACTGAGGCATTCTAGAGTTGCTTAGAAGAGAACAGCTCATGAATCTCCATTTCCCAAGCTCTGTGACTACTATACTACCTCTGAGCTTTCATGTGAGGAAAATATGGGGAGAGCTTTCTGCCTCATCGCAGTTCGGCTGCAGGTTAGAGTTCTGCCGATGGCAGTGGGAGGGTGAATTGGGGCTTCCCTCATCAGAGGTACTGCAGCTCCAGTGACAGGCTCCTCAGTTTGAGTTATGGAAGGTCACCCTTCTGGCTTCCTGCTCCCTGGATCATGAGTTTTATGAGGTGGAAGAGATCTTTAAGGCCGTTTCAAACCATGTATCTCCTTTCCATTTATTTCTTCACTAATGTACTGACATTCAGTCAGCCAGGGAAGAAATCCCCTATGTTCTGATATTCTCAGTGAGACACCCAATGCCATTCTCATGAGCCTTATTACCACATGTGAACATTTCAGCAGACCTTGCAGAGTCCATCTCAGGCAATTTCAAAACACTCCCTGCTCCCCAGGTGCTGCCACAAATACAACATGGTGGAATCTCAGTTACAACAGAAGCTGCTTTTCCATCTCAGTAATGGACAGGAGTGTAGCATCCCTTTGGGCTTCCTCCACAGTAACAGAAATATGAAAATTGTGCAGAAATCACCTGAATTGTGGGACACAACAGGGGGCTCATGGGAGCCTTACTCCTTCAACCACAGTTCCTTCAGCCTCCTGGACCTATCCCATAAACTAGCATGAAAATTGCCTAAAATGACATGAGTCTGGGATTCTTGCCCAAATTGTAGTATACTGCAATTAGTGCAGCAGAGCCCTGTGTGGGCCTATAGCTCAGATACAATAGTTTACTCCAGTACAAGTGTGATCATGCACACAATTAGTGTAAATTACATCCATATATGCTATACCAATTCAGTTTTGGGTATAATCAAGTCCTCCGCTGCCTCGTTCCCCCTCCCAAATGCATAGATTTTGGAAAACAAGGTGAATCATGAGAGAGTTGGTGTTATTTGATATCCCCACATACCAACCCACTTTAAACCCCAGTGTCAAGTTACCCCCTTTGAAAAGAGGCATATAAACATCAGGAATATATACTATGTCTATGTCTTTGTAAGTCACACCTGTAATCCATCTTACAAACTAGGGAAGGACATCAGTAATTTATCAGGCAAAGAAAGACAGGTGAGATTTTAAATTGAAACTATCAGATATTTTTTAAAAGTCACAAATATTTGTTCTTGGAAGCAAAAATGTTTTGCAAAACATTATCAATAGAAAAAACTATGTTAACTGCTTTTTAAATTAATTGAAATATTTTTCTTTAGATTTAAACATTCTACTATAGTATTTTGCAGCTTCCACATTGCAACAAGGTTCTATAGCACAAAAGAACCAGAAAGAAAAGCTGATTGTCCTTCAGGAGTTGTCTACATGGGGAAATTGATGCTCCCAGAATAGTTTCCCATGTGCATATTCTATTCCAGACTAAAAATCATTTTATTCCCAAAGAATTAGTGGGCTTTATGAGTGCTCTAACTAATCTGGAATAAAATTACTTTTATTATGGAATGAGTGTCCACATAGAAACACCTAAGGAGTTATTGTGGAATAGCTATTACAGAATAGTTTATTCCACAGTAATCATTCTTGTCAATTTCTCTGTGTAAACATCCTATTAGACCTTGATTCTTTAATCAGATTGATGGGTGTTCTGTAATCAGATTGACCTAGGTGATCCCCTGTGCTTGCTTCAGAGTGGCAGCCATGTTAGTGTGTTGTGTAGTTTGCCAGGGAGCAAGGTTCATTCTGGTAGATCCAATTGTTGCACTGGGACCAAAGGGTTTTTGAAGCCATGTCTCACCTTAATATTTAATCACGGGTGAAGGTATGCTTTAGGCCCTGATCCTGCAAGAACTTATTCATATACTTAAATGTATGCATTCTGAGAAGTCCTGTGACTTCGATGAGACTGCTTAGAGTGTGTAAAGTTAAACAGGTGCATGTCTTTGAAAGATGAGGGCATTAGTTTATTTTCCTTGTCTAAGGTGTATTTAATGCTAAAAGTAGAGTAACAGCATTAATGAAAAAAATTATTCCCATTTAAAAACCCACAGTTCTAATTACTTAATGTAATACAGGTAATGAATTGATTTTAACCTATAATTTTAAAATAAACAGTTCAGGAACATCTTTTAAATCTTCAGTCTGCTGCTGCATGTAACTCTTCACTTGAGCTCATCAAATCCCATAGTCTATTATGTTTTTTAAAAATTAACCACTCCCAGTTTTCCAAGCAAAACTGCACTCGATCTAAACGATCAATATAAACCTAGCTTCACATTATACAGGCCTAATAGGCTGATCTCCAGCGATGGCCTAGTATCTGTTGGACCTAATTTCCAGATGCCCTGGCCTGTTTCATTTTCTTTGCTGTGTATCAGTTCCTTTCTTTTGTTTGTTAACCTAAAAATAGGCTGATTGTTCTCGGGGAAAAGGCTTGGAAGACATTCTGAAAGTCCCAAACGAATCAAAAGGCTGCATGAATAAACCAGAGCTGAAGACTCGATTAGACACATTTATTCATGTTACCCTCTGGAGATTGACAGGCTTGGAGTTTTGTTGTTCCCAGCTGATGAGATATACCCTGTAGGGGAGGGAGGAGAAAAACAGTCAGTCTGTGTAGGCGGAGCTTGAATGTCCCGAGATAGAGTTCATCTAATGACATTTTCACATCACACAGCCACTCACGTTTTTTCCGTTAGCTCATCTTCTCCTTGCCCGCATCACAAATAGATTCAATGAAGACAGCGCAGCTCCTTTCTTTATTCCTTGAGAGCGCGCAGAGCGGGGTCTAATTTCTCTCTTTGGCAAAACTCCGGCCAAGACCAACGGCGAAAGTCAATGCTCTTGAAATTCGCTTGCCTTTAGGAGTTTGCTTCCTCGTTTTTTGTTTGCATGCGTTACTAATCATGTGTGAGTCAGATGAAGGGAGTGAGTTTGCCTACATAATGAAGTTGATAGAAAAAGGCAAGGTAAGGAAAATGGGACCCAGAAACGACTCCTCGGAAGACTGTCTTGGTTAATTCCCCTACCGTTAGACCCCGGCAAGACACAGTGGGTGATGCGGGTATTTCCAGATTAGCGCTTTACTGTGGATGGCAAATGGATTTGAATGTGCAGAGTCAGGACATATAGGCAGGGCTGGATTTAGACTCAGCCGTAGATTTTCCTTCGCTTGCTGCAGCATATAAAGCACAAGGTGTGGGGTAGGGTTATTTGCATTCAAAACGCTTCACCTGGTGAGTTGTTGCTAAAGCCTGGATTAGCTCCAACTCGAGCGACTGATTTACATGGGGTGGGGGCGGGAACGAACTATCTGTCAGAGCAAAACCAGATCGCGACTCAAGCGTGAAACTGATGGGATGAAACTCAGTCCCTCGGGCAGTGGGTCCGAGTTCTCCTCCCAGCCCGCGGACAATGTGAAACCCTCTTAATGGGTAGTCACAATAGGCAACAAGGCTTCCCCAATCGTTCTGTGGGCGCTGCATGGTGGCGCTTTGCTGGGGCCCGGGGGAGCGGAAAAGACCCCTCCAGGGCTGTCCTCTAAACTTGACTCCGGAATTGTTTACACCTATTGAGTAGTAGCGTGAGCCAGTCGGTTGCTGCGGACAATTAAATGCAGCCGCGCCATTGCTTTGTGTGTGAGCGCCTAGCGCCGCTCGCCCAGCTGCAGCCTGGGGCAGTGTCCGTTCCAGCAGCGCTTTCCACTCCGAGCTCGGCTGCCCGCCCTTGGCATGCAGCCCCGCTCAGAACGCCGGCGTGTGAACGGGGCTTCGGCCACGGCGAGATGACTCCGCGAACTAGGGCTTCCCACCCGCTCCGCAGCGCTCACTGGCTGAGGCTGGAGAAGCGGGATTCCCGGGGCGAGCCAAGCGCCAGGAGCAGGGGGAGGAGCTAGTCCCCAAGAGCTAAATGGGAGTCACAGTAACTGACAATGGCAGAGAGGCATGAGCCCTGTCAGGCCATCCAGCCCACCCCCTTGATGGTGCACTCCTCAGCTAGACTGGGGATGGCCAACCTGGGGCTCCAGAGCAATAAGCGGCTCTTTAGAAGTTATATGGTGCCTTGTATAGGCACCTACTCCGGGGCTGGAGAGCTACAGGTGCCAACTTTCCAATGTGCTGGGGTGTGTGTGCTCACTGCTCAACTCCTGGCTGTGCCACAGGCCATGCCGCTATGCCACCCCTTTCTGCCCACTCCCCTGAGCCTGCTATGCTCTCACTCCTCCCCTACCCCCCCCAGCCTCCTGCTCCCCCATGAAACAGCTGATCAGGAGGTGAGGGGGTGGGAGGTGCTGATCAGCAGGGCTGCTGGTGGGCAGGAAGCAGTGAGGGGGTGTGGGGGAGAGCTGATGTGGGGCCACTGTTGTATTACTGTGGCTCTTTGGCAACGTACATTGGTAAATTCTGGCTCCTTCTCAGGCTGATCTATGGTGCAGTCTCATTACTGATATAGTCTACTGATAATGCAGTAGGACTGCAAAGATGTACACACATGCTTAACTTTTTAAACATGTGACTAGTCCCATTGAACTCAATGGCCATGCCTACACGAGGGGGGAAAGGTCTTTTTACTGCATGTTATATAATTCTAGTGTGGACAAGGCAAGCTGTTCTTTTAATAGGTTGGCTGGGTGAGGGTAAACCATGGGCTGTGCAGTAGTGTGCTCCTCATCTAGCTAATGTGTGAAAACTGCAACTTGCCTTGTCTATGCTAAGAGTTTAAAAACACACTTTTTTCCTCATGTAGACATGACCTGTGAGGGCACTCACATGCTTGGAGTTAATCATATGGATACGCCTTTGCAAGATTGGAGCGTATGTCATTTATAACGCACTAAATTATTTGGTCTCTGAGAGCTGATCGACCCAACTACATGCTCGGGGATGTGAAAAATCCACATCCCTGGGCAGATTGTTAAACCAACCTAAATCCCCACATAGACAGCAATAGGCTGAATTCTTCCGTTGATCTTCTTCTGCCAGTCAGGGAAGTGGATTACCTGTGCCAAAGAGACAGCCCCTCCCTTTGGCATAGGAAGTGTCTGCGCTGAAGCGCTAGAGTGGCACAGCTACAGTATTAAAACCCAAGGCTATGCCTACACTTAAATCTGGGCTAGTCAAAATTCTGACATTGTCTTGCTGCTGCATCATTCCCATACTGTAGTGTGTGCAGACTGTAGTGTGTGCAGTGTAGAATCCAAGGTAGAATACAAAATGAATGTGAAATTGTCAGGGGTGTTCTCACTTAAATGCTTTGGGGGAAGGGGCACATTGGTGAATTCTTCTCTGAAACAAAGGGTTGTTAAAAATCTCTGGAAGAAAACTTTGTGCCATGATAATGGGGCGGGGTGGGGGTGGAGGAGAGGAGAAGGGAGCTGGTAGTTGTACCTCTTGAATTCTATCTGCCTGCGCCAAATTGTGGTGCTGTGTGTGCCAATGTAGATACAAACAGTGGCAATGTTTTTAAAAGAGGATATTTATTTTTAAGGCCACAACTGGTGTGGTAATGCTGTAGTGGAAAGATACCATGTAGCAGGAAATGATTCAGAACTTGCAGATATGGCTTGGGGGAAATGGCAGTGTCTGCATCTTCTAAAATTTTACAGAACAAAAAAAAACAACCCTTCTTGTATGTGATAGATATGATGCTAATGCAAGGATATCTCAGTCAGACTTGCTTTCCCCAAAAGCCTATGCCATAGTTTGTGATAGTTTAACAATCTGACCACACACAGTACTTTAATCTGCAGAGGGGATGATTTTGGGCACTCTTCCTCTTTCTATTTTTAAGGAGTGATCAATGCTTTGTACATACTCAAAAGTGGTTTTGTCATCTTCATGGCATTTTTCCCCCCTCCACTTCTCTTTATAAGCAACTGTAATTTGGAAATGATAGCTGGAATAATAAATGTTTGGGGTGAATAGGGTGACCAGATGTCCCGATTTTATAGAGACAGTCCTGCTATTTGGGGCTTTGTCTTATATAGGCGCCTATTACCTCCCACCCCCGTCCCGATTTTTTCATACTTGCTGTCTGGTCACCCTAGGGATGTGTGAAATTTCTCTGCCTCTTTGCAGTTTTCTGTTTCTCTGGCCAGTACTATAAGCCCTGCTAACAGGGATTTGTGCCTGGTGCCCTATGGCTCAACAAGATAATTCTGAAGACAAATGTTTGCCTGTCACGGATCAGATTGCTCTAAATGATGTGCGTAATAAAAATTGTTTCCAAGGGAAGGAATCACCTCCTACCCTTGAACTGGCCTGTAAGGGTTTTATTTCCGTCCCCTCCTCTACAAATGATTGTTCTGTGCTGATAACTGGTGCCAAATTGTCCCATTACATCTATGCAACAACATGTACTTCAGTGGGTAGCATAGGGTTGAGTGTCAGCGTAGAACTTGACGGCTAATTTCACAAAAAGCCATTCTGCATTCCTTATACACCCCAACTCCCACTTGACCGACTTTCTTCACAAATCCCAGTTCCCCATGTAAGATGGTACCTTTTTCTGCATCTGACCCCTTGATTTACAGGCTTTTCTATGGTAATCCTCACAATCTCTGGGTACCTCAATATATGTCTGTAAGGTCGGGAGGCTAAGCATTTTCCTCGTTTTACAGCAGAACTGTGGCATAGGGGAAATGGTTGATCTTCATCCAGATCTCTTGAGTCCCAGCTCAGTGTCTTAACCACAAGACCATCCTTCCTTGCTGTCACCTGTCTCATCTTCAGTAAACGTAAAATGCTAATGATATCGTATATCAAATCTCGTTTTTGTTACTCTCCATTATATGAAATACTACTTAGCAACAACGGCATCTGAAAATACTTAATAAAAACAAATCTCTTCCCCTGTCCATTCACAAAATTGTCTCCCATTTATATATCGTTTTTTTTGTTTCCATTTGGAATAGATCTTGGAATTCACACTGTGGGTTCTCTAATGGCAGCGACATAAATGTTTAACGCTGAGTAATGTAAAATATATATTTGTATAATTGCATAACGGATGTCAGTGCAGCTCTGGAAATAGTGTTTAGTGCTGACCCTGCTCCAGTTAATGTTTTCTTGCCTGGCTCTATAAGAGGAGACTATAAATCAATGAGAAATGTAAGTGATATTTTAGTTTATCCATGACTATTTTTAACTGTGGACTTTTGTTGTTTATGTAAGGGGCACAACATATATAACATCTTGGTCAATTCCCCAGGCTCCTTTCTTCACTCCTTTTACTCCAGTTTTGTCTTTCTTTGATCTGGCTCTCCAGAGAGCGTGTGATTAATAATAAGCAGCTTTAAAAATATTGGTTCTAGACAAAAAAAACTGTACAATAAAGAATACTTTAAAAAACAAATCAAAACCTTATTAGAACACCATCGCTTTTAAATAGTATTTTAAAAGGCATTTGGAAGTCAGGAAACTCATAATTCAGGCTCTTCAAATAATCTAAACTCTGCCTCTGCGTTCCTGTCTATGATCCATTCCTGAATAGTGTCTGTATGTACATTGATAACTGTCTTATGGTGCAGTTGCTGCTTAATCTTAGGAGAGAATATAGTTAGAGCTCTGTACAGTGGTACAAAAACTGAGCTGTGTGAGGAATTGAAAAGAGGAAGTATAATAGGGTTTATTAGCAGCCATAAAGCCCTAGCTTCAGGCAGAGTCACAACTTCAAAGTGCTCTTAAACAGCTATTTTTAGAGTGTAGTCCCAGCCCTGCTAGCCAAAGTTTGTTGACGCAGTTTGGGAGGTTTGCTCCAAAATTCTGTGTAGACATATTGACTCACTTGAATTGAACAGGAGTTAGTGTTTCGTGTTGTGTGTGTATGTATCAGACTTCAGATGTTTCTTGCTATCAATGGGTGAGTGTTTGAGTTGGTGGCCCATATGTGATGAGGGTTGGTGCTTTGTTTTAGAAGTTATATTATTTTTAAACAGCACCTGAAAGTGCATTAGTCATTTCCCAGATGGATTTTGTCCTGTTCTGAAGAGCTTACAGGAGCTAAGGACATGATGTGACAAGGGAAGACGAAACATAAGGAGGAGGTAGTGGGAATAGAAAAGCATTGATAATCCTATCATTGGGTATCTGTTGTTTGGTGATTTATGCACGTTTTATGTCTGGTTTTATGAGGTAAGGTTTAACAAGCAACTTTAATCCTGAATTATGAATTTTCCATGACTTCAAAATGCTTTTAAAATAACTACAATAATCTAAGTGCCATTACTTCTTGGAAGATTGAATTCTGCCTTAATGAAGTGTATTTTGGTTTGGATGTTTTCTTAAAAAAAAAAAAATTAAAAGTGGCTGCATTGTCACAGTATATGTTACATTTATATGGCAAGTGACTACTCTTCAAGCTCCAGGTGATGTGTAGAGAAGCCGCAGCCCCAGCAGATCTGAAGCTCTCGTTCATTGTTGTATGCTACTGCTTCCTGGATCACTTGGCACAGCAAAGTGGGGTAGCTGCTGCTGCTCCCTGGGTTGCCCTTCATGTGAAAAAGGATGCTACAGGTTTGGGGCAGAAAAGATGTGCTGGACTTCTCTTTACTCTTCAGAGTAGTAGACGCATACTAGCCAGTGATTAATTTGTGATGAAAGAGATGCCTGGGCTCAAACAATTAAGTGCCGGGGTTCAAGCACTTTTTTTACACTCATAACTGATGCAGCAATCCCAGAGGTGCTGGGGCCATGACCTGTCAAGCCTAAAGATGGTGGGGCTCAGCCCTGGTATAAATTAAGCACTGATACCAGCTGCATTCATTTTGCCATAGTTGAAGAGTATCATAACATCTTGGGACTTTGGAAAGCAAAGTCCTTATCCACTGAGCAGTTTCCATGGTGCTGTATCTGCACCAGTTAAGAATGTAACCTTGAACCTGTGCAGTTCAGCTGAGAAAGTTTATAAACTGGCCTGGCAGAGTTTGTAAGACCAACTAGGGTTCAGGTCCTGTAGCACATCTCTGCTCCTGGAGATTGAGTTGCCAGACCCAAGCACTGTTTAGCACCTATAAATAGCTTAGTACACTGAAAGAGCCATAGAAATTAAAGCCTTCTCTGGCCATGTTTACAATATGGTGCCATAACTATGTCAGCGTAACTCCCAGCATAACCTTCTAGAGTAGATGCAACCTACAATGATGATAAGGGGTTTTCCATTGCTATAGGAACACCACCTCTTCAAGCAATGGAAGCATTTTTCCATCAGCTTTCCTTCATCTACACCAGGACTTAAGTTGGCCTACCTACACCACTCAGGCATGTGGATTTTTCACACCCCTAAGAAGTGTAGCTATGTTTATCTAAGTTTTAAGTGCAGCCCAGACCTCTGATTCTGTAGATCTCATATTTTTCCACCTTGTATTTCAGAAGGTGGCAACTGTGGGTAAAGGATGAAGCTGATGGTTTTGGTGGTTGGCTGCATGTATTAATCAGAAATCCATTGTTGCCTTTACATTTATTTGAATTTTGCAGTGCCTCATAAAAATAAGATCCTTTCCCTGAAGAGCATGCAAACTGAATTCAGCATGATACAACTAGTGAGGGGTGTAAACAGGTAAAGTGGGGGACTGGAGAGGAAGAGGAGGATGACTCCATAGCACTTGAGCCATTTTGATGGTTAACTTTTTTCAGATTGCATATCCTCCCTCTCAATTGCCATAGTCTCCATCTCATTGAATGTGGTCGGTGAGGTGGCTTAGCAAATGGACTCTAGGCGTGTTCTAAGTGTTAGGAACAGCATTGAAACAACTTTGAAGGGAGAAACTGCCCAAGGTAGGGGCTTGGCAGCAAGGACAAAGTATTTGAATCTCCTGTGCAGTGCTGTGGGAGGCAATGAAGTAACCTCAAAGGTAAGTGGATGAGAAGGTCCAAGTGAGGAGCAAAAGAAATGACTTTGGTAGCCACATTTTGGATGGAATGGAGGGGGGAGACATTGTTTTTTTTTATATTTATCTAGGATTATGTTTAGAAACAACCAAACCAAACTACAAAACATAGCTATTGTGGAAGCTCTCTGAACTTGGGACAGGTGTTTTAGACGCTGATAAACTCTAAATAAAGACCTAAGCACTGCACCTCTCCTGTGTGGGTGCCACTATTCCTTGTGGAGTTCATAAAGTCACCTGGAAAGAGCTTGTAAAATAAAGTATACAGACATATTAATCACTTCAAAATTAAGAATACCATCCATAACAATTTCCAGGAACAATGGCTTTATTCTGAAGAAAAAAAATAGAGAAGATGAAAGAAATTGAATGGTTAAACTTTGAGTTATTATGTGAAGCTAGTTACAGCCTTCATGTGACAATGGCTGTGTACGTATAATAATAGACTAAGCAAACATTCTCTAGAACAGTAATCCCCTTTCCTTTTAACAACCAAATAATGGTATTCATCTAAATATGTTTGTGTGGGTATGTTATAGCAAAACCGTATTCTTTCTTCTCTCCTTATTTTACAAAGCACTTGTCCACTCTTCAGAGTAACACAACTGAAGGATAAATATCTAGAATACAAAGACTAGCTCATACTCCCCAAACCAGTTATATCTCCCAAACTAAAAATAGCACCTTTAGCCAGGCCACTCTAAACAACCTTCCTTGCTAGGTTAACCTGCATCCTGAAACCCCTACATCTAGGAAAAGCCCAGGAGAACACATGAGCCTTGCTGTACGTTCTGAAGCTCAACTTCTTTGGATCTAAGAGGGATGTAATCAGCAGAATTGACAATTCGCAGAGAACGCTTTGCCATTCGCCTCCTTGTTTTTAACCAATGAACTCTGAGCTCAACTCTGTCACATCCATCCTGATTGCAAATGCCACAGTGTTGCACAGAGGGAGAGGTGTGTCTCTAGAAGCCAGGTCACAAACTGTTCTAAGCTCTTTAGGGCAGGGACAATCTTTGTGTTGCATGTAAAGTGCCTAGTCCTGGACTGGGGTCTTTAGGCACTATCACAATACAAATGAAAAACAATTTAGCTAAATAATTTAGTTTACTTAAAACTAGTACTTCATATCCTACCTGGAAATTACCCGAAAGCCAGTGCAAACCAATGCCTGGGAGACCTATTGTGAATTAGTGAACAAGTTAACAAATACAGTTTAAGGACATGGGAGGGAAAAGCAAGGATAATGGATCATAAAATGTATTTCAGTTTAACGGTTCTGCCAGTCATGCATTATGGGAATGCAAAGCACTCTGGCTATACTTCCTATACTGTGGGGGCCAGGAAAACATAGTGTTGCTAACTCTATGCTGCATAGGGACTCCCAAGCCCCAGGGACTTTCCAGACAACCTTTCTACAGAGACAACTAACAAAGCCACCTACTCTGGTGGTGGTTTTCTGACTAATTTATTTAATGGTGCTTCCCTTCCTTTTCCTTCTCAGTGATGCAGCAATATGAACAAAAATGATGCAGGGGAAACTGCCCTGAGAATGCAGTAGTTCTGGAGTCAGGGGATGTCAAAAAGATAGTAAATTAGGTGTCCAGGGGGATTAAAGGGGAGGGGTTAAAGAGAGAACACGTGTTTCTCCTTTCCAGATCTACTAGTTGGAGCCCAGGCCTCTCAGCCCTTTCATCCATGCAGTGTCTTAATAGGCTGGGGAAGCCCAGCTAATTAAAATCCTGCTCTCAAAGTACTTTGAAGTCAAAGTAAACAGACACATAAGCAAATTAATACCTTAGTGATCGATTATAGGATTGAACAAATAGTCACTCACAAAATCCTGACACTAACAATTGTTGGCACTACAGTGCAATCGGGAGGTAGGGGTATAGCCTTATCTATGCTAGCAAAATTAACCATTGTTGGTAACGGGTATTGGCAAGGGTACCTCCTGAACTAGTGTGGACTGTGTTATAAGTGCAAGTGTTGCCAAGGCCAAACCCTTCTCAGTACTATTCAGAGATGGTGGCAGTGCCAAACAGGGTTTGTTCTTGGCTGCACTTGATAGCTGAACCATATTCAGCACCAATTCAGTCATGTCTGTTAGCAATGGGTACTCTTGCTAGTGTAGACAAAACTGGGTGATGCTTTCAAAGCTCTGATGGAACATGCGTATAGAATCAAGGAATTCTTAAATGTAAAGGATAATGCAGTTACTCATAAATTTCCAAATTAAGTCTTAATTCATGGTTTATTAGCCTCTTGGAAGCTTGACAATAAAACATTTCCTCACTAACCTGTTTTTCTTCCCTTGTCTGTGCTATAGAGCTACATGAGATTTGGCTAACTGACATTTTCCAGTTAAAAAAGCATGTAAAAATTAGTGACACGGTTAATGCCAGTAACTTTAAGTACAACATTCTGAATTTTGTTAGGAGGGTGGTTTACAAAGCAAACTTGAAATAAAATGGCTGCATCTGTCTTTTTTCTAAAATAAATAAACCATTTTCCTCTGTTTTGAATATAAATATTTCTTTGCAATGCTGAAAATGCAAAAAGATCACCACTGTGTTCACCATTTCCAGCAAATGCAATTTACCAGTCAAATTTCACTGTTCAAGCCCAGTAAAGTAAATAATGATGAAAAGCAAATTACTATTTACAATTTTTTGGTATTCATGAATCATCTGAAGTGGCATTAGTAACATCATTAAAGAATTTCGGGGGGAAAAACATACCTGACTATCTTGATTACATTCTTTTAAACTGACTTTACTTTGTGTTTTTGTGTGTGTGTATGTAACATGTAGGTCAAATGTAGGGCTTATCAAACTTAGCAGCCTTTTAACATTGAAACTCAGGCCATAACTCAATCTGTTTAATTAACTAAACCTCTTTCCATTGTGTGAATTAAGGACATTGTATGTCTTAACTTTGAATTTCTTAGCTAATGCATTTTTTTTCACAAGCTTAACTATACATGACCACAGATGGTAATATTTCTGCCCCTCCCCCAATATCTAAAGACGCTAATCCATATTATGTGAGGGTTTAATTTATTTTTTTTGTCCTGGATGTGAGTGGAGAGGATGTATTCTGTATATTTTCAAATGGAAGCTTGTTGGAAAAGGGGAAGGTGAGATGCACACAAACCTCTGGGTTTTTCAGCTGTTTATCTGAAAGACTCTTAAGCAAAGTGAGCTGTCATGGGATAACAGGTCCTCTCATGGAGTGGTAACTGGTTAAAATGTAGGAAACAAAGAGTAGAAATAAATGGTCAGTTTTCAGAACAGAGGGAGGTAAATAGGGTATCCCTCA
The DNA here is from genome assembly GCF_025201925.1 of Gopherus flavomarginatus. Taxonomy (NCBI): domain Eukaryota; kingdom Metazoa; phylum Chordata; order Testudines; family Testudinidae; genus Gopherus; species Gopherus flavomarginatus. The sequence continues at coordinate 73,578,123 of NC_066619.1, read as the reverse complement.
GAGGTCTGAAATGGAAACAGTCCTAGTCAACATATTCATAAATGATCTGGAAAAAGGAGTAAGCAATGAGGTGGTAAAATTTGCAGATGATCCAAAACTACTCAAGATAGTTAAGTCCAAAGCAGACTGCAAAGAGCTACAAAAGGATCTCACAAAACTGGGTGACTGGGCGACAATGTGACAGGTGAAATTCAATGTTGATAAATGCAAAGTAATGCACATTGGAAAACATAATCCCAACTATATATATATATAAAATGATGGGGTCTAAATTAGCTGTTACCACTCAAGAAAGAGATCTTGGAGTCACTGTGGCTAGTTCTCTGAAAACATCCACTCAATGTACAGCAGCAGTCAAAAAGGCGAACAGAATGTTGAGAATCATTAAGAAATGGGATAGGATATTAAGCCAGAAAACATATTGCCTACATAAATTCCTGGTATGGTCACATCTTGAATACTGTGTGCAGATGTGGTCGTCCCATCTCAAAAAAAAAAAAAAAAAAAAAAAAAAAAAAAAGATATATTGGAATTGGAAAAGGTTCAGAAAAGGACAACAACAATGATTAGTAGTATGGAACTGCTGCCATAGAAGGAGAGATTAATAAGACTAAGAATTTTCAGCTTGGAAAAGAGATGACTAAGGGGGGATATGATAGAGGTCTATAAAATCATGACGGTGTCCAGAAAGTAAATAAGGAAGTGTTATTTACTCCTCATAACACAAGAACTAGGGGTCACTAAATGAAATGAATAGGCACCAGGATTAAAACAAACAAAAGGAAGTATCTTTTCACACAACACACAGTCAACATGTGGAACTCTTTGTCAGAGGATGTTGTGAAGGCCAAGACTATGGCCTTGGCTACACTGGCGCTTACAGCGCTGCAACTTTCTTGCTCAGGGGTGTGAAAAAAAACACCCCCCAGAGTGCTGCAAGATACAGCACTGTAAAGTGCCAGTGTAAACAGTGCCGCAGCGCTGGGAGCACAGCTCCCAGCGCTGCAAGCTAATCCCCATGAGTGCTTGGCTACACTCAAAACTTCAAAGCGCTGCTGCGGCAGTGCTTTGAAGTGTGAGTGTGGTCCCAGCGCTGCACGTACTCCGCCTCCTCATGGGGATTACCTTGCAGCGCTGGGAGCTGCACTCCCAGCGCTGCGGCACTGTTTACACTGGCGCTTTACAGCACTCAGGGAGGTGTTTTTTTCACACCCCTGAGCGAGAAAGTTGCAGCACTGTAAAGCGCCAGTGTAGCCAAGGCCTATAACAGGTTTAAAAAGAACTAGATAAATTCCTGGAGGATAGGTCCATCAATAGCTCTTAGCCAGGATGGACAGGGATGGTGTCCCTAGCCTCTGTCTGCCAGAAGCTGGGAATACATGACGGGATGGATTATTTGATGATTTCCTGTTCATTTCCTCTAGGGACCTGGCATTGGCCACTGTTGGAAGACAAGATACTGGGCTAGGTGGAGCTTTGGTCTGACCCAGTGTGGCCATTCTTATGTTTTTATCCATCCACACTGCCATTAAAGAAGAGAGAGCTCCTGGCCTGTTCCTCCCCGCTTTTCTAAAATTACACTCCACATTTCTTTCCGATGCCTTGGATGACATACATTTGATGCTCTTTGGGGCAAGGACCATGTTGTTGTTTTTTTTGTTTGTTCCTTTGTTTGTTTACTTTTGTTTTTGGTGATTGGAAAACACCCAGTACATTTTTAACACAGAGTGCACCTTAATATTTGTGCAGCAGTTTGAAGATTTATATTTTAAACACCCTGAGGTCTTATCTGTACTAAACTTTTTGGGGGAAATTTCCCATCACTGGTAGCAACAGCAAGCATAGGTGAAAACAGGATACAGGTTTCTTTACCACCGTTGTCCAGACCTGTTCTAAGCAAGATGAGCTGGCCTGGCACAGAGTGCACCCTGTTTTTCCTAATCTAACCTGATGCAGCAATGGTGTGAAACTTCCCAAAATAGTCTAGCATGGGCACAGCCTAGGAGGCAGATAATCTTATCCCCTTATCTAGATAAGAATTAGGACCTTGCCTATACCAGAAAAGTGACCTAGTTTTATTTTTTTTTTAAATCCATCTAGTTAAACTAGTGCAAATCCATAAAGATGATGCACATAAACCAGGTTCAATCCTACCTTATATTAAACTACTTATTTAAAGTAAATTGATACAAACAAGGGTCAAATTCTATTACATGTCTCTGCTTTAGAATTTAGCACTTGTTTAAGTAGCTCAGTGTAAAAATTTAATTTAGTTTAAACTGATGCACTTTTCTAGTACAGAAGGCATAAATCACAGCAGTTAAGTGCTTTTTCCCATTACCGCAGAGGGAGTTAATAGCAGAGGTGGGATTAGGTGGGAATTCCTGACTTCTTCTAGTTTTGGACACAATCAGTTCAATGTATTTGTTCCTTCCCCCTGCCCCCTTCATTCCACTCCCTTTTTGTTTGCCCTTCTTCCCTTTTTGGGAAAATCTTGAATTCCAGTCTCTCGCTCCCAGGACACCAGTTGAGAAAGAGGTACCTTGCAGAGCTCTTTCAGATGACTATAAAATGACATCTGGTGCTTTTCTCCCCACAAACTTCTGAGTTCTTGCCGAGCTATTTTCTCAGCACAATACTGATTGACACGGCGAGGGGAGGGGGGCAAGAATTGAACTGAAGTTGTATAACTTAGATATATGAATAACGTAGCTGAAGTTGATGTACTTAGATCTACTTACCGCGGTGTCTTCACTGCAGTAAGTCGACTGCTGGCGCTCCCCCCGTCGACTCTGCCTGCGCCTCTTGCTCCGATGGAGTACCTGAGTCAATGTGAGAGTGCTCGGCGCTCAATTTATCGCGTCTTCACTAAATGTGATAAATTGACCCCTGCTGGATCGATCACTCTGAAGGTAAATGTAGGCATGCCCTCAGACCCAGTCTTGAACTATGATGTACTTCCACTAGACTGCAGAAGGTCCATCCTGCTGCAAAGAAGAATCATTCCTTTATTGCTAGTTGTTCCTTAGCTACAATGATAGGCGCAGGATGGTGCTTCTGTATCAACATTAGTAGGATGAAACTGAGAATTCTATCACTATAGGCATCACTGTTCTGTGATTAGTTCACAACAAGGACATAAATTGATCATAGAACATTGGTGCCTATGCTGGTAGAATTTTCCGTTTCATCCTAGGCAGTCTTATTTAAATGCTTTTGAGATGTATGATGGCTACTAGAAAGTGTACCTGTCTCTCTTTTCCCCCATAATATAGTATACCATTTTCTTGTAGAGAAAATGCTCTTTGTCTCCATTGCTGATACAGCCTCAATTCTATCAACATAAACAAAACAAACTTTGTTTTACTGCACCTCATCCCCTCAGTACCTGAGCACTTTGTGTTAATTAGATTGACAATAGCAAAGTCTCTGAACGTCAGAGTGGCTACTCTCCCTTTTGGTGTCCTTGAAGTCTGTGCTTGGAGTGGGGTTCTATTTTATTTATTTATTTATTTATTTTAGGGGGAAGAATGGAGAGGGAGAGAAAAAATAGATGAGAACGGTTGTTGAGAATGTCATTTTGGTCATGGTGGGAAAATGTGATCAAAGAGAGAGGTAACTGTAGTTTCTTAAAGATAGTCAGATTCTAGACTCACCTAGTCTCTTCATTTTACTTCACAGCTGGATACCTTCGACAAAGGCCCTATTTACATTAAGGAATTTTACTTACATGAGTTTGGTTTGGTATGTTAAAGGATCAAGCTACACTTGTGTAAGTACTGCTTTACATCAGTGCAGCATGTTTATGGTGCAAACCCTTAATGATATTGATGCAGTTATATCATTACACTGGTGCAAATTTATTTATTACAGACAGGGCTTATGGACCCAGGGAAGTTATTACTGTATAATGTAGAGTGTGACTATAAAGCACTATCTATTCCAGAATAGCTCTCTGTGTGGACACTCTTACACTGGGATAAGTGTGTCCACATGGGGTGCTTATCCAGTCAATTTCCCATGTAGACAAGTTGTATTTACCTTGTCTCCAACTCTCACGTTCTTTTTTTCCCTCAGTTTTATGATCTGCGTTGTCGCAGAGAAGTGCTTTTGTCTTGATGGTTCATAAATAGAGATGTTGAGTAAAACTTTTAGAAGTGCCTAAATCCCATTTTCAAGAGTGAGACTGAGATTTATGTTCCTAAATCTAGATTTCAAAAGTGATTTAGGCACGTTTGAAAGTGTTACCTTTTGTGTACTCTAATGCATCTGGAATTTGGTATATTCCTGGCTCTAAAGATTATGACCAAAGCCTTGAAAGGGCAAGGGTGGTGCATTGGGGGGGAGGTACTGGAGTGCAGGACGTGCTCCTGGCAGCATAAACCATACAAGTAGTAGGCAGCTGCATTTTGCACCAGCTGGAGCTTTTGCAGCCTTGGCAAATCTGCAAGCCTGCTAGCACCACCTGGATAATTTGGCACTGAAAACACAAGGTGTTTTAAAATGTAGATGGGAGATGTTGTTTACTTTTCCTTGTGGCATAAGGTAGCATTAAGGATTTTCTGAATGTGTGCACAGTCACAGATTTAGGTACTTTATTGTGGGGTACACATGGAGTATGTTAATATGTAAAATAGTCGATACTGTGACATAACAATGCAAACTTGAAATGTTAATTTGAAAAATATTTAACTCTTCCCCCACCTCGAGTGAAAAGAAATAGTCAAGAGTAAACAGAGAGGGTGGGATATTTAGGTGTGAGGGTCCCGTTCTGTACCACCTCTTCCAGTGTGACTTGTTTCATTTAAAAAACAAAAAACCTCTTGCTCACCTCTAACTTCTCCCCTTGTTGCTAGAGTTTAAGTCCCCGGCCCGGCCACGTCTCACTTACAGGCGGAGGAGGAGGACAATCCTTCCCCCCGGCCGGATTTTAAGGGAAGCCAGTCTGGGTTCAGCCTCCTGCAGGATGAGGGGGAGAGTGAGTGTGTTGCCCCGTGTCCCCTTTCTGAGGCGGGGGGAAGCAGCGAGTCTCCTGCCCTCCGCCTGCCGCGCTGGGCGTGGCCCTGGGTACTGTGCGGTGGCTCTGGGGCCGGTCCCTGCTGGACAGCGCCGGTCCCAGCCGCGCCGCGCCCCGCCCCACGCCCCCCGGCGCTGCCCCTTGCCCTCCTCTCGGCGGGCGGGAGCCGGGCCGGCTGGGGGCGGTTCGGGGGGGCGAGGGTCGCGCTCCCTCCTCCCGGACAAAGGTGCCAGGTGTCGCCCCGCCCCTCATTGTGCGGTAGGCGCCGTCGCCAGGCCGCCCCGCCCCGCCCCGGCCAGCTGCTGCGCTGTCTGGGAGCCTGTAGCCTCCTCCGGCCCCGCGCTCCGCCCGCAGGAGAGCCCGAGCCCGAGCCCGGGCGGTTCCAGGATGGAGGGCGATCGGCTGGAGCCCGCCGTGAGTGCGGGGCGCGGGGGTTCTCGCGGCCGGCTCGGGGTGCGGTCGGGCGGACGGTGGGTGCCTGGCCCCAGAGGGTCACGGGGCGCTGTGAAGGCGGGAGATTCCCCCAGCAGGCGGGGCTCGTGGATGCCCCAAACTTCCTGCCTTTAGCCCCGCTGCCGGCCCCGGCGCGTCGTACTGTCCCCGTGCTCCTGTAACTGCAGCGGCTGCCCCGCCGCACCCAGCCCGCGAGCTGCAGGGTGCGTCCCTCTCGGGCGCTGGAAACCTGGGCGCGGGGATTGCTGGCTTTCTGCAGACTCATCCTGCTGCAGTTCGCCGCCCTTCCCTGCTCCTGTCTGACAGCCCTGCCTGGAGAGCGCCCTCCAGAAATCCCTCTTGGGGGTGTGGCTGGAGAAGCCTTTGTTTTAGGGGGCCGAGGAAAGGTTGCGCATTACTCACTGATTCTTTAACAGCCAAGCGCCCTCCTTTCCTCCACCCCACCAAACCCAGTTCACAAAGCACCGTTCCCTAGGGCGTTGCAGAGCGTTTCTCCTAATTCATTCAACCAGGCTATAATTTACTTTGACTGGACTGTAATTGGGACAGGAACCTTCCCCCCGGTCTCCCGCCTCTTTTAGAAACAATGTGCTTTCTTGTTTTCTTCGTGATTGTTAGGAACTTGGAAGAAGAGTAAACCCAACTATGAACGTACGCTAGAGAAAAGCAAGCTTAAGTAGATGTGTGAGGAATAGTTTATCCACAGCTACTTATTGAGAACTTGGATCTTTCTTATCTAAGAAGTTTTTGTAACCAAATGTACTGAAATAAATTGAATAATGGAATTAACAGTTTTTTATAGTAAAATGATACTTTCAGGTAGTTAAAGCCTGAACACATGGCTTTTACTTAAAAAAAAAACATGCAAAACCTCATGTTTTCAGGATTGTTACAATTTTCATTTTTTTAATATCATTTACACCTCTTATGCAGGTTATTGTGCAAAGCAGGAGAAGTAGAACTAAAAGGATATTGACTCTAGACAGTTTCACTTTTGCTTACTATATTTACTATTTGCACTCCCTTTGGATAATAAACACAGTACAGGAGGTGTTGTGTTAGTAATGTAGATAGTGAATCTGGTATTTACAGATTTTTTGGCCCTTTTAGAAGATGAACTGCAAAGCCAGAAGACAGGAACTTTATGATTAATTTAAAAAACAAAACAAAACCCACTTTGTTTTTACAGTAGACTTCTCATTTTTGATGGAGGACCTGAGATGCAAGCCTTAGCTTTGTTGTGCTTATGTTTTTGGAGCCACTTTCTTTTTCTGATGTAAGATGTAAATGTAGTTTTGAATGTTTGTATATAATGTGAGTCTTGCTGGCTCAGATTCTGATCTTTTCTTAATTTTTCTTTCCTCCTCTCCTCTCTCTTTTCAAGGTTACCATTAAGAATATTGAACGAGAGCTCATCTGCCCAGCATGCAAGGAGTTATTTACCCATCCACTGATCCTCCCTTGTCAGCACAGTATCTGTCACAAATGTGTAAAAGAAATTCTCTTCTTCACACTTGAGGACTCTTTCACTGATCTAGGCTCTGAATCCTCCAATCAAAGTAGCCCTCGTATTCGAATCCATTCTCCTAGTTTGGATAGAATTGACAGGGTTAATAGATCAGGTATGTACCAGAATATTGTTTGTGCTCTGGAAATTTCGTGTAGAAGACTGATTTTAATATGAATGGTCTATGCCTTAGTAAAGGTGTCATCTGATACTTTTAATGTTGAACGTTGTCACATGAATAACTTCAGAATGGTTTAGTTTTCGGTCTTTGTTTATAGCATGCGCAAACAAATATTGGAAGTGAGAATGTCCTATTGTAAAGTTGAGATACTCTAGTGGACATATATAAAATAGTTATTAAATATAGTATCCTGTAAATTGGTTCATAGCTATAATTTTTCTGATGCTGAATTAGTCTAGTCACTATGGCTGTTTAATGTGACATAATCTTAGGTATCTTTAGAAAATGCCATGTTTTTTGTTTGGGTTGGTCTCCAGGCTTTATGCTGCTCACAGTCTGGTGGCTTTGGTTTCCTTTGGAGTCTTTTTGGTGCAGCTTTTCTAAACTATATATCTCCTTTGCTTCATGCATTTCACTAAGGTATATTAGTAGATTACTTTCCATATGTGATATCTGAACTCTTCAAGCAAAAAACTTTGCAAGAAGAATGAACCAGAGTTCTCTGTGTAAAGTATCAAGGAATACTTAATTACTGGTTTCTTGAACTGTTAATTCATGTCTGACTTTATCTTGAAGATACTTAGCTTAACCTTATTCAATTATCTAAATATTCATAGATCTTAAGTAAAAGAAATCCACCTTATTAAATGTAAATAAGTGTAAAAGTACTCTGTAACACTTAAAAAAAATCTCAAGGGATGGCTGCACTTGCAGGTATTCTGGAATAGCTGTCGCTTTGGAATAACTCTGAGTGTCCACACTCAATTTTGGAATTAGAGTGTGTTTTCCTGAGTTAGCTTAATCCACTTCCAAAGTGGATTCCCTTTAAATTCAAGCCCTACCTTTATTATGGAATAACTTTCGTGTGTAAACAAATCCTAAAACTTGCATCTCAGGTTTTAGGAATGTTAATTTCTTGTCTTTCATTTCTCGAGAGCAGAAACTTTCATCACCATCTTTTAAAGCACACTTAAATTAGGACTGTGACTTAAATTAGGATTGTGGCTAGTTATACCTCTTTGTGTCCTCTTTCCTGCCCCACCCCCAAAAAGGGTAGAGTTTGACCAATATGTTGCACATCTGGCTTTGCTAATTAAAAAAAAAAAATCCTAGTTTAAAATTAGTTACCCTCTAATATTTTGTATTTTGGTTTGCTGTCACTCAGGAAGTGTCTTTTGAGGCTAGGAATCCTGTTTGTGATGTTAATACAGTAATTTACCATCTTCACATTTTGTGTACTATTACATCCAGACCAAACACAAACAAAACCACACTTGTAAAAAGAACTATTGGGTAGCAAAATCAAGCGCATGGAAGCTAAGAAATGGCAGAACTAAGTGTTGACCATACAACGTTAATTTGGCCCTTTTGTGCGTATGCACTATAATACTGTCTGTAAGTACATGACCACATATTATTTTTTATCCATAAGATGCCTGCCTCATTCAGTGTGCAGGATGAACAGTGCTCATTGCATGGGTAGCTTATTCAGTATACAACCCCATGTGCTATGTGCCACATGCCATCCAAACTCTGCACTGAACACAGAATTATTAATTTCCTCTGGAACTTTTCTGTGGCACTCTCATCATAATATCTTAATTCTTTTTATAAACCTCTTAGTTAATTACAAATATTAATTAATTAATCTTTACAACATTTCTGAGGTGCGATGATATTTTCATCTCCATTTTACATATGAAAGGCCGGAAATACAGAGATTATATTTTTTAAATATTGTAAAAAAAGTGACAAGTAATTTAGGGTGCCCAATTTGAGACGCCTAGGGACTGATTTTTCAGAGTACAAGGACTGATTTTTCAGAGTACAGGTACTTGGTACAAAATGCTAATTTATGTGCAAAGCTCCCATTGACTTTGTAATGATCCCAACAGTGGCCCATTAGCATGAGTACAAAGCTCAGGGCAGACTTGAAAAAACAGGACATAAACCCTAAATTGATTGTTCGTTCTAAATGTAGATTTCCCCAACCAACTGTACCCTGTGCAAACACTTCAGGCACATTAACAGCCTTAAACAGATTCACTGACAGTCCCTAGGATACTCCAGCCCGTTTTGTCACCCTGGCGAGTGAGTGTATTTCCATGATATATGGTCCTTAAGACCAAGAATCACAGCAATATTCGCTTACCCAGTCGCTTACCCAGGTCAGTTGTGCCTTAGATCTCACATCAAGGACAACGCTTGTAGCCAGTCCTATAATAAACTATATTAAGATTTATTAACTTACCAGTAAATTTCACCACGCGTACACAAAACAATGAAAAAACATTTTCATTGGCAGTAACAGAAATGGAAAGATAAGCAAAGTAAGAAAAATACTGCCTAAGAACTTACTAGAGTTTGACTATTTGTATATTTTGACATATGATGTTGATAATGTGAGTTTAAAGCTTTAAATTTTAACTTTTTTGAATCTTAGCATCTACTGTCATTAAATAATTGTCTGACCATCCCCCAAAATTTCCTGCAACTGTGAAAATTTAAATCAATAAAATAATGCTCAAAAATAAACGTTGATATCTGTTGAAATTATAAAAAAACAATTCTGCCAAGCCTATATATATATGGCATAGTAATGATTAATAAAATACTGGCCTTAATTTTATGGATTGGAGAATTTATGAAAATTTAATTAATATAGAGGTGGTTTATAATTTTAAAAGCAAATATTTAAGTATAATGCCATTATACTACAAAAATCATATGAAGTATTTAGGTCTCCAATGCTGTGTAAATGATGAACGATTCTGAAATACAGTAAAAGAGAGCTTGATTTTTGTTTTTTCTCCCCCATTTATGCATTATAACTGTATAGTGTATTAGGAAACTAAACATTTTTTAATTTCACCTGGCAAGTGCAGTGGAGACGAAAAGAGTTGCTGCTTTATCTTTTGTAAATCAGTGGTGTATTTATTCTCTGTTTCTAACAGCTTTCTATTCATTGTTCACAGCCACGCAGCGGAGGTCTTTTGAGTGGAGAGGTAGAAATGCTTCACTTCTTGTATGGCTGTAGATAGTGTAATATTTAGATCTTAATTTAAATATAAATGGTTAGCATATAGTTTTTAAATATCAGTGTCCATAGGCTACACTTTTGTAGACTTGACCAAAGTTATGGAAGATTGTTATCTGAAAAACTTTTCATTCTGTTCTGCGATTGATCTAAAGGTCAACTGGACTAAAACCTGTAGAACATATTTTTTTGTTGGTATTGCTCTTAATTTCTGTAGTTTACCATCAAAACATTTTTGTCTGTTTTTTGTTTTCCTAAGGAATCATTTCCTGAGAGGCTATCAAACCAGGTTCCAGTAAAACTGGTTGTAGTTTTACGTCCAGTAATACCTAATTAAAGTATTGATCTTCTATATACTGTAAATTATGGCCAGTTATAATCCTTTCTTTAAAGGGAAAATAATGGCAATTTAAATTTGTAATCCATCACAAAGAAAAGTGAATAACTAAACTGTTTTTTAAAGGCTTCTTAAATATAGGGTGGTCACTTTTCTAATGGCTGGTAACCAAACTCCAAAGGTCATGCCCCCTGCTCCGCTACTTTACCTTGCAGCTGGGCACCCTTTGCTGCTGGGTTGGGCTGAGAGCTGCTGTAGCCTGACGAGCCTGCCTGCAGGTAGAAAGTATCCCTGGCTGAACAGGGGCTGGCATGGGTTGTTGACTCCATGCCTCCCCCTTGCCTGGAGCTGCCTCTGGGTGTTGCTTAGAACTAGAGTGGACATATAGCAGAAGGGATTTTTGACAATGCTTTTTTTCTTTTTAAGGCTACTTGAACTGTCTGCAAATTGATGGGAATCTCTATTTTGATAGATCCTTCATATTTCTAAACATTTGGAGTGAAATAAGTTACATTATTTTTTCCTCCAAGTTTGATTTTTAGATTTGTGTTTAATGTGACGTTCGGATTCAATTAATAATTTTCTGAAATCCATTCATTTTCTCTCTTTCAACAGTATATACCAATTTAATCTCTTATGAAAGGTGTACTATAATTTGCAAGAACACCACATTATTTCTGGATTTTTTTTTATTTACTTTGTGCATTTGACAATATTTAAATAAGTGAGTTTCAGTGCTTCCCCTGTTTGTGTGTCTGTCACACAGCAACAAAAAGGATTATTTAGCAAGATAGGAAAGTGCAATTGTAAAACCACAAAAATTAGCAGAGAAACTAGGGAGCAGGTTTAGTAACTGAAACTTGGGTCGGCAAGCCGGGGGTGGTGGCGTGCCGGTCATTGTGAGGGTAGCAGTCAGGGCGCTTTCAGCGGTTTTTCTGTGGGAGGTCCACAGCTTTGGCGGCAGATATGCTGAAGGCGTGGGACCGGTAGATCATCTGCAGAACCGCTGCCAAATCTGCGTGACTGGCAGGCCTCCTGCAGAAACGCCGCCGAAACGCTGTGAAAACACCCTGAATGTCATGCTTGGGGCGGCAAAAAACATAGAGCCGTCCCTGGCAACACCTACAATTATTGTAACTGAAAGATTTTAAATTTATGCAGTACCTAATATGAAGTTGTTTTCTAAAAAGAAAGGAAAGTTAATACTTTTTTTCTAAGAATCTTACAAAAATGCTAACTGTGGGCCTGAGGTGGATATATCAATTCATTTAAGAAGTTTGTAGCTGAAGCCAGTTAGGGTGACCAGATAGCAAGTGTGAAAAATTGGGGACAGTGAGGGGTGGGTAATAGGAGCCTGTATAAGAAAAAGCCCCAAATATCAGGACTGTCCCTATTAAATTGGGACTTCTGGTCACCCTAAATCCAGTTAAACTTTAAAGTATCCTTTAATCTTTTTAACAGCTCCACAAATTCAGTCTTCATATCCACCATAATCACAGAATGCTGGTGATATCATATTTTATCTGAAAAACACAAACAAGCAATTTATATTTTTAAGGTGCATTATCACTTCCCTGGTTTAACTGCCGTATATTATGCTGTTCTACTTTTTAAATGTTGATCTAGCACACTCTCTTAGAGGAAAACATTGTTTTAAAATTTTTTTTAGATAAAATGTGTGCAATTTTGCTGCTTTGACTTACTACTCATCTTAGTAAACATAAGCATGTGCTTAATTGTTGGCAGGATTGGGGTCTAAACTGCTTTCCAAGAGAACCATATTTTTATCTTTTTAATGGAGTTAGAGAATCTGTAGAAGTTAAACTGTAGCCATGGGACCTGTGAATTGGTAGGATATCGTCTACTTACAAGTAAGGCTATTTATTAGTAGTGCAGGGTGCCGTTTGCAGAGTATTCTGAAATTTAGAGGTAGAAAATAATAATCTTGATAGTGTATGAATATTAGTAGGAGGTATGTGTAGAACTGATGGGTAGAAGCTGGATTTGTAACCTGTAAAAGATGGCATGGAGCATTCTGGCTCACTTTAAAAGTGGTAGCCACAAAAGTTGAAGTGTTTTTATGAAATTATTCTAGGCATATGCTACCTTTTGTATATCTGCAAAATTTAACTTTTTGCTTTTGTGAATGAGAATGGAAGAGAAACAGAACCCATCTCATTAACTGTAATATATTAATCTGCCTGGTTATTCACCACACATTGTGATCAATTTACTCCATCTTTGAAACAGAAATGTTATCTTTTAACAACTATATTGACTTAAAAAAAATGGAGAGCAGCCATTAGTAGTGATGAGGCTAATTCTTCATGTATCTAAAACTATTTAGCATATGGTGCTATTTTAACTAGCAAAAATTCTTTTCCCCTCTTGAGAGGGCTTAAATGCCATGAGGTAATCATGAGTCTAAGAAAAATCAAATTATTGGAGTAAATTTAACAAAAAGGGATGGAACATCTTTTGGATTTCCTGGCCACTGAATGTGGTGTTCTAGGCATGGTGTCACCAGTATATGTGTAAAGCATGTAGTCCTTACCATGGTCTGATTTTGTGTTTTAAGTGACAGAATGAAACGCCACAACTGCTTGGCAACTAACTCACTTTTGGGTTAAACAAATATTGACCCCACTTCTGTGTGCACTTGGTCCAGACTTCAAAAGCATGCTATTGGATAAGAGTTTGATGGTTCTTATTTTAAACTTGACCACTGAACTATACTTTTTTCACCTGCTATTTTGCTATTTGTCATTGCTCATTTAGCTGGCATGTTGAACTGCTCATGTGCTGTGTTTTTACAAGCTACCATTAGTTTTCATTATTTATTTGCTTAATTAGTGACCATAAGTATTACCTTACTTTTAATGGCTTCTCTTCACTGCATGGTTTGAATGCCAAATAATCCTTCTACTCAGGCATTTCAGGCTCTCTTTGAAGTGTCTGTAGAAGGTGTATTACTTAAACTTACGTGCATATGTCTGGGCGTACATTTAAATAAGGCTTTTAAATCAGTACTGTTTTCATCCATTACATGTGTGTTGCTCAGCTATGCCAAGTTACAGGTGTTGCAGGGCCTCCAGCTTGGGTTATTAAATTCGCTTCAAGTAAGTACGCAAACACTTTGGATTACTTTTTAGCCAGAAGTCTGTACGTTGCCATAACTACACTAATCAGTTTAATTGTATTTATTCAAAAGTCTGAGCTGGCCATCTTTCTGTAGGCTCTCTAGACAGAAATACAGAACCTACTGAATTGGAAATCACTGTCTGCTTGTGCACACTTGCTCACTCTATGGGCCTTTCCCTTCCAGAAGCGTATACATACCTGCCATACTGAACATGTTTTGAAGAACAGTTCTTTCACCATAAAGTAACGGTTATAAAAAGGGTGTTAGTTCCTGGTGTGAATATTTTTAAAGAAAGGTTGCAGAATGCTGGAAGTTGTGAAGAAAATTCTGAATTGGTTGGTATATTAGGGGCAGCTAGAGATCAGCACCGCTAGATAGCTTTGCACATAATGGAATCTTAATACTTGAGGAAAACTTTCAAAATACTGGGAAACTATATAACTTTTTTTCTGAATTAAGGCAGCTGACTAAATACAGTTATTGCCTAATTTCCTTTTAGAAAATTATTCTTGAAAAGAATTAAACACTTTAAAATTATAGAGACTTGAAGCAAGTCTACACTACTGCGCTACATTGGCACAACTGCACGTCTGGTTGTGAAGCGCTGTGCTAATGGGAGAGCGCTGTCCCGTTATCATAATTACTCCACCTCTGTGAGAGGTGGAAGCTATGTTGGTGGGAGACATTCTCCCTTAGAATTTGGTTGTAAGGGATCTAACATATGCATAAAAAGAAAAGAGGAAATTGCCTTAATTTACAGTTGCATGAGTCATAATTCTCACACAGTTCTCAGAATTTGAAAGCATTTTTGAGAAAAGGGTGGTAATGCCATGCTCTAGTTACAGAAGCATCACTTCAAGCTTACTGGCAGGAGAAGGAGGGGAGGATATGCACCATGCCTGAATACCAGTTTAGTCAATTTTGAATTTATTTAAATTGCCTCCTTTTGGCTGATGCTCCTCCTATTTCTTTGCTCAAGAATGAAATGAGTTGAGTACTTCCTGTCTGAGGCTTTGTAGGAGTATTGAGCTATCCCAGGGTTTTGCAGACTCAAAATGGAAACAGGCTGGTGTGGGGGTGTGTGTGTGTGTGTGCTCGCGCGCGTATTTGGTGAAGTTAGCCACTTTATTCCAGTCTTTGAACAAGGGAAGATGGAATAGCTATTAACAGAAGAAGCAGGGGAATTCTTGGGTTTTGTGCACAGTTATTTGATGTCACCATAATGCACCATACTCCCCAACTAAAAGTAGAGCAAAATTCCTTTAAATCTAAGTAAGCTGATATTTTCAGACTAAGTGAAACTATATTAAACTGTCAAAAAACTAGATACCTCTTCTTGGTGCTGGGGTTCCCCTTGACTGGTAACTGAAGCTGTGAAAATGCCCAGTAAATTGGCTATATTGAAACGTCTATTGTTTAGGACAGAACATTACTTCTTCTCAGTAAGAACTTCTTTTAGCTCCTCCCCCCAGCCCCCAGACTTGGAGCTGTTGTCTCATTTAACCTTCCTTTCACAGAGATGTTTCTGACCCCCTTGTTTAAAAGTGCTAAAATCTGAGCAATGCAGCTGGGAAAAGCCAAATCAGTCTGTGCATGCTGTGATTGACTGGGAGATTTGGTTGGGATTTCCTAGTGTTCTAAATGTCCAGCTTGTCTTGTTTTGTAGTTGTGGCTCCACTTGGGATATGTTGCAGCCATAATAAAACTTGTAAAAGGTCAAATTCAACTACATGCCTCTGGGAACAATGCTATTTATTCTCACTTTTTGAGACTAAACAATCTCCACTTTGGACAGAGTCACCCGAACACTAACATAGATTCCAGAAAGCGTCGGAGATTTTAACCATGTAGTATCCAAAACTAGATTTATTATGGTAGCTCTTGCTCTGTTAGTGATTGGGTTTCAGCTTTTCACATTCATGCAATTACCATGTAAATTTGTCAAGCTTAGTAGGGTAGATAGTACCTTCCTGTGTAAAATCAGACAAATTTAAGTAACTGGATGGAGTGCATTTGTGCCACAGTGACTTGCCACCAGGAATGAATACAGACCTATTAGGCCATTTTCCGCATCGTGCACAGTTCTGTTGAGATTAATGACTGAATTTAACTGATATTGTTTTTCAGAATGACTGGAGCATACAGTGCCTACTATGAAGAAAGAGGCATGAGTGTAGCACTACTGGCATATTTTACTATAGCAAGAAACAAAATTGCACCATTGCAACTCTGGAGTCAGAATTGTTAAATATTTTTACTGCCATTTCATTTGGAAGTAATTTTTTACTTACTATATCTTCTGAATCCAACCGGGGTCATGCCTTGTTAATTTAAAAAAAAAAATAAATCTTCTTTGACTTGGCAGAATTCACCTGAATTTGTATAATACCACTTTGAATGACACGTGCTAAAATAGCTCAGGATTTCCTCAGAATTTAGGCTTGTGGATTCTTGTTAGGTGCTGTCTTTCCCCCTTTCCTATCCTAATCTTTATTCCTATTATGTTGTAACTAAACTAGGACTTGCCATCTATACAGGCTGGAAACGCAATTCACTGACTCCTAGGACGACCATTTTTCCTTGTCCTGGCTGCCGGCGTGATGTGGATCTGGGAGAACGTGGCATCAATGGCTTATTTCGAAATTTCACCCTGGAAACTATTGTGGAAAGATACAGGCAGGCAGCCAGGGCAGCCACTGCTATTATGTGTGATGTCTGCAAACCTCCACCTCAAGAATCTACGAAGAGTTGCATGGACTGCAGTGCAAGCTATTGCAATGAATGCTTCAAAATACATCATCCTTGGGGAACTGTAAAAGCTCAGCATGAGTATGTAGGACCAACCACTAACTTCAGGCCCAAGGTAAGTGGTTTTTTAATCTGGTGTACCTTGCAGATCTTTTCATCTCTTGCATCTGACCTGATGCTGCAGAGCAAATGTTGCCCATAAAAAGCATTTATCTATTGCATAATCGTACATTTTGGTTTCCATCGCTAAAATCTATTAAATGAGTTGTAAGATTTTGCATTAAAGTTATTCATCTGATGCCAAAGAGGCAGGTGTTAACAAATGCACGGGGCACATATTGGAAGTGGGCCATAAGCTTTGACTTCATCAAATTAAACGTGTTGGGTGTGGTTCTTTCAGATGAAAGAATGGGGCTTTTTAAGAACATGGTGTTAATAATTTTAGTCTGTTAGTGGCCTTAAATAATGTAATGTGTTTTTTTTTGTTTTGTTTGTTTAATCATTGCAGTGGGTCTTTTCTAGAAGTAGCACAATATCCAGAGTTTTGTAGCAATAGTTCCATTCACGTTCCCTTTGGACATTACTTGCATGGGGCTTCATTTATATAAAAGTGTATTTTCTTTCTCTCTCCTCCTCTGCTGCTTTCTTCCTGCATTCTTAGCAGTAACAGAAGGTTGAGTCCCTGACACAATTATGTGGTAGGTGTGTGGTGAAATGTGTAGTTCTTGTGTTCTGAATTTAAAACCTAAACTGTGTAAATGTCCCCAATCATCTTTGTAGTTTGTTAGGTCCTTACAAATACCAAAAATATTGCTAAATTTGTGTCCCTCTTGTCTGTGTACCCAAGATAGTGTGGTACTGCTTTCTTAAAATATTAATCTGCTAGTTCAGATATTAATCTGGGGCCAGCTTCTCTTCTTTAATTTGGTTCACTTTAGGCTGGAAGGCATGTCTAATTTGGTCCAAATATGTATGCGTCAAGTAATTGACCTAGAGAAAATGTAAAGTACTTATAAAATCAGGGAGACAAATAGACTTACAGGTGTGGATTTGCTTTTTATGTAAAGGTTTGTGTCATCTGGAAGCTTTATGCTAACAGCTACATATTTTCTAGCAGCAGCTCTTTTTAAAATATATATTTAAACTTAAGCAGGACTCTAAGGTTAAAATCTAGTAACGCCATTCATTAATGGTTCTACATTCTAGAAAATCAAGGCTTAGCAGCAAAGCTGAGTTATAGTTCTGCAGAAATTTTGTGTAATTTGAAACCAATTAATATTCTTTCAGATTCTCTTGCTATCCAGACTACTCTAGCTGCTTCTACTTTGTTACAGTTATTTAATCTTTCTCCTTTAGAGAAGCAGACTGATCCAAGTTTAGTGCAGATGGAAATCCTGAGATTAATAGTCCTGTTTTAGTATTGTAGGGTTAATTAACTTAAAGTGATCTTTTTAAAAACAAAATATTCTATTCAAGATTAATTTACATGAAAAAAATTAATAGTATTCCTGCAATCTGACACAAAATCCAACAGTACAAAACTATGTAATTCAAATAATATTGTAAAATAGGTAATTGAATGAAACAAAACCTCGTTTGCATGTTTCTTACTATACTTGTAAAGATTTTGTGTATGTTGGGAAGAAAAAACACAGACCCAAGCTCTCACTCTCTTTAAAGCCAAACTGGTGTGTGGCTTTTTTTTTTTTTTTTTTTTTAGGCAGGCATTTTCCTGACAAAAAAACATTTTTTTTACTTGTGATGTCAGTTTTTTAAAAAATAATCTTTAGATCTCTAGACTCAATAGTCTGCTCGATAATCAACAAATGGTACTTACTTCTCTAATACAGCATATCATTGCATCAAATCCTTGTCATTTAAGTTCAATACATGTTTTAATTTATTTAAAAAAAAAGACTTCTAGTGACTTTGATGTCTTTCTGAATTCTTCCATAAGTTCTGATGAGTGTAACTATTTACAAATATTAATTTTTGTTTTTTAAAGGATTTAAAGCTTAAAACAAATCTTTCTTTTGCAGGCAGAAGCAGTAAGGGGGAAGAGAGAATGATTTTGGGCCTCTAGACCTTGATATATTGTGTGTGCATATCGTTGTGATGTATAAGAGGAAGCTTTGACAATGGAAATAGACATGTTCTTGAAATGTTTTTCTTAATACAGTTTTTATGAATATGGCTTAAATACGTCATTATACAGGCTTCCCTATGATAAGAGACCAAAATAGCTACTTTAAAGCTTTTGTGATGGCCTTATTGAGGGATGCCAGCACTTTTATATAAGATTAAATGTGCACTTGCATCACATGCTTTGTTAGGCCATGACTTGAATGCGTGAAGTATTAGTCTTCTAAACAATGTTCCCAGTCATCTATTTGATTAATTTAAAACCAGACTTGATAGCACTTGGTGATGTGTGTGGTGGGGATCAGAGAAGCATATACTATGATTGTTCCTGAATTGAGAGAAGGACAAGATGATAATCTTGTTTTTTCCACCTGCACCTTGTTGGAGTGCTGTAACTTTAATGTGATTGTAGTAAGAGACAAGATGAGGAATAGATGTGATCTATTATAAAGGCCAGACATTCCTGTGGAAAAATGGCTTGTCTTCCAAACAGTGGCTAATAATGCCCTTATGAATTCAGTCCTCATATTTTGAGGTCTGTTTAAAGGAATTTTATTAGGGCTTCCCTTCTTTTTACCAGCCCAATAGTCTGTAACCATAGAATCCTGAATATTCATATTTCTAGCCTAATGATGCACTCTTGAAATTGTCTCAGTAGCACCTTGGTAAACAGGTTGATCTTCTTTAGCCTTTTCACTGAAGAGACATAGTTGATACTTGGAATTCAAAAGCAAAAGTTTGCTTCATTTGTTCTTCTATTCACAGGTCACTGGGCAATATTTCTTTTTCCCCCTCCTGATATCACTTACAATGGATTATAAATAAGATGAATGTAAATTGCTTGAGTTTGTCCAGTGACTATGGGATTGGTTTACTGTTATAATGTACCTTAATGAGCTGTTAAATGTTTTTGTGGAATACAGTTGCATTCTTATTATTTTTGGCAGATCTTGATGTGTCCAGAACATGAAATGGAGAGGGTAAACATGTACTGTGAAATTTGCAGAAGGCCTGTGTGTCATCTTTGTAAATTGGGTGGGTCTCATGCAAATCATAGAGTAACAACCATGAGCACTGCCTACAAAACTCTTAAGGTAAGACTAAATGTCACTTCAGTTTGTCTTAAGAAAACTGTGTAAGGTATTGCATGTTAAAAACACTCTCAGGCTTTTGCATTTAGAGGATGTTGTAATTAATGCCTTATCCATGTGGCTGTTGCACAATAGATCATGATGATGTAACTAGTTTCTTCAATCATGTGAGTGGGTGTTAATGTCTATCTGAAACAATAAACTACATACTCTGGCTCATTTAAAATTATAAAATTATAATTTAAAATTATACCGTATCTGCCCATCTTTATAAAATGTTTCCTTTAATGTTTCTTTTAGTTCACTGTAAAGTACAGACTTAAAAAAAATTAAGAACATGGCACTACTGGCCTGCCCACTCTAGCTATTCAGGTAAAACAGTCTCTTGTCTTATGACTTGGGGAGGAATGACTTAAAAAACAAAGGTGCAAACGGAATTTCAAATGACGAAATTGTTTTTTAAATAGTGAAAAGCAAATTTGTCCGATAGTTGAAGCAGGTTCCAGAAGCCTAAAAGAACCACAAGTCAAGTTAAACCAAAATTGAACTACTCTGCATATATGTAGAACTGTAGAGTAAACTTAAACTATTTGTTTTTCCTTTTTTGTGGGGTAGAGAAGCGGGAGTGTTATTTATCTGAGATACTTGGCCTACGGTAGGGTTTCCTTTTCATTTGATTTCCAGCACTGGCTATTTATGTTACACTGTCTTTGCAGTATTTACAACTTTCTGGTTATGGTGAAAAATGAGGCATAGAAGCAAAATATTCAGAAACTTCAAACAGCTCAATCTTAATTAGTCTTGGAAGACTTTTATAGGTAACTTTTTTGGTTAAAATCAAATTTGCTGTGTTCATGAACCAATGCCCAAATTTCCATTGATGATGATCACAATTTACATGCAGGCAAAGTAAGAAAAAGTCTCCTTGGGAACTTACTGGAGTTTAATTTAAGGACACTTTGTGTTTTTACAGTTAAAAATTTAACTTTTTGAATCTCTGTCTACTGAAATTAAATTTTATGACCCCCCCCCAAGTAATATCCTGCAACTGTGAAAATTTAAATAGATAAAAATGCTTAAAACTAAATGATAGTTATCAAAACAATATAAAAATGTTAAATTCTGCCAGCCCTAATCATCTTAATTATCTTAGGGTTTTTAAGATCTTACATTTATATTTCATTTTATATAAATATTATTAATTATCACAAAGACCAAAATCTCACTCTTCAGGGTATGAGAAAATTGGTTTCTGAGGTTGGGAAGAAATGTCCTTCGATGGTGTATAGTAGAGTATAGCGTAAACTTAGGTGCATTATAGAGATTTTTCACCTTCCTTGGAAACATCTGACTCTGACGACAGATCACCAGGTAGAGCTGATCAGTGACCTGTCATTCCTGTAATCTATTGCTTATATATAATCCATGGCTGGCTGTTGGTCTTCTGTAAATAGGTAAATTTAACTGAACAACTCAAACTGAGCATTGGACGTCTGTCTTGTAGATGACTTACATGCACCACCTGCCAATGTAGGTATATTATCCTATTTCTTTTAACGTACTATTCTATTTCTACAGGAAAAACTTTCAAAGGACATAGAATACCTCATTAGTAAGGAGAGCCAGGTGAAAGGTCAAATTTCTGAACTGGGTCTTTTAATGAAAGAAACAGAGGTAGGAATAACTTATTGGTCAGATTTTTTTGTTTTTGTTTTTCTGTTAGACATTCTCTCCCTCGCTCTCAAAAAAAGATTGTGCTTACGTATTTTTTTTCTAGACTGTGTCATCTTTTACATTGTAAATAAAAATTGTATACGCTCTGCAAATTGGGATGAACAGATTCTTCAAAGTAGAACTTTAATTGTGAGTGACATTGCACAAAATAATCAAAAGTTGCTTGTTTGGAGTTAAATTTAGTACATTAGTCAAAAATGATTTAATATCTGATAACATCCCATTATGCTACACCTCTACCCAGATATAATGTGACCCGATATAACACGAATTCGTATATAACGTGGTAAAGCAGTGCTCAGGGGGGCTGCACACTCCAGCGGATCAAAGCAAGTTTGATATAACACGGTTTCACCTATAATGTGGTAAGATTTTTTTGGCTCCTGAGGACAGCATTATATCTGGGTAGAGGTGTACATATTTTTCAGGACAGGGAATGTCTTCCAATCTCCATTGGGTTCCTATTGAACTAGAAATATATAGGTGTTACGTTCTATAGCTAAATAGAAATAATATTCAGTGACTGTCTGCAGAAGAGGAACTCGATCTAATAGGTCTCTTCCATCTTAAATTGTAGTTAAACTATAATACAGTCAAAATCAAATTTAAGGAAATAACCGAATGAGAAAGTAGGAAGTTCAGGCTGGGAAAAAAGCTTACATATGAGACATAAGGGCTGAGAAGAAGCTGGTATTACATAAGCAGAGAGAGAGTGCAGAGAGAATGGAAAATATGATAGGTCCAGGAGTTTTCACTTTCCATATTTTAGGAAATCCAGCTTTAATGTCTGTCTTGAAATATATAAGCTTAAAGAGCAGCTGACACCAGGAAATTCTTTTAAAAATCATGTTTCTACTCTCATATAATAGAAATAACTCTCTGTTTACATGGGGAATATACATTAATATTCGCTCTAAGGAAACGTCTTAGTGTTCTCCAGGGCTTAAATTATTCCACTCTCACATGAATTTGTTGAGCTGCCATTACAGAAGTTGTTCAAGAATCAGTTAAAATCCTTGTGGGATGATGTAGATGGAGAAATGCCTTGCATGGTTCAAGGGTTTGCATTGAGTGGGCAGGAAAATGCTTCTCTGCTCATCCATCTAACTACATTAGAGTTGTGAAATTTGTCATGAGAGTTTCCCAACTTAGGCACAAAATCTACTCAGTTGCTCTTTATTTGGATGATGAAAATACTGACATCTTTTGCCCATCAAAAATTGTTTGCCATGAATGAGTAGAACTTTGCAATACTGTTTTGAAAATTTTTCATAAAACCTCCTATTGCTTCTCATAAGATTTGAGAATGAGTTCTTTGGTTTTTTTGAAATATACTTTGTATTTTATAATAGTGCAATGGTGAGAGAGCTAAAGAAGAAGCATCTAATAACTTTGACAAGCTGTTTGATGTTTTGGAAGAGAGGAGATCAGCTGCTCTGAGGGCAATTGAGGCGTCCAAGAACTTAAGACTAGAGAAACTCCAAACCCAAATAGAGGAATATCAAGGACTTCTGGAAAACAGTGGCCTTGTGGGATATGCTCAAGAAGTGCTTAAAGAAACAGACCAATCTTGCTTTGTTCAAACAGCAAAACAGCTCCATGTTAGGTATTTAATTATCTTATGTTATAAAGAGTATTTGAAAAGTTTTGTCTTTTCTATCATATTTTTCATGTGTATTAAGATATTTCTGTTTGTTAAATAAAATTTTGGATGTAGTTGATCCTCGTGTAGCGGTTAATTTAATGAGTTCAGTCTTTTTGAGGTGGCAATTCTTAAGTTGCATTGTAATATAGGAAACACTTTATAGAGATGAAAAGTCAAAAATTCATCCCTTGCAAAGCAACAACAAAGTGGAACACTATTGGATGAATACACAACCCTTTGTTGGCAGGGAGACTGTGTTATGAATTTGCAAAGGGATAGACTTGATGATCTAATAGGTATCTTCTGCCTCTAACCTCTTTGATCCTAAAAGCTGATCTCCATTAGTAGTAATGAATATTCATGTTGTTCTTTATGCTGCTTTTGTGGAGGCATGTTTGCACAAACTGAAATATGTAAACAGAAATATCAGTTTTAATCTGTCACCTTTTTAGATTTCTCTGTCACAGTGTACAGTGTTTAAAGTTTTTGGGTGAAATCCTGACTCCACTGATGTTTTGCCCAGGACAGCAGGATTTCATGCTTTGTATTTTAATGCTGTTTTCGATACATTACAGGTCAGATTCACAGGGGAGACGAAGGTGCTTTAAAGGATAGTTAGGTACCTAAAGACTAACATCTAGGCACTACTAGCATTCACAAAACCCCTCTTCCGTAGGTGCCCGAGTTCCCTAGGTGTCTACATTTCTGCTGGTGGGTATATGCAAAGCCATCTAAGTCTTGACAGTACTGAAAAATTCGGCATGTAGCTTACACCTGAGTCCCAGTGTTCTCTGCCTGTTCCTTCTTGCAAGGCCCGGTCTGGCAAGCATGCTTCTTCTGGCCTGGAGTTAGGCATCTAACTTCCTTTTGAGGGGCAGGGCTTAGACCTCTCTTCTTAGCATTTGCTGTCAGCTTGCTTAGGTGGCTGCCTGCTCAGCATGCTGGCTTCTCTGAATCCCTTCTTAGACACCTAACTGTCCCCATGCATTGTATAGGGTGTCTGGGGTAGTGAATTCCTCTAGGTGCCTTTTTAGGAAGCCTAAAAGTTAGGTGTTGCAGTACTCAGAGCCTAAGGGTACATCTACACTGCAAAACCAAAGACTCATAGTAGCGAGTCCCAGAGCTTGGGTCTGCAGGCTCAGACTCCTGCCCACAGGGCTAAAAATAGCAGTGTAGGCATTCCTACTCGTGCAGGGATCCAGGCTCTGAAACCCAGTGCGGGGGAAGGGTCTCAGAGCCCAACTCCAGCCTCAGCAAGAAAGTCTACGCTGCTAGTTTTTTTGCCCCATAGCGTGAACCTGTTGACCTGAGTTCTCAGACTCCTTGCCACAGGACCTTATTGGCTGTGTAAGACATAACCAAGTCTGATCCCGCTCCCCTTGTGAATGTAGCCCTACTTTGCTAAACTATATGTCTATGTATCTCTCTCTCCTCCCTCCCCCCTCCCCTTTCAGAATTCAAAAAGCTACTGAATCTCTGAAGAGTTTCAGGCCAGCAGCTCAAACTTCTTTTGAAGATTATGTGATTGATATAACAAAGCAAGAAGAGGTTCTTGGAGATTTGTCCTTTTACTCCAGTGGTAAGTTCAATAAAGGGAGTTGTTTCTATTACCTCGTTCCTGAATTGTGGCCCTGACGAGAGGCTTGGTTTAGGTAGGATTCCCAAGCTCTTCAGATCCTTGATGCGCCTCCCAAAAGCTGCTTTCTATCAAGAAAAAGCTTTGTATGGAGACAGATTTCTACATTTCCAACAACATGTTCTGAAACGTCAAGCTTCTCAGTCTCGTAGCTCCATGTTTACTAATGGTATGACTGTGCAATAGCAGCACACCTGTGGTGCTGCAGCTGTGCCGCTATAGTGTAGATGCTTCCTAGATCAACGGAAGGGGTTCTTTCTTTATTTATTTATTTTTGCATCAATGTAGTTCCTACACCATGGAAGAATCCTCCTATTGACCTAGCTGGGTGTACACCAGGAATTCAGGCCCTCCTAACTGTGATTAAGGTTATGATTTAGTCACGGAAGTCACAGATTCCGTGATTTCTTCCACTTCAGCTGTCAGCAGCTAAAGCCAGAACTGGAGACAGGACTGTGCGCCTCCACCCTGCAAATGGGGCTGGATGGCTGGAAACAATATCCTGCAGCCCCTGCTCTGGGGCTTAGGGAGCTGCAGCCAGGCTGTGAGCCCCTGTTTAGGAGCTGCGTGGTTCCTGTGGCTGCGCTCCACCCCCACTGCCATGGGCAGCAGTGGGGACCATGCTACAGTCAGGGCCATGTGCCCCAGCCCCGTGGTGGGGACTTCACTGTGGGCCATGCACCCATCTCATGGTGTCCCAGGGTCATGTGCCCCCTCACTCCCAGGGCTTGGCAGGGGCTGCAGGTGCGACTGTGCACCCCGTCTCACAGCTGTGGCTAGCTCCAGAGTGGGGACTGTGTGCCCCCCACTCTGCATCCCAGCCCCGCGTCTCTGTCTGGCGGCTGCCAGGGGGGCTGTGTATCCTCCTCATGTCTCCCCAGGGCTGTCTCCAGAGCTTGGCGGGGGCTGGAGCTGGGGCCACGCACTTCTGTCCCAAGGCTGTGGCCAGATTTGGAGCAGGGGGCTGTGTCACCCGCTGCGGCCAGATTTGGAGCAGGGGCAGTGCCCACCTGTTGGTCCACCCTCACTTAGATTCCATTCCTCCCCCCTTAGCCCTGACCCCAGTTATTTTATTTTTAGTAAGGTCAGGGACAGGATCATGGGCTCCATGAATTTTTTTTTTCTTTTTTAATTGTCTGTGACCTGTCCGTGACTTTTACTAAAAATAACTGTGACAAAATCTTAGCCTTGACTATGATGCCCTGGGTGTAAAATTTTTCAGTCTTGACTGACGTAGCTTGGGTCTAATTTTTAAGCATAGACTAGGCCTGAGAGCATGAATGGAACTCTCTCCATCTTAACACGCAGTATCATCATAACACTGAAAATGGAAAAATACTATTAGAGTGTGTGCATGGGTAAAAATGAGATACAATAGAAACCTAATGTAACCTGGCACATAGAACAACTTTACAAGTAATCACAATAACTGACATTTGTGTTTGGAGTTATTGGTACCAAAACCGATTTCAGTAGCTATTTGCAAATACTCTTATATCAGGATTGTTCTTTGATGGTTAGAAGTATCTTTTAGATTGGCAATAATACTTGGTTTAACTAGAAGTTTTTGTGCCTCGCATAAAAAACATAGATTTAAAAAAAAACTTTCTGTAGTTGCTTGACATTTTAAATATATAGATAAGGAATACTGGAAACTTTCAACATGAGTACAAAGAACATCCTTCACCATGGGAGGAAGAACTTTCCATTACTTCATAAGCCATTCGCACACCAATGGTATGTAGTTCTAAAACTAATACTAATAGCTGATTACATACAATAATATGTTTTTCTTGTATTTTATGGCTATTCCAGGTCTAGATATACCAGAGATCAATGAGGAGAAGAGCAGAATGTATAATAAAGCTTTGATCTGTTGGGAACATCTAGTGAAGGAAGACTCAGCTGATACCTATATCCTTGAATACCGTAAACTTAATAGAGAAGAGGAGAATGCAACATGGCAAGAGATTGAAGCCTGCAGCAAGAGTAAAGTAATCTCTGACCTTGAAAATAACAGCAGCTATGCCTTTAGAGTCAGAGGATATAAAGGATCTATCTGTAGCCCCTGGAGCAGGGAAGTTATTTTACACACACCTGCAGCTCCAGGTATACCAAGTATAAGTTACTCCATAGACAACAGAATCAATATACAATGCGTACATTTTCTCTTTAACCTATGCCTGTTTTCAAGTAAATTTTAAATTTGCGACCTGCTGTCATCCTTTGGTGGGTGGGTGGGTGGGTGGGTGTGTGTGTGTGAATGAATAAATAAGCATTGCATTTATTCATGAATTAAGGTTGAGACTAATTGGCAATCAGCTATAAGAGTTTTACACTGTCTTGTATTGCACTACCAGTACTTTATCTCTTACGTTAGCGCATCTTAGAAAAATACAGGGAAGGACAAAAAACTCCGTGGTAAAATATTGACCTAGTGTGAATTTTTGTTTTTGTTTAAGTCTTTAGTTTTCTTTTTGATGATAAATGTGGCTACAACAGTGAACGTCTCATGCTGAATCCAAGGAGAACCTCTGTGGAAAGTAGGGCTGGATTTCCTTTGCTGCTAGGGGCTGAACGTATCCAAGTAGGGTGTTACACAACTCTGGACTACATCATCGGAGACACTGGAATCACAAAAGGGAAGCACTTCTGGGCCTTTCATGTGGAATCTTATTCATACTTGGTGAAAGTGGGAGTTGCATCTAACACTAAACTACAAGAATGGCTCCATAATCCCCGTGATGTAACCAGCCCAAGGTAAATGTGGGAGATCTTTTGTATAACTTTTGTAATGAGTGAATCTTTTAAAATAAATTTAAAAGGACAGCTTTCCTTTTGGTGGAATTAAGAGTTGACTGTAATTACACCTCTACCCTGATATAACGTGGTTCTCAGGAGACGAAAAAATCTCACCGCGTTATAGGTAAGACTGTGTTATGTCAAACTTGCTTTTCCTCCCCGTTCGTTGTTCCCTGACTGCCCCTTCCAGAGACCCCCGTCCCTAATCACTCCCAGGACTCCACCCCCTACCCAACCTGACTGCTCCAACCCCTATCCACCCCTCTACGCCCGCCACCTGACAGGCACTCACCAGCAGCGGGAAGAGGAGCAGCCTGGCCCCAGCCCACTCCACTCCGCCACCTCCCAGCCACAGTGCTCTGCTTCCTGCTGCCAGTGAGTGCAGGGAGGTTGAGGAAAGGACACCCTGCATACTCACCTGTGATGGGAAGCGGAGCACTGCAGCTGGGAGCTGGCAGAGTGGAGCGGGCTGGGGCTGGGCTACTCTGCTTCCGCCACTGCTGCTGAGTGCGGTGGGGATTCCTTCCCCCCCAAACCCCCTCCCCTGAGTGACACGGCTGGGGCCAGGGCGAGGGAACCAGAGCAGGCTGCTCCCGGCCCCCTGCTAATCGCCCGGGCCACTCTGGGACTGTGGGGTCCCCAAAAGTGCCCTCCCACAGCTCCTATCCCCCAGACCCTGGTGGGGGGAGCCCTTAACTGCAGCCGAGACCCTCTGCCCCTTATCGAACCCCTGGGCCCCAGCCTGGCCCAGCACCCTTAACACACTGCTCAGAGCAGCGTGTCAGATCTTTACTGCATTGTATGCAAACCCACCTTACATCGAGTCGCCTTCTATCGGGGTAGAGGTGTACTTCTAATTTGTTCCAATTAGGTTAGCTTCAGCAATCACGTGTGGCATGGTGAAATAAGAGATGGGAAGCAATCCAGGGAACCTCTGATTTAAAGAGAAATTACTGTACATTTTCAGCAGTTGATTGACTTCCTGAGAAGCTAGCAATTAATATTGATGTCTGAATTATCCAAACCCTAGTTTGTTCCCTGGAGACAATTGAAGTATATTGGTGTCTGTCTTTACATAGCTTTCCATGACTTTCCAGCCATTGCAGCTGTCCAGGATATTGTAGGCTGTGGTAAGAAGGCTTTCCTAGAGTTCAGTGTGCCTGTTAAGTCTTGGAATAGACACTGTAATAATACCTGAGACATGTTTTTGTAATAGTCTACTTTGGTGGACCTCAGAGTCTCACTGTTTGCAGGCATAGCACTGCACTGGAGTAAAATTTTCTGACTTGGTAGCAGTCAAGGGGCAAAGGACAAATGAAGGACTTCCAAATATATTCAGTCACAACTGTAATAATCATGGATGCATCTACTGTGAGATAGAGAATCCATGTGGAGAGGTTATACATTCAGGGCATCTTGATTCCTGGAGGTACCAAAACTTCACAGGTAATGTGGTATGAACCAGAGCACTGCAAGAGGTTTGTGCAATAAATCTTGGAACCATGCCACCTGGACAGATTTCCAAATGGTCTGGTGGACAAGGAGAGGATTGGGAATCAGGAGCTCTGGATTTAACTTCCAGCTCTGCAACAGATTGTGTGCAACCTTGGTCAATTGATGATGCTGGTGCCAGTTTCTTTCTCTGCGACATAAGGATAGTTCTACTTTACCTCACAAAGTTCTTGTGAAACTAAATTCACAAACATTCAGGTGAGGTCAGATACTATACTGATGAGCTTTATGTGGAACTCTTTAAAATAGAATTCCTAATGTCGATAAGATGCACCAGTTCTGAGTTGTCAACTCTGGCAAGAACCCTTCAGCCTGATGGGACTAGCTGCATCAATCTTTTATTTAAAAAAAAAAAAAAAAAAAAAAAAAAAAAATCAGAAACCCCCTAACCAACCAATCTTTGAGTCAGTGAAGGACTAGCAGAATTGTTTGGTTTGAATGCTGAGCAGTGTACACCATTTGAAGAAGTCCAAATTCAAACCTTTTCTCTCCCAATGCCTATAAAACAGGTTGAAATTGGACATCCATTTTATGAGCATCTGTTGCAGAGCCAGAAGTTTAATATAGTGCTATCTGTTCATAAAATACTTCAGTTTAAAATAAGCGAAAGCATTCTGACTATGATTTGTTTGTTGAGAAAATTATGCTCTTTGATTCTAGATATGAACAAGACAGCGGTCATGACAGTGGGAGTGAAGATACCTGCTTTGACTCATCACAGCCGTTCACATTGATTACTTTAGGCATGAATAAATTCTTTATTCCCAAGGCACCTACTGCTCCCAAAGATTCTGCAAATAGAATTCTTCCAATGCCATCTTGTATAGGAATCTGCCTTGACTGTGACAGAGGCAAAGTTGGATTCTATGATGCAGACCACATGAAATGCCTCTATGAGCGCCAGGTAGACTGTTCTGGTACAATGTATCCAGCATTTGCATTAATGGGGAGTGCAGGAATTCATCTTGAGGAAGCCATCACAGCAAAGTATTTGGAATATCGAGATGATATGTAGTGCAAATATCTACTGGTACTGTTTTTGAGATGAAAAATGTGAGCAGAAGGATCTGCCTTAGCATTAAGTCTTGATCAATTACATCATATCTACTAAGTGCTTTTGCTGCACTCATGCTTTTGGGTCATTTTTTAATCACAGAAACAAAAATTGTTGTCCAACCTCTTCCACCTTTTTATCGGCTTATAGTGCCCATGAGGACATTCTTCCAGTCGCTCTCCTGCCTTTCTTTCTTTGTGTGGTGAAACTTGCTCTTCAGAGTTTGATTAGCAACCTAATTGTCTGTCTTGAGCTGGAAACCTGTTTGTTATGTAATTTATATCCTTACTTAGCTGGCTCTGCTGGTTTCATTTTTTTTTTTAAATGGAGTCAGGGCCCACATAATAGTGCATTTATTGTGATTATCTTTTGTGTGTCCTTTTATTTTAAAAGAAGTTTGTCTGAATGCATTTGAGTGAGTGATCAGGCATTTTTGTAACTGACTCATGAGCACCAGTGAGAGAGATTTTTCTATGCTAAATAATGTTTGCACCAATGGAAAATGCAAAGCAGTAGGAAATCAAAACTGCACTAAATAGGTTTATATTTGATGTGTGGAGGGGGATTATTGTATCTGATATACATTTAGATTGACTATAAACTAAAATTATGACTTCCAGAAACTGGTGAATAACTGTACAAGTGGTTAATAATGAGGTTCTTAAATATCTTTACTATCCCAGGTTTTTAGTATGGACTGTATAAAGTATATTTAAAAAAGTGCAATTTGTCTTGAAACATTGGCCTTCAATGTCTATGAAACTCCATTATCTGCATGTATAATAATGGTTCCTGGTCTTTTGCTGGGCAAAAACAAATAAAGAACTGACACAAATGATAAAACACATAAACAACTTTTTAATTAAAAAAATTCAGGTCTTTCTGTTAATATATGTTTTGTAAGTTAACGTCTTCAATAAAGGATTCTTTTTGTAAGAATGTGTTAGAAAAATGCACTGATTACATTTGAGACATTCTTTGCCTTAATGTGTCTGTTTAGTGCAAACATTTCCTTGTTGTATTAAAATTTTCTAATGTTGTGGTGTTTATGTATGTGCGAAAATGGTTTAAGTATCTGCACTGTTACCGTAGCTTATAAGAAACATGCATCTCTACAATTGAAAATATTCCTGAAATATAACATATTTAATAACTCACTGTTCTTGTTTGGTTGTGGTTGTCTGTCTTGACGGATGTAAATTGTATTGTACTTCATGCATTTATTAAATATATAATATTTAAGTAAATACTTAAATGGAACCTGAAAATCACAGTATTTTTTTTTTAATCCAAGGTTGAGGGTATTAATCATACTGGATCATAAACCTAAATGAATGCAAGGTAAAATTACTGTTTTATTTTAGATTTGCCAGCTATGCAAGAACTTATTTATTAGACAGTGATTAATAAATAGGCATGTTGGTCTTTTAGAGTAGTCTGTCAACTGAACTATGATCCAGCTTCTGTCATTGCTATTATACGCATCTCATTATTTGAATTAAAAATTGATTTGCTCTGGGAATTACTTGAATACTTTGGACACATTAATACAGTAATATATGGTGCTTGCTCCTTCAGTGTATTAAACAGAAAACATACTACCTTGATTGTACAGAGGTGAACAGTTCTCCATTTTTCACAATAATTGAAAAAAAGTGTCATCGTCTAAAAACGCAGTTCAGTGACACTTGCCTATCCAAATATTTTTTGAACTAATTTCTTGCTACAAAATAGCACTTTACAATGTAGACAAAGCTAAGAATTGTGTGGTATGTGTGGATCATTGTGCAGTATAGCTGTTCAACAAACAAAAGTGTTCCTGTCTACTGTGATCTGCAAAGCTCTATACAATATAGGGGTAAATCATGGAAGACACTTTTCTTAAACATCTAAAGCTCTAACCAGAATATTTTTGAACAAGACCTTCTTGTTCTTAAGTGTAAATGTAACTTCACTTTGGTTTTGCTTTTTTAAAATAAAAACTGAAAAGTAATGTAGTTGGGTCATTCACATTATTGCATCCTAGTTCTTAAGCATTTTGCTGTTAAGATGTGGTAATTTCTCCCAGTTGCTGAATGTTGGTTTTTGGATGGGGAAAAATTCATGTTCTTTGTGTAAGAAAAGTCTGTTCAGTTATCACACTTCAAAATATCTGTGCATATGTAACCCACCCACCTCCTGGGTATGGTGTTCTGTCCCAGCTAGTGGCACAGAAACTGCTTAAAGAGAGAGTGAGTGAGTCTGCTCTACAGCCTTAGGGTATGGCTACGCTTGCAGCTGTACAGTGCTGCCGTGGGAGCGCTCCCACGGCAGCGCTTTGACATGTGAGTGATCGTGGCGCCAGCGCTGGGAGAGAGCTCTCCCAGCGCTGCAGGCACTCCACCCCCCCGTGGGGATTAGCTTACAGCACTGGGAGTCGCTCTCCCAGTGCTGGGGCACTGTTTACACTGGCGCTTTACAGCGCTGTAACTTGCTGCACTCAGGGGGGTGTTTTTTCACACCCCTTAGCGAGAAAGTTGCAGCACTGAAAAGCGCCAGTGTAGCCAAGGCCTTAGTTAACAGGGAGTTGGTTTTTAGCTCATGCAGTAGAGGCTCATGCACTAAGCTCCAAAAGTCCCTGATTCAATTCTGCCTGCTGACAACTGGGATCTGTCAGCATTACACATATATAAAGTGAAATAAATGCTTATGGCATTCTTCTCTGTAGTTCTCAGAGTGGATTAATCTATTTTAGACTTAATGCCAGGTTATCTGGAACTGCTGTGATTTAACGGTTTCTGATAATTATTGACCTCACCTATGCTGCACCTTGAAAATGAAGTTATATGAAACTTCTTAAACATGGAATTTGTTGCTTTCACAACTCCCAAGTTTCTCCTGTTTTGTGGCAGTGGGTTTTCTGCATCTGTCACTTGTGGGTGTTTTTTTGCATACTGAGAGCTGTGGTTACGTTTACTATATAACAAATTAGTGAACCGAGAACAAATAAATGTCTATGGCTCAGCTGGATTCTCACATCTGAGGCAGAAGGGCTTAGTTCATGTTTCACCCAAGGAGTTGGGTTCATATGCAGTGCTGACTTTTTTGTGGGTTGCTTGGCCATTAGAATTGCTGTCTACAGAGACTAAAGGACAGTCCGTCTTACCAACCTTTCATCTGTGAAAAGGTATCCGGGATCATTTACTTGCAAAGAGGTAAGGGGGCAAATTTAGCCAACACAAGCTCAAAACACTGTTCCGTGTAAAGGCAAAAATGCTGCTCTTGTTTGTATAGTGACTGCACTAATACATTGTAGCTTTTTGTGTCAAGTACCTTGAGTGATGTACCTTTTATAATATGAGAAATGTTGTTTTAAAATAAATGTTGGGGGTGAGGGGAGAGCAACTGTGAGACTACAATGAATGTCACTTGAGCTACAGTTTGCTGGTACTTCCTGGAAGCACATAATTTGAGGGGCATAGTTAAAGACTTCATGGTCTCTGACTGGAGCTGGATTTTTAATCTCTATCACAGTCTTGTTTATAATTAAGTCTTACTTTTAAGATTTAGGAAAACGCTACTCTAAATGTATATCTGTATGAGAAAACTCAATGTGAGACTTCAGTACAAATTGAGAAAAGTGGCTTTGGTATGGCCTGAGGAATATTTCTCGCTCTTTGGCACTGCAATAAGGCTTTTTTTGTGTCTTTATTACCAGTCATAAACATTGCACTAGGCAAGTCCAACTGAGGATGAAGGGATTTGTTTGTTTTCATTGGCCTATCTAGTTTGACAGACTGTCCTTATAGAATCCTTAACCCCTTTCTCCCTCCCTCCCTCTACTCTGCTAGATAGATTCTCACATTTCTGTCTTAAGGATTCTAAGGGCTTGTCTACACTGGCACTTTATAGTACTGCAACTTACATGCTCAGAGGTTTAGAAAAACACCCCCTTGAGCACTGCAAGTTTCAGTGCTGTAACATGACAGTATGGACAGTGTACCAGCGCTGGGAGCCGTGCCCCTTGGGGGTGGGTTTTTTGTTTTTTGTTTAAGAGCGCTGGGAGAGCTCTCTCCCAGTGCTATGCCACTACACAAGCCACATTAAAGCTCTGCCGCGCCAGTGCTTTAACAGTCCCAGTGTAGACAAGCCCTAATGCAGTGAGTCTCAAACTTTTGTACTAGTGACCCCTTTCACATAGCAAGCCTTTGAGTATGAACCCTCCTATTATAAATTAAAACCACTTTTTTATTTATTTAACACTATTATAAATGCTGGTAGCAAAGCAGGGTTTGGGGTGGAGGCTGATAGCTTGTGAACCCCCACCTAATAACCTCATGACCATGCAATATCTCTTCCTACTCCAGTTTGAAAACAGTGCTTTTGTCCCTGCGTCTGCACTAGATACGAAACTACTTGGTCCCTGTTTGATTGCATCACTTGATTTAAGAAGATAGCAGTAGCCCAGTGAGCAATGAGGCGCTCTCAAAGCTGTCAATACAAAAACAGATCTTTCTCCCTCGCACCTCAGTGAGAGAGAATGGGGATATATCTTTCAGTGTAATCTGTAGTAATGTCATTTTAAAAGGCTGTGAGAGAGCAAAACTAAATCCTAGTCCCTTTACTCTACAAAAAAGTGATGAAGTGAAAGAGATTGCTACTAGAAAAAATAAATAGGAGTCATAAGTGCTTTCTAAATGCAGTTTTTCAATACATGAAGATAAGAACCACATGTGCAAGACCAGCTCAAGAAATAAGCAAGAGCTCTTACCATGTCTAGATAGATTTATCCAAGTAACCAAACTAAGCAGTGAATTATGGAGTGTGATGTGCCACTGCTGTTCCATCCTATATATAAATATTTGTGTCAGATACCTCTTTAGCCTCTTTCTCACTATGAAATTGCTGGGCTGATAAAGTAGAGCATATGCCTGAGTCAATTAATTCATGCTGGCACTTGTTCCAAGAGCCCTCCATTAGTACTAATACATTATGTGCTTTGAAAACCAGTGGCAAAGGAATAACATCCTTATTTAGGACTTTGCATATTACTGAATCAGCTGCCCTTGTAGATGCTCTTTAGTGGCATGAGGAATCAAGTTACTTGCAATATATCCTTTTCCATAGTATAATCCCTCTTCATATGCACTCTATTCAGTGTTAATGGGAGATGTCTGCATAAGGCATATATACAAAGGCCAATCCACATTTGGTTTTGTTCAATCTTCCATTGAACACCGTTACATCATTTTACATTCCACTTAGAACAGGGGAGGCAACTTATGGCACGTGTGCCAAAGGCGGCACACAAGCTGATTTTCAGTGGCACGCAGACTGCCTGTGTCCTGGCCACCGGTCCGGGGGGCTCTGCATTTTAATTTAATTTTAAATGATGCTTCTTAAACATTTTTAAAACCTTATTTATTTTACATACAACAATAGTTTAGTTATATATTATAGACTTACAGAAAAAGACCTTCTAAAAACGTTAAAATGTATTAACTGGCACGTGAAACCTTAAATCAGAGTGAATAAATAAAGATGCGGCACATAACTTCTGAAAGGTTGCCGACCCCTGATTTAGAACAAGGCAATACTCCAGCTTCTCAATTATAAGCCCCAGCGTGGATTTGCTTTCCACTTTCCTCTGTTTCCTTTGTTGGTTAACCCAAGAAATTACACAGACCAGGATGTGGTACCTGAGCTTGTTGGTAGTGGCAAACTCCTAACAGGGTTATTGTCCCATTTTAAGGGATGGCAAGGTTAAGGCCTAGCTTGGGGAATTGTTTAATCAGGTAGTTACTGCCTTTAAACCATAAAACCCAGCTGTTAGGTGACTGCCCAGAGAGGAGAATTATAGGGGAGCATACAGTCAGGACAGAGGATCTCTGGGATGGGAACTAGAACCAGAGCAGAGGTGGGAGGGGCTGGGGAAGCCTGTCTGAATCGCAGCACAGCCCCAGGAAGGAAGGCTGTGGAATCCTTTAACCAAGAGGAAAGAGGAGTGAGTCTAGGTATCATGCTGTGGGGAAGATTCCAGAGAGGCCAGGGTTCTCTGGTCCAGAGGGAACTGGCATCCTGAAACCTTGAACCAAGGGTGATGTGGAACTGAAGCTACCTGTTGCCCAGCTAAAGCTCCTTCTCTTCCACTTAAGCCTTCTTTACCCCTTCTATGTGAGTCACCCCTGCCATTTTACCCCATCCCCAGTTCATCTGTGCTCCAGCCAGAACATGTGTGCATATACACACACAATGACCACCAAAGCCCAGCAGCGCTCTAGCCAGAACACACACACGGGGGTGGGGAAACAGTCTTCCATCTCATAACTTTTTTTTTATTTCAGAAGTTTGCCCATTCTATATTTCAACAATCCTGTTGAAAAACCCAGGAGAGTCCCACCACCTCAGAATCGACATTAGCAGTGTATAGGGCCTTCACCCTGGCCTTTTCTTTTTTTTGGGTGGAGTTAAGCATTAACACTAAGCCATTCTCACAAGAAACAGCTTGGATGCCAAATGTCTCTCATTGAGGTGAGGGTTTGCGCTTATTGCTAGCAGAGACAAGCACCTCACTGCAGCCTGGAGGTAGGCAGTGGTGCAAGTAGATTTTAACTCTTACCGGTATGGTGACTCATGGGAGGGACTTAAAGGGGTGCACCAGCTAAAGGGGCACATGCAGGGGTGGCTCCAGGCCCCAGCATGCCAAGTGCATGCTTGGGGCGGCATGCTGCAGGGGGCGCTCTGCTGGTTGCCGGGAGAGTGGCAGGCGGGGCTTCGGTGGACCTCCCGCAGGCGTGCCTGCGGAGGGTCTGCTGGTCCCGCGGCTTTGGTGGAGCTGCGGGACCAGAGGACCCTCCGCAGGCACACCTGCGGGAGGTCCACCAGAGCCGTGGGACCGGCAACCGGCAGAGCGCCCCCCGCGGCATGCCGCCGTGCTTGGGGCGGCAAAATGTCTAGAGTCCCTCCTGGGCACATGACCTCCCCATATGACTCCTCCCCACCCTGCTCCCAGCCCTCTCCTCCAGTGTGGCTGGACAGACCCCAGACAGGAGATGCAGCTCTGTGGAAGGGTTGGGGGTAGGGCTGGGGGCGGTACAGCTGTGCCGGAGACGCTGCTGGCAGGGGGTGGCTGGCGGTCTCTCATTCTGCTCCTTTTGCCACTGCGGTTCTCTGGAGAGTCCTGCAATATTCAGTGGATATCAAATGTGCAGCGCTGGTGAGGGAGTTACAGCGCTGCAACTTAGGAGGTGTACACATCTGCAGGGCACCACCAGCGCTGCAACTCCCTGTTTGCAGCGCTGGCCGTACTCCCGTTTTGTCTCGGGTGTAGAGGATCCAGCGCTGGTGATCCAGCGCTGGTAATCAAGTATAGACACTTACCAGTGCTTTTCTTGACCTCCGTGGAATAAGCAGGTATCCCAGCATACCTGAGGAAGCCTCTGGTAATCAAGCTGGTCTCCTTCCCCGGCTTGCTCTCGCGTTCCCCAAACCCCGAGCAAGCAGGTCTCCTTCCCTGCGGTTTGCAGGGTGGTTCGGGGAACGCGAGAGCAAACCGCGGCGAAGCTGGTCTCCTTTCCCGGTTTGCTCTCTCGTTCCCCGAACCCCCGAGCAAGCAGGTCTCCTTCCCTGCGGTTTGCAGGGTGGTTCGGGGAACGCGAGAGCAAACCGGGAAAGGAGACCAGCTTCGCCGCGGTTTGCTCTCGCGTTCCCCGAACAAGCAGGTCTCCTTCCCTGCGGTTTGCAGGGTGGTTCGGGGAACGCGAGAGCAAACCGCGGCGAAGCTGGTCTCCTTTCCCAGTTTGCTCTCGCGTTCCCCGAACCCCCCTTGAAGCCGCCCAACAGCGCTGCAGTGTGGCCACATCTAACACCACTTGCAGCGCTGGTTGCTGTAAGTGTGGCCACTCTGCAGCGCTGGCCCTATACAGCTGTACTAATACAGCTGTAACAACCAGCGCTGCAAAATTTTAGATGTAGACATGGCCTCAGCAGTTTCACAAGTACTTATTTAGTTCTGAGGGGCGAGGCACAAGATTTAAGATTGCTCGAGGTGTTATTTGACATGGAGCCAACCCACTCTTTAATCTAGTTTCAATGATGGTGGTAGCATTGTTATTCAGTCTAGGATATATATGAGTGCAAAGACACACTGAATGATTACTTTGAAGCAAAGCTGGGAAATGTTTCTTCTCCTTTGAAATGCAAACTGAATAGTGTTGCCATTGCTCTTGTGGCTGCCGGTTTCTTTGACATGGCATTCACAATGCTGATGAATGGTAGAGAGTGGCAATCAAAAGGATTGGGAGATGCAGGGGACCAAAATGAGCATTTTTACTTTCCACTTTTTTTATGCTAGTTGTAAAGATGTTTTCCTAAACTATGCATATCTGTTCAGGGCAGTGCTGCTTGTTGGACACAAATCAGTCAAATGTTTGTGCACTGATGGTTTAATGACCCACTCTGAGTCTCAGAAAACTTTCATCATTCATGTTAGTTTTTCTCTTATTTTAAATGACTCAAGTTTGCTGGAAAAGAGATTATAGCTGAAAAATCTAGATTAGGTTTTGCTAAACTGTATCTGGAAAGTGTTGAGAATTCTACTGGACTTTAACTATAAGACTTTAACCTAATAATAACTTACATTGTCAAAAAAGTCACTTCTTAGTCACTTGTTGGATTTTCTTGCTGCTGTGCTGTTGAGAATAATGAGAGTAATGAATAGCTAATTAATTAAGTAGTTAAAAATGAAGACAAATAATCAGTTCTACTAAAGCCAGCTAACTTCAGAAGGGATTACAAATGCTTTTCCCTGAAGATCAGGAGAGCTTGATCAGTTACTAAAAATGATCAAGCTTCCTACATTTTGTCATTGATTTATAAAGATTCCTTAAGAGGTTTAACCCTCACCCAGATATGTCCCTGAGTAAGAAGAAGAATATATAATTAACTGTGTTTGT
This sequence comes from Gopherus flavomarginatus, assembly GCF_025201925.1. Classification (NCBI taxonomy): domain Eukaryota; kingdom Metazoa; phylum Chordata; order Testudines; family Testudinidae; genus Gopherus; species Gopherus flavomarginatus. The sequence goes on along the minus strand of NC_066619.1, from coordinate 73,539,152 downwards.
ATTTTGGATGAGGTGAAACTTCCATGAACTGCTCTTGAAACCAAAACTATGAGAAGTTTTGTGCATACAGCAGGGACGGACACACTTTTTGGCCTGAGGGCCACATCTGGTTTCCAAAATTGTATGGAGGGCTGGTTAGTGGAGGCTGTGCCAGGAGAGGCCTGGACCCGCCCCCATCTGACCCCTCCTGCTTCTCACCTCCTGACAGCTCCCCAGGACTCCTGCCCCATCCAACCCCCCCCCATTCCCTGTCCCTGGACAGCCCCTGGAATCCTCACCATCCCATCTAACCCCTCCTCTCATTACTGACTTCCTCCTCAACCCCTTCCCCATCCAACCACCCCTTCTCCCTGACCGTCCCCAGAACCCCCTGCCCCTGACTGCCCCCCGCCACCTCATCCAACCCTCCACTTCCTGACTGCCCCCTGGGGACTTCTGCCACATTCACCCCCACTGTTCTCTGCCCTCTGACTGCCCTGACTCCTATCCACAACCCTACCCCCTGATCACCACCCCAAACTCCCCTGAACTCTATTCAACCCTCCCTGCCCCCTTTCTGCGCTGCCTGAAGCACCAGTGGCTGGCGGTGCTACAGACACGCTGCCCAGAGCACCAGGACAGGGAGTCGTGCTGCTCAGCTGGAGCCAGCCATGCCACCGCGCAGCTCATAGCACCAGGTCAGGCCCCGGCTCTGCAGCTGCGCTGCCCCAGGAGCTCACAGCCTTGCTGCCCAGAGCATTGTGCCGGCGGCGGGCAAGCTGAGGCTGCAGGCGAGGGGCAACAGCGGAGGAGGAGCTGGGGGCTAGCTTCCCAGGCCAGGAGCTCAGGGGCCAGGCAGGAGGGTCCTGCTGGCTGGATGTGGCCTGTGGGCCATAGTTTGCCCACCTCTGGCATACAGCAAGACTAGCAAATTTCACATTTTTGGTTGATTTTTACCAAAATGGTGTAAAACCACTTTTTTTTTTCCTGGTGCCTTTTTCATAACAAGGAAATAGAAATTTTGTATCTTCAAAAACAATTTTTTCTTTTTTTCAAAAGACTGTCAAAATTCCTCAACTGACTACAAAATGAACACTAAGGTCCCATCTATACTGCAACTAGCATGAATTAAGAGACTAGTTACTAAAGGTTATCCCCTGGTTCCGTTACAACAAATGTATCATTTTTAGTGACGATAGGGCCATAACCATGTTCTATCATGGAGTCAAGGTCATGCCGTGTTTTTAACCCAGTGACAGAGTTTGGTTAGGTTTCATCTGCACTTCAGCTTTTCATTGTGTTTGTAAGTGGGTCAGAGGACAACCATGTTGTAACCAAGGCCCCCAACTTGGTTATAATTATGTGAACATATCCACCAGGCCTGTTCCAAGGTTCAATGAAGTCAATAGGCTCCTTATTGACATCAATGGACTATGGCCTAAAGTCACTGAAGGGATGAACTACAGGGAGGAGGGAAGAAATGATGGGAAATTTTCACAGGAAACATTTGAATAAATGTCACTGGCTTTGTAAAAGAAAAACTTGCCTTTTTTTGTCCTGGCTTTATTTATACCATTGTAAATTGTTTGCTGTACCACAATCACCATGCCCCATTGCTGTTATTATTTTAGGAGGCATAAATGTCTGCAGACATATTGGCAATATTTGTTTGGAAGTCTGGGTTTTCTCTCCCAGCCAGGATGCAAAGGAGACACAGTGCTACAACTTCAAAGCCTGACAGCCACCACATTACTTGCTGAATAGAAAGGCAGAAAGCTCTATTTTACATGGGCACTAATCTGCTGCAAGTTGGTTCTCCTGTAGCTAACGCATGATGCAATAAACATTAACAACCTTTTGCTTTCCACAAAATTGTTGTGTGTGAGTTACACAATTGGTCCTAACAGGCTGCTTCCACTGATGAAGAAGACAGTATTGCTTTAACACCTTATTAAAACATCACTGTAGGGTTAAACCAACACCATTAAAGGGATAAATGCTTCTGTGGAGATTTGTAACTAACTAAAGTCTCATATACCCCCACTATATCATTAAAACCAGATAATTCAGATTAATATTCTATGTTCAGAACCTGGAGACATTAGAAATACTGTGATTGCTACCCTTTAATGCACAAAAAATAAGAACCACACCCTAAATGTTGCACATTTGGTGCTAAAGACAATACTATCCTTTAAAAGCAGGGAGAAAGAGAGTATGTTTTTTATCTAAATGGTATTTCAGATCACCGATCTCATTTTAAAGTACACAGCACACCATATTCTAGCTCAGAAGTGGGCAAACTATGGCCTGCAGGGAATTATGTGAAATTGCTGATGATTTCCACAAGAGACTCTTTTTTTTTTGGTCCCTCTTGGGTAAGGTAATCTTTAGTTTGAAAGAAATGTCTTTAACATTTAGCTGATGGCCTACTGTCTACATAGCAGTTCAAACATGAAAACTGACCAGCAGTGGCCTGTAACTGGGGTGGTGAGAAGAAACTCTCCGGCTTTTTCAATTCTGTTAATATCAATACATTTTCTACTTAGTTTCACTAGGCTGCAGTCATTAAACATTACTGCTGGAAATCCAGAAGTCCTATTATTAACAGATCTAGGTGAGGTTTAGTAAGAGTCTCAAAACATAGCTCATGAGATTATTGGAAAAATGATTAGTAATAAAAGCAGATACTTTTTTTTGCATGAATGATTCAGAAGTACCCAGCCACTCATTCTGTGAAGTTATTCTTTCAATACAGATAACTTAATCTCCTAGTAAAATGCTGTAAAGCTGGAAATAGCTGCTTTAAATTAATTTTCACTGCATTTGCTGATTTGAAAAATCACCAACAAATAACTTGTAGCAGCTCTTCCTAGGACAAAGAGAGCCCCAATGTTTGCCAGGAGACAGCAGCTAAGAGTGTGAGAATAATATAGGCTACACACCACAGCCCAGCTCCTGGACCAAGTAGTTGTATGCAGAGTGGGCAGACAGCTGGGGCTGGAGATGGCAACAGTCCATCAGGAAGGTTGAGGGAATGAAAAAGGATCATCCTAAATGCAGATTCCCCATGACCCTTCCATGGCCAGTCTGTGTCCTGGTCTTAGGGACTGCTGCAAAGATAGTTCATGTGCCACATGAACTCTGTTATACAGGGGCATGCACTGGGATGCAGCTGCCCCATCATACAGAGCCCTCTCCCTAGTGAAGCAGGACCATGCCCATTCCATTGCCTAAGAAGTCTCCATGGTCAGAGGTTGAAGTTAGATTTGCTTCTTACTCTGAACCTGTAGCCAGTGCCTCTGGTGTAAAATCAAGCACTGCCTGTGGACTGCTGTACAGCGTAGTGTCTCTTTATGTTAATTAAAAAATGGTCACTTTGTAAAGTTTTATTTTTTTCTCCATTTGTAAAGCTGAATACTGGTTATAGACCAGCATGCTCATAAGCAAATCTGGTGAGATGATTGGTCATACAAAACCATATAACAAAATAAAAATTCTTATGTTCCTTCACAGTATGTCATGATCTCAGATAACCACAGTTAGGAGAGATGGGACAAGAAAAATGGAGGCCCAAGTAGGACACAAATTTAAAATATGCAGCTATAATCAATATAATGAATCATTAAATACCTTTCTAAGGCACTCACTTCCGGATGCAGATGTATATTATGTATGTAGATGTAGAGGAAACACTTTGGAACAACATAACTTCTAGGCAAGATTATATCAATTATCTACTGTAAAGGAAGACTGTTTAGAACGGCCAGAGAGAAAGGAAAATGTAATGTATTTTGAAGGCTAAAGGCAACAAATATCTGCACTCTTTAAAACGGAGGGACCAAAAGAACTGTTTTCCACTTCAGACTCATGACAGATGTCATCTGTCAAGTCCCCAAACCCTTTGGCCTCATCAGGTAAATAAAAGGCCCTATCCCCATCTTGAGTTTGGGGGTGCCCACTTGAGACATGTTGTATGTCTTACAGGAATGCCAAGCACCCACAGTTTCCAGTGACCCCAAGTGAAATAATGGGAACATGGTGAGGGTTGCCAGGCATCCAGTATTAAACCAGAATGCCCAGTTGAAAAGGGATCGTGGTGGCTCCAGTTGGCACTACCCACCAGGCTATTCAAAGTCCATTTGACAGCACGGCAGGGGCCCAGGGATAAGGCAGGCTCCCTGCCTGCCCTAGCTCTGTGCAGCTCCCAGGAAGTGGTCGCCAGGTCCCCAAGGGTCAACTCCGCAGCTCCCATTGGCCTGGAATTGCAATGAATGGGAGCAGCACTTGCAGACACAAGGGCAGTGTGCAGAGCCTCCCTGGCCACCCACGCATCCAAGGGCTGCAGGGACCTGGCAGCCACTTCCCAGGAGCTGGTAAGCGCCATTGGAACTCCGCAATTCAAACCCTCTCCTGCAACCCTGCCCTAGTCTGGTGTCCCCTTCTCCTCCCAAACTCCCTCCCAGAGCCTGCACCCACCCCAACACCCTGCCCCAGTCCCCTCCTGCACCTGAAACCCTTCATCCCCGGCCCCACCCCAGAGCCCACACTCCCAGCTGGAGCCCTCACCCCTCCCAGCCCAGCTCAGACCCTCTCCCGCACCCTGAATCTCTCATTTCTGGCCCCACCTGGACCCATGCCCACAGCCCATACCTGCTCCCCCACTCTCTTCTAGCCTGGAACTCTTTCCCACACCCCAATCCTCTCATCCCTGGTCCCACCCCATAGCCTGCACCCCCAGCCAGAGCCTGCACCCCAACCTCCTGCCCCACGTAAGTGAGGGTGGGGGAGAGCGAGCGATGGAGGGAGGGAAGATGGAGTGAGTGGGGCAGAACCTCAGGTAAGGGGTAGGGTCGAGGCCTCAGGGAAGTGGCAGGGTAGAGGTGTTCGGTTTTGTGTGATGAGAAAGCTGGCAATCCTAAAATAGTACTTCTAAAAAGCAGGCCCAAACGGTTTAAAGTGGATGCCCAAAAATGAAAGCGCCTGCAATCAGAGGCCACTCTTGAAAATTCTGGCCTGTCTTTTCAAAGCACTGTAATTAGTGCCCAGTCTCCTGACACCTGTCCCTGTGTTCTAACCACAAGACCAAGTTGCCTCTGTGTGTGTGTGAGAGCGAAAAGAAGGTGGAACACTGACCACAGCCCTCTCCAGCTGGGGCTGCCCCAGTAATTCAAAACCCACTCTTTCCTATGAAAAATGTCCAAATGATCAAAGTTAATTCCCAGAATAATTTAAAGAAGCTCTTAGACACTACAATTAGGGGTGGCCCCTTCTGAAACCCTTAGATTTTTAGCCAGAGACTTGTTTTGCACAGTAGGAAATACTATTCAATTATTAAAGTTCCCTTTGAAGTTGTCTATCTTTCATAGTCCTCTGTTTGTGCATCTTCCTGCTAGGATTGCAATGAGGGTGGTGGTGGTGATGTTCCCAGTCTGGATGTGGCTCTGTCCATTGAACCTTCACGTTTCTTGCATGGTTTCAGTTTAGCCCTCTGAAAATTGGAAATGTGTTTTTGCTTATAGTCTAAGCCATGCAAAGTGCACTTGGATGCTATCCGTGCAATTTTTCTGGTCAATAAATTGTATGGTTGCAACAGTTATGGGATGTAGAATTATGTGGCATCCATCCAATCTAGTGTGGTGGTTTTGTGATGTTTTTAAATACTTGATGTATAAACCCATTATCTAGAGCGTGTTTTTTTTTGTTTTGTTTTTAAGTTGCTCCTCCAGTGTGAATGATCTGGGGGAGGGGAGGGGGAGTGGGGTAGGCAACATATTAATTGGCTTTCTCACTAGCCCCCCTTGAATTCTTGGTCTGTTCCAGCCCTGACTTTTGGGTAATTTTCTTCTTTTTAGGGGGTATATCTGTGCATTCCAGAATGAGAATCAGTCCTTCTGTTTCTTCCTCCCCTTGCTGTTGGTTTGAGTGCTAGATAATGCCACATTGGAAGCTATTTACAGTTCTGGAGTCACATGCTGGCGAAGGGGATGGATCACTTGATGATTTCCTGTTCTATTCCTTTCCTCTGGGGCGCCTGGCATTGGCCACTGTTGGAAGACAGGATACTGGGCTAGATGGACCTTTGGTCTGACCCAGTATGGCCATTCTTATGTTGTTATGGTACATTCTGCTTCTAAATATTTTCCCTTGGAATATATGCTATGTGCCCAGGTAGTTGCCAAGAACCACTATCATCTGTACAAGTTATAAGAAAGCTGACACAATTCCCTTCCTCTCTTCTGTGTGTCAACAAATTTGCAAGTCTATTGGCAGGAATTTTGGACTACTTCATATTCTCTTCACTGAATTTGTCCCATTTAAAAGGTTTAGTCAGTTAGTTACAGGCCACTCGCTAGTTATGTCCCTTCTTCTCCTTTGAATATGGTCTCTGATAGTGTGTGTGTGTGTGTGTGTGCGCGCGTGCGCGCGCGCTGCTTAAAAAAAGTTCCCTCAAAACAATTTGCTTTGTCCTAGCACCTGCCCCAGTAGGATTCTTCTGTGAATTTTTCCCTTCCGCTCTTCCTTGATGCTACCAGTAGATGGCAATCATGGACTGGACAATAAGCAGTGAAGCGCACATCCACGTCCTCACCTTTCTTTCAGCATGTGGTGTGGTGCAGTGCAGGTTTCCTTAAGTGAGAAAGAAACATGACTAAACCCTCTAAGACAACAAAAATAAAATGTAGAACCCAGCAAGCAACCTCCAGAGGGTAGCTGGGAACTTAGTCCTTGCTAGAAATAGTAAATAGCCCCTTTTAAGGTTCTTTGTCTACAGAGAACACCCCACCACCACAGAAGGGTAGAGTGATGGATTGTGTGTATTTTTGGGGGGAAGTATAAGTACTCTGTGATTTAGATGATTTAACCCTTAGAATCCTTGCATTTCCCTAGCTACCTGGCAAATGAGTGATTAGATACCTACTTGCTAAAGACAATACACAGATTTTTTGTTTTAAACTCCTTCCACAGCTTGGTTCCAGTGACCATACCCAGTAAGAAGCCCAGCTCACACCACAGTGTGGGGATCTCTCCAAGTATGTCATGTTGGCTTTGTGTTGAGCTATTACTTTTTTAAAAAGGTAAGACACAGGGCTCTCTGATATAGCTATCAAAACAGTTGCCGTATTTTGTTATGGTTAAAATGGTTATGGAAGCATCTTAGTAAGGCAGCCCAACCAGAGAAAACGAGCCCCTTTGTTTACCACATTTGGTACTCGCACAGATAATAGCCCAAATGTAAAGAGAGCTGGGGCAGTGCAATGGACAAGCGTACTGGAGTGTGCTCTGGAAAGTTTGTTTCAGTTGGGATTTCCTGAGATCAGAATAAATAAAAACAAGTAATTAACTGTCTGAAACCCCTCTAGTACATGGGGTTAGATGTCTGATAAAGTTACTTGTGTCATCAACTGGTGGCTAATGGAATGATCCAGCCAAGGGAGTGTTTGTCCAATGGTGCATTCTAGGGACTCTTCTACTATTTTGTGGGGAGGGTTGGAGGGTAAGCTCGCATTGCTATGTTACCACCAATGCAGCTCCAGCAGCAGTGCTGGTAGCAATACACTAGGCAAAGCTCAGGAGGCTGCTGTTCATGGTGATATTTAATTTCTTTTTTTAAATTTTAAAACAGCCAGCATGTCATCCAAACTCCTTGTGACTAGATATGCAACCGAGGTAACCCCCCCAGCATCTTATCTAGGCTATTGCTGCTCTGGTAGTAGTGGAATGGGAGATTTCCCTACAGTCTAATGTACATTCGGTGAAAAAACTGTTACCGGGATATTGACTGCATGAAACTACATGTTACAACGGCTGTCTTTGCAGCAGTCCAGTGCCTCTGCAGCAATGTATGACAGAACACACAGTCAGATGTGTAGGACTTCCATGTTTTTGGAAGTAAAAGCTTGTGACTAGTTGAGTTAACCCTTAATACTATCATTTTACAGACTTCCTAGAAAGAGAACATGTGGCATATATACAATAGAGAGAGTGCTTGAAAATATATTTGCCCCATCACCAAGTTGCTTGCTGGCAGTGGCAAGAAATCTTTCAATAGAACTGCATCCACACCGAGCATGTCACATAACTGGTGGTGTTCCAGCGCATTCCTAAAACATGTGCCAGGCCCTAAAAGGGATACTATGTGGGGACTATGGGGTAACTTCCAAAATGGGGCACTGCATTGTGGGATAGTTAGTGGGTCCGCTTGGCATTTTCCTCATCATGCTGGAAAAATTCTTATGGCTTGATCCAGCTGGTGGATCTGTACCAATGCTTGTGTAGTGCCTGCAACAGTTGTGGAGTATGGATGCAAGGTGCTTTACATATGCTGTCAGAACAAGATGTTGCAAACAATGTTTTTACAGTGCTTTTTCATTTAATGCCAACAAGGCTGAACTGGTACCAAAAAGCTCACTTGTAGCATAGCACGCTGTTGTGGGGATGAACAGTGCTCGCAACATCTGCTAGCCTCTTTGGTCCCTACAACAGTGCACTTCCCTAGGTGGAACTATATGGTCTGTAAGCAGCAGATCTAGCAGGTGAAACCAAAGCCTAAGAATAAACATGTTCCCAAACGCATACAGTTTGTTCCAATAGTCACAAGCCTAAACAGTCACAGTTTGTAAAAGCAATAGATATCAACACTGGACATTAAATAAGTATAATGCTAAAGGAGCAGAGGAAAACAATGCTACATTTTCTCATGCTAGAAGTGATATGGTGCATCCTACATAACTTTCACTTGGCTGCTCAACCTGTCCCTTAGCCACCTAAAACAGTTCCTTGGGAATCTTAAGTGCCCACTGGAGAACCCAAATGTGGAAGATGGTCATGTGAGTCTAGCAGTTGGGCCCAAAGTGTCCAGTCACTGGGTAAGTATATCTGGGAATTTCCACTTTATTTTCTAAAGACTCAGAAGTGAGGATTTCCTTATCAGACAGTAACAAATAACAAGCCACGTATATCCTGCACAATAGAAATGAGGCCAAATTGTTCTTGTATAAAGGATTATCTTTATATCTCATCTGTGTAAAGTGGCAAAATCCATACTGAATAACTGCCCACAAAGACACTCTCCCTTAAGAGAGTAGTCCTTAGATAAACGAAGAAAATCTGTCCTATACCTCAACAATAACTTTGCTACTTAAGGAAAGTAAAACTTCTCTTCTAAAGGAACACCGAGGAAAACATGGAAGCCTGTGGGGCACTCGGGTGGCTCACTGAGTAAAAGACATTGTAAAGTTAAGCTGGCATTTTTGAAGGAAACTTATCAATTGTAGGGCTATTCGTATTTTACCTCCTGATCAACAAAACTTAAATGCCAGCCCATCTAAATGTCTGACATCCTTGGTCTCTTAAGCTGCCTATTCCAAGCAGGTGCAGAAGAAGTATGGCTAATTCCAAGTATTTAAAATCTACTAAATGTGGCTATCAGAACAGACATCCATCTGTCAAAAGCCTACTTGAATTTTTGCTAAAGATCAATGGATTACTCTGTGTCTCCAGTATCTATAAAGTGCCCATCACTGCAGTATCCTAGTGCTGTTTTACAGGGAATGCAAAGCCAGGAAAACAAATCTTTCTTAAACTATTTCTCTTCTGATTATATAATGATTTGGTCACTTCCTGCTTGACTCCCGTGTCCTGTTCTGGGCTCTATCCACTAAGCTGGGCCCCAGCTCTAACCATGGGGAGTAGAGGGGGGGGTCACCTGTGAGAGAGTGGTTAGAGCCAGACTACCTGCTGGTTAGGGTGATGACCTTTTCAAAATGCAAAAACAGGACACATGTAGGAGCCTGCCCCATCTATGGCCCTGCCCCCCTGCTCCTCTTTCCTCCTGGCCAGGCCAGAAGCGAGAGCTGGGTAGTGGTAAGAGCTGCGCAGGGAACCCAGTCCACTGGGCGGAGCCCTGAATCCTCCACCTGCCCTGGTTGGGGGGCTGGGGTGCCCAAAAGCAGCCCCGGTCACATGTCTCCACCCCCTGGAGTGTGCCACCCAGGGCAGGTGGAGGGTTCTGGGCTACCCACAGCAGCCCAGGCTCCCTGGATGGTTCTTGCTACTGCCTAACTCTGGATGCTGGCCAGGAGCAGAGCTTATGGGGGCGGGGCGGGGGGGAAATAAAACCCAGTTCTTGACCTTTGTCTCACTGCAGTAAACTTTCCACTTACGTCAGGGATTCTCAAACACTGGGTCGGGACCCCTCAGGAGGTTGTGAGCTGTCATCACCACCCCAAACCTTGCTTTGCTGCCAGCATTTATAATAGTGTTAAAAATATATTAAAATGCGTCTTTAATTTATAAGGTGGGGTTCGCACTCAGGCTTTCTATGTGAAAGGGCTGAGCAGTACAAATGTTTGAGAATCACTGACTTATGTTTATAACATGGTTGGCTAGATTGATTTTTGTCTGTGTCCCTGTAATATAATGTTCAAATCTGAACACAAAAGGGTAAGAATAATGTAGCTTGTTTTAGACTATAAACCTGCAAGGCCTTTTCCTAGCCATGTCTTGGATTGTCTATTTCGTCTGTAAAGTGCTGCACGTGATGGGCTTTTCCCTTGAACTTGTATCTTGTTTGTTACACATCGGTATGTTAATCCTCTCTGCCTTTACTGGATTGAATACATATTTTCCATTTATTGTGTACAATACTTTAGCCTTTACCTTCAATTCTGAATACAGCTTGAATCTTTTCAAAGTTAATGTTAATGAAAGTCATGATTTTCTGCATCTTTTATTTACCCCAAAGAAATAAATGTCTCCACAGCTTTTTCCTGTACTCTTTGATAAGTTTCTGAGTTGCCTCGGCCAATAGAATAATCATATACAGTTTAATATTGTATATGATTATTCTCTCTCTTTGATTTATGGTAAATATAAGCTTGTTCTTGACTAAAGCCCTCTATTCCTTATGTATTAAATGAAAACAATGAGCAGATGGGGTCATATTCTTAGCTGTACCAAAGCAGTGTTTGATGTAGTTGAGGAGAGATGCACATATTTAATTTAAAAAAAAAATAAAAAAATCAACCAGCTCAGAGGATCAGGGAGATTTGATAATCCCTTTGGAAGTACAGCATATAGCATGTATCTAGTAGGTGATAATTACTGCATTCCAATGGGATTAGTGCAATGGTATCCCGTTATTGCAGAGTGAAACTTCACTATGGTAGTGAATCAATGGGAACAGACATAAGTCTGGCCTAAACTAGGAAATTCGGTTGATATAACTACATCCCACAGGAATGTGAAAAATTCACTTTCCTGAAGAACACAATTAAACTGACCTCACCCTGGTATAGACTGTACTAGGCTGACCAGAGAATTTCCTGGTCAACCTAGCTATTGCCTCTGAGGTGGATTACCTATGCTGATGGGAGAAGTCCTCCCCTCAATGTAGGTAATGTCTTCACTGATGCACTACGGCTGTACCACTGCAGCATTTTAAGTGTAGATGAGCCCTTAACATGCGCTTGAAAGCTTTGCTGAATAGAGATGCACTACTGAATTGACCTATAATAATTACACTGTTTTTATGTCCACTGTAGAACTTATTCCCAAGAGACATCTAACTAAAATCTCTAACAGGTAAAGCAGTGATTCTCAACCTTTCCAGACTACTGTACCCATTTCAGGAGTCTCAAGGCCAAGCCCCACGTCCTGGGACTGAAGCATGTAATTTTAGCTTCACAGGGCTCCCTGTGGCACAGAGCCTGAGGCAACTGCCCTGCTTGCTACACCCTAATGCCAGCCCTCCACTAAACCTGTCCCGTGACCAGGGCTTAAATTCAGCCAGCACTGTCAAGAGCAGAGTTCCACTGACTATTTCAAACCTGTGGGGCTGAAGCCCTGAGCCCTGAATGGGGGAAGTATAGCGGAACTCTGGGAAATACACCTCTACCTTGATATAATGCGACCTGATATAACACGAATTTGGCTATAATGTGGTAAAGCAGTGCTCTGAGGAGGCAGGGCTGCGCACTCCAGTGGATCAAAGCAAGTTTGATATAACACAGTTTCACTTATAACACAGTAAGATTTTTATTTATTTATTTATTTATTTATTTATTTGGCTCCTGAGGACAATGTTATATCAGGGTAGAGGTGTACTACATGAAAATTTAAGCCCTTGGAGGGGGCGGGGGTGTTGTGACTCCCAGGTTGAGATCAGCTGATCTAGATTAATTGATGACCCCCTGGAAGACCTCTGCATACCCTCAGGTATAGACGTACCCCTGGTTGGGAACTGCTGCTGTAGGATATCTATAAAATGCACTTGTTTACCTGAAAATGCCCTAATTTTCTTACTGTCTGTAATCTAATCCTGCAACAATAAAATACAAGGTAGTCAAGTCCATCTGATAAATTGTATTTCTACTCCCCTATAATTCCAAGTAGCCAGGCAACTTTAGGTACTTTTGTGTGTGTGTAAAATACATATACACATGCACACACACCTCCTTATTCCCAATTTTAATTCTCTGCATAATTACAGCATCAAAAAGCTGCTTAATCTAAATTACCACAAAGAAGACAAAAGTAATTTTATATTTTATAACTATCTAATTTATTTTTTCCCTAGAGACTTATTTTTGCAACATACAGTCTGGTTCAGATGCTAGAATGCTGCCTTTGGAATATATTCATCTTCATCAGGACAATTACATAACTCAAACTGTACCTAATACTCTAGCATAATATGCGTGAACAGCTGTAACTTTTACTCAGTCACTTCACCAATTAGATTAATAAAGGTATAGTACCTGTCAAGGTTCCTCCTCCACTCTGAACTTTAGGGTACAGATGTGGGGACCTGCATGGACATTTCTAAGCTTAATTACTAGCTTAGATCTGGTAACACTGCCACCATCCAGAAATTTCAGTGTCTGGTACACTTCCTGTCCCCCTAAAACCTTCCCCTCCCTGGGCAGCCTTGAGAGGCTTTTTCACCAAGTTCCTGGTGAACACCAATCCAACTCCTTGGATCTTAACACAAGGAGAATTTAACCATCCCCCCCCTCCTTTCCCCCACCAATTCCTGGTGAGTCCAGATCCAATCCCCTTGTATCTTAAAACAAGGAAAAATCAATCAGGTTCTTAAAAAGAAAGCTTTTAATTAAAGAAAGAAAGGTAAAAATCATCTCTGTAAAATCAGAATGGAAAATAGTTTACAGGGTAATCAGATTCATATAGCCCAGAGGAACCCCCTCTAGCCTTAGGTTCAAAGTTACAGCAAACAGAGGTAAAATCCTCTCAGCAAAAAGGAACTTTTACAAGTTGAGAAAACAAAAATAAGACTAACATGCCTTGCCTGGCTGTTACTTACAAGTTTGAAACATGAGAGACTGATTCAGAAAGGTTTGGAGAGCCTGGATTGATGTCCAGTCCCTCTTAGTCCCAAGAGCAAACAACCCCCCAAAACAAAGAGCACAAACAAAAGACTTCCCTCCACCAAGATTTGAAAGTATCTTGTACCCCCATTGGTCCTCTGGTCAGGTGTCAGCCAGGTTTACTGAGCTTCTTAACCCTTTACAGGTAAAAGAGACATTAACCCTTAACTATCTGTTTATGACTGTACCATCAACATCCATCACTAATTTCATTCACTCCCAAACCTACGAAAGTCACTGGTAATGAATTCTCCCATATCTTCCTTCTTCACACACACACACGTTTTCCCCTTTGTTGTGGTTGGCAACTCTTATACAACTCAATTTTTGGTACAATGGTGTATTGCCCCTCCCCTCACCCCCCAAAAAACAAAAAAACTAGTAAGAGTATCTGCTATGGCCACTGACCTACATCAAGAGATATAAACCTTTCTGGCATCTCAGTCTAGGTTCTGATCCAAAGTCCGTTGATGTCCACAGGAAAAAATCCTATTGCATTTAGTAGGCTTAGAGAGTAAAGGGGCAGCAAATAGAAACAAAACATTTATTTTGAAGTTTGGGCTAAATAAATGAGCTTTAGCTAAATATCTAAAGGGGTTGATTGTCATACTTTTAGGATTCCATCCAGATCCCCTTAGAATATTGATTCTAACATGCCCCTGAAATTCTTGAGCAACTGAACAATTTACATCATTTATAAAGGAGGCCTCAACAACCCAACAATAATCATGAATGGAAAAATAATAGAAATAAAAGGTAATAGCTGTCCTCTGTTAATTGGGACAACAGCGCTTAATTCCGGATGAACCTATTAATGACCCCCAAATGGATACACACATCCATTTCAGAAGCAGTCTGAAGATTATTCATGCTACTACTATGAATAATCTGCGTAGGGATTTGGGTGCAGGTCACCCAAGAGGTACATACATGCTCACATAGATTGTAATGTAGTCCTCCTCCTTGAAATACCCATTCATGGCTTCTGTCAAAAGGCTGCTGAGAATCCAGGAATTAGGCAAACAATGAGTATTGGGTGCCTATAGATAGGGCCCTATCAAATTCCTGGTCCGTTTTGGTCAATTTCCTGGTCATAGTATTTTTAAAAGACTATATTTCATTATTTTGGATACTTAAATCTGAATTTCAGATTTAAAACTGTAGGGGTCCTGCCTCAAAAGCGGTTGGGGAGGGGGTTGCCAGGTGATTGTAGGAGGGTGATGGTATTGCCACCCTTACTTCTATGCTGCTACTACTGGCGGGGCACTGCCTTCAAAGTTGGGTGCCTGGCCAGCAACCACTGCTTTCTGGCCACCCAGCTCTGAAGGCAGTGCAGAAGTAAGAGTGACAATACCATGACACCTCACCTCCCCATAGTAACCTTGCTACCCCCTCTCCCCACCAGAGCCCATTTTTGGTCAAGACCCCCAGTTCGAGAAGCACTTTAATCTATATAGTATAGGGTAAAAGTAAACAAAAGATCAGATTTCACTATCCATGATGTTTTTCACAGCCATGAATTTGGTAGGGCCCCACCTGTAGAACACACATTAATTTTACAGAATTTGGCTTATAAACCTCATCTTACTGAATTAAAAAGTAGGAAGTTGTATAGGGACTAATTCTGCAACCCTTGCTTATGCAAGTAGTCGTCATTGCCATGGAAGTGAATGGGATGATTTGTGTGAGTAAGAGCTACTTGTGTGAGCAAAGGTTTCAGGATCAAGTTACCTTAACAAGTGAAGTCTCAACAGAGCAGTAAAAATCCATGCATAATAGTCATTTCTTTTTCTCCTGAAAGAATGTCTCCCTTGAGAGGTCATTTCTGTAGGACAAATTAGGATAGCACTTATATGAGACTCCTCACAAATGGCCGTGAGAAATAAGGTATCTGTTACACAGCTTCAAGGTTGTTTGTTGTGCATCTTACCGGATGAATTAAAGCTTCAGCACTGGTGTGGAACACATTTCAGTACAATTGACAACTAACTTGATTAGCCAAAACATACTCTTCACTGAAAGTCATGAATAACATACTCATGAAAGCTTTGGATCCACACCAATGGCCTTGGCAAAAGGCCACTGAAATTTCAAATCTTCCTGAGGGGTCATGGTAGAAAAGGCTGCTCACCCTAAACAGAAGAGAAAAAGAAACCAGAAAGATCAGTCAGGCTGATAAGGATCATTTGGGGCCTGGTCTCACTATCTGCTAAACAACTGCACCTCCCATCACAGTCTGTAGGAGTTGAGGTCACTCAGCACTTTGCAGAATAGGATCCCCAGTAGTGAAATATCCCAGATTTGATAGTCTCGTATGGGAAGATGCTGAATGCCTCCCGAGTCAGTGAACATGTAAGTACTCAGCACCTCAGGATCAGGCACTAGAAAGTGGGAACCTATTTCAGGTTGCCTGAGCCACATTTGATGTTTGATACTGTAACCTTTGGAAATTGAAAACAAAAAAAGGGTGTGTGGGGGGACAGAGTCTGCAAACATTATCCTAACTTACTTGAATGGTCCTCTTGAAATCTGTGGGCCTACTCCTATGACTAAGTATTTGCAGAATTGGGTGTCAATAACTTAATTTCAGATGTGAAAGCGTCTGTGTTCTTATTTATAATCAGAGCCTCAGATTCTGGGAGTCCACATCAACAGAATCCACCCCTGACCACAGAAGTGGAGCCTGCAACTTCAGCTTTTGTTTTAAGGAAAGTATGTTGCTAGCCTTGATGGTGATGAAGAAAATCTTGGCAAGCATGAATTGCAAGAATAAACCAATGCAATGTTCTCTTCCTAGTTTCCAGACAGCCTGGTACAACATCTGTGGGGGGTGAAATACCTCATTCATCTCAATGAGTCTGAAATGCGGAAGATGAATGTTTAACTCTCCAGATGGCTTTTGTAGGAACAGCCAGATGATGAATTACCAATAATTCCATGATGCCAAACTGCCTCCTATTTCTCTCCAGGTGCCAAAAGCCAAAATTTCTCTCTAATCAGGTACCCAAACCTCCAGCTTTCCTTCCCTCTCCCCCCAACAATTTATACAGTTCAGTTCTGTGTGGTTAGTACAAAAATCTGCAGAAAATGTGGGGACAGTAAAATAAATTTAACTGAATGCACCTTCCCCCCTCTGGGGATGATATACTGAGTGCAGAATATCTTTTCCTGGCATAGTTAAGAAGTGTTCCCGTATATTTCCCCACTCCTTCTTGGCTGGGGCTGTGGGAGTGTCTCCTCCTGTTTCAGTCTGCTTTACCTGGTGCATGGAGATTTGTCTACAGCTGCTGATCCTTTGCTTTCTGAGCATGCAGAGAAAGTACCTCCACTGCACTCAGTGAAATATACATGAAGGTTTCAATGTTTGTTTAATGCAAATTGTCTCATTTTTGGAAAGTAAAATATCAGTGTTTAAACTTTTTTCTCTCTTGTAAACTAACTATATGTTTTTTTCATTTATATTTGCACTAAAATATGACTTGCCAAAACATTCTGAAAATAAACTGCCTTTTCTCAAGAATAAAAACACGGTTATAGGGGGTTGAATCCCTCAATCCCTGTTCAGATGAGTAATCCTTACTAACTTGAGTAGTGCCATTGATATCCATAGGACTAAGATTTATGCCCAAGGTTTGCTGGCTCAGGCTTGAGCTCCATATGTAATAATCACTGCGGACTTTCTTTTTCTTTTCTTTTTTCAAAGCGTCTGTAAACCTCTTCACTCTGATAATTTCCACCCACCCCCGCCATTTTTCTAATGAGGAAATGCCCACACTGTTAAAATTGGAGTCCTGAGAAATGTTGACTTTTGGTGATTATTTTGTAAAGTTTCATATATTTTTGCTTTGGTGGGATTTTCTTTGTTCACACTGAAAAGCCAACTGTAAATGTGCTGGGGAGATGCAGTGTGGTTGGAGATATCACTGAGAATTAGTTAACATGTATTTAGAAATGTAGTTCTTCAGTATAGTGTGATTGTCAAGGTTTCTTTCCCCACTCTGAACTTTAGGGTACAGATGTGGGGGACCTGCATGGACACTTCTAAGCTTAATTACTAGCTTAGATCTGGTAACTCTGCCACCACCCAGAATTTCAGTGTCTGGGGCACTCTCTGTTTCCCCCTGGGTTGCCTTGAGGGACTTCACCAATTTCCTGGCGAACACAGATCCAAACCCCTTGGATCTTAAAACAAGGAGAAATTAGCTATTCCCCCTCCTTTCCCCCCACCAATCCCTGGTGAGTCCAGATCCAATCCCCTTGGATCTTAAAACAAGGAAAAATCAATCATGTTCTTAAAAAGAAAGCTTTTAATTAAAGAAAGAAAAGGTAAAAATTATCTCTGTAAAATCAGGATGGAAAATGCTTTACAGAGTAATCAGATTCCTATAGACTAGAGGGCCCCCCCCCAGCCTTAGGTTCAAAGTTACAGCAAACAGAGGTAAAATCCTTCCAGCAAAAAGAAACATTTACAAGTTGAGAAAACAAACATAAGACTAACATGCCTTGCCTGGCGAATTACTTACAAGTTTGAAACATGAGAGACTGATTCAGAAAGATTTGGAAAGCCTGGATTGACAGTCTGGTCCCTCTTAGTCCCAAGAGCGAACAACAACACCATAAAGAGCACAAGCAAAGACTTCCCTCCACCAAGATTTGAAAGTATCTTGTCCTCTTATTGGTCCTCTGGTCAGGTGGCAGCCAGGTTTACTGAGCTTCTTAACCCTTTACAGGTAAAAGAGGCATTCACCCTTAACTATCTGTTTATGACAGTGATATTACCATGAAAATGTGGGTCTTCAAAGCATTGTCCGACAGGATCTTTGTGCAATTAGTGCTCTTCATTTTGAGTACTAATAGTTGATGTGCAAAAAGTTTTCTTTCTCTCCCAGCTTTAGTCAGAGAAAAACACAAGAGGACACTTTAATCTACCTCGTTTAGCAAAGGCTATATTGTCTTGGAAAGGTTTAGGGATTAAAGTGCCAAGCTTGCTTTTCTAGCATTTCCATTTCATGATAATGGACACTGTGTTAGTAGAACAATCTGGGCTGGTCAAGAATCTAGAGGAATTACAAGAGAATGACACCTACAAGAAAAATACACATGGCAGCTTCAGAAGAGAAATTCTCTTGCTAAATAACTCTGTGGCTGCAGCCACACCTCTTTGATCAAGTACCCTAGCTTAACAAAACAGCAGATGCCCAATATTTGGAAGCGAAACTTTCAATGAAAGCTCAGAGGCTTTAGAAAGTGGTATAGGTGGCACAGTTACCTCTAAGTGCTTAGCCAGTGCCCCATGAGGGGGACTGAATTGGCCAGTATATGGATGATGCATAAAAACCAAGTTTGTGTGGGGGGGGGGTTGTGTGGTTTTTTTCCTCACAAAACTTGGTACCTACAAAGCTGTGTCTGAAATTCAAACTAGTGAGTCTGCCAACTAAATTCCCTTTTTCATTTGAATTGTAAAAGTTTTATTTTTTATTTCCTATCTTATGCCAGATGGACACTTTTACTGGTGCTGGTGAATATATCCATGTTTTGCCCTACAAGTGGCTACTATATATTTAGCTTATGGTTAAAGTCATACATAATAAAACACCAAATGGGTGCAAGTGCAAAAGCAGTAAATTTATTCCCTCAAGCTTCAAACGGTCCTGAAATTGTGTTTCATTGTCTGAAACTAAATGTGGGAGCAACACTGCACAGTCCAGGAACTCCCTTAATTCAAGAACAACTTTCTACAACTATTGCCCTTTTGTGCTGTGGGGGGCAGTTGGATTAGTCTTTCAGATTTTTTTCCCCCTCCACTACCATCCCACCCCAACCTATTTTAACAGCTCCATAGTTTACATTTTGGATGGAAAAAGTTCCAGGGTTCCCTGTGCTTCTTGCAGGAACAATGTTTAATGGCGGAACGGCAGGCTATCAGGTCTTTCTTTCTGTTGGAAATTCTGCTGGATTCTAAGGAAAAGTTATTTACTTATTCCCATAATACAAGAACTAGGGGTCACCAAATGAAATTAATGGGAAGGAGGTTTAAAACAAATAAAAGGAAGTTCTTCTTCACACAGTGCACAGTCAACCTGTGAAACTCCTTGTTTGAGGAGGTTGTGAAGGCTAGGACTGAACAGCGTTTAAAAGAGAACTGGATAAATTCATGGAGGTTAAGTCTACTAATGGCTATTAGCCAGGATGGGTAAGGAATGGTGTCCCTAGCCTCTGTTTGTCAGAGGGTGGAGATGGATGGCAGGAGAGAGATCACTTGATCATTACCTGTTAGGTTCACTCCCTCTGGGGCACCTGGCATTGGCCACTGTCGGTAGACAGGATACCGGGCTAGATGGACCTTTGGTCTGACCCAGTATAGCCGTTCTTATGCCGTGAAGGACAAAAGTATAAGGGACTTTCTGCTGAGGTTGAGTAAGGAATGACCTCTTGCTGTAATTCTAGTATTAAATAAACAGCACCTTGCTGATTCTTAAACTCCAACTCAAGTATGCAGAGTCCATTATGAAAACTGTCGCTACATCGAGTATATCACACTTCTCTGTTGTAGCTGTTGATAAGATTTTCTTTTCTTTTCTTTTTTTCCTTTTTTTCTAGATAAACTTGCCAGGATGAAATACCAACACATACGCATAGACAAGTTTATACAAACAGTGCTGATATCTTTTGTTTGGCTGCCATTGAAATGAACTGGCTGGTGCATATATGCAACCACTGTTCTCTACTGGATGGAATTGCAGCTGCTATGCTGTGTGTCCTAAGCTCTGTACTGCTAACGTTTCTCTATTAGTTCAAGCAGCAGGGCTTGTGCTTTAGAAACAGGTGCATATGAATTCTATCCCCACGCTCTTAGTGAAATTCTCTCTCTCACATAATCTCTTGCATGGTGGTAGGTTTCAGAGAGGTAGCTGTGTTAGTCTGTATCAGCAAAAACAATGAGGAGTCCTTGTGGCACCTTGGAGACTAACTCCTATCTTTTCATGTGCTGTGTATTTATACCTGCCTACTGTATTTTCCACTCCATGCATCTGATGAAGTGGGTTATAGCCTTGAAAGCTTATGCCCAAATAAATTTGCTAGTCTCTGAAGTGCCACAAGGACTCCTTGTTTTCACATAATCCCTGTAATCTTAGGAGGCCACAAATTTATTATATTATGGGTGTAGGTGGGTGATTGCATTATTTTTCAATGACTAAAACAAGTCTTGATTCTCCATTTACGGGGGATGGGGGTGAATCAGGCCCCAAGTCCCCTGCCCTCTCTCAAACTGGTTAAAACAATTTAAAGTTACCACACTGCTGGGGAACACTTTGTAATGCTGACAGGTTTTTTTTTTTTCTAAAGGCTTTCCTTCCCTGTTTGCTGCAATGAGGCAGCTATAATCCCTTGATTAGTAAACTTCTCTACCATACTAGAAACTCATAAACCCTGAAAGAAATCTAGTATAACTAGTTGCCAACGTGATGCCTACATCAATACTGTAGAGGTACCATTCAAGGAACACACACATTAAAAATAACCAAATTTATCCTGTTTTCCAAATCCTATGTCAGTGTGAGACTTTATTGCATATGTAGGGAGAATTAACTTTCCACTAGCATGTGGTATGATGACCTTCAGTTCCAATATTATAGGAGATGGTTGTGTCCAACAGTTCATATATTGTGCAATCATTCAGAACCCCCAAATTATATCATAAAATGAATCTTCTGTTGTTGCTGTTTCTTCTACATACTCTCCCACAAAAGGTAACAGCATTTGAATGCTCTTTATTCAGCTGGGAGGTAATATGAAAAGCCTGTTTCTGCAGCTCATACCAGAGAGACTGGACCAGGTTCACCTGTCCTGGTGCAGAATTTGACCTGAGGGCAGAACCCTAGTAGTGTTACTCCAGCCACTTTCCCTTAACTTTTCCACTGGGCTGGAGAGTAGCTTTAACTTCCAGTTAAAGTCATTCCCATTGAGTCAGGCTGCTGAGAGGATGTGCTGTATCGGTGAATTCCCTACTACTTGGCCATGTCCCTTTCCTAGCAAGGCCCAGTTTTAGGGCTCCACTAGACTGCTGGTGAATGAGAGATTGTGGATACTTTTGACGATTGCATCCCCCCCAATGGACTGTCCACTGCTTTGGGTGTCCACACAGGGTAAACATTTAGCATAAATCTGAGTGAATGTAGTCTTCATCTCTGACCTAGTAGAGAAGATAATTCTTGATTAAGCTAAAGTGCTTCCTCTTCCTTCCTTTTTGAATGAGTTCAACTTCATCTTGCCTTGAAGCTCAAGTCTAAGGATATCCTATCAAGCAAACTTCATGAAATGCCTATATGGCAGCTGTGTAGATATAGACTCAAAGAGTTCAGGTCAGAAAGGACCGTTATGATCATCTAGTCTGACCTCCTGCACAATGCAGACCACAGAATCTCACCTGTCCACTCCTGTAACAAACCCTTAACCTATGTCTGAATTATTGAAGTCCTCAGATTGTCCTGTCTGTGCATGAGGTAGACCATCTAGAACCTATGAGTAGGTGGGGTACTTGCTTCCATGTCCAAATATTCAGAGGGTCTTCTTTTGCCTCTTTTAATATCTATCATGTAAACTGAAGCTGACAATACTGAGTCAATAAAAACATGACTAAAACCATCAAACACTTTCATCTTGAGCACCTGACTGCAAACTGAAAACTAAATCCCAGTTTTTCCTCAAATTTTTTTTTTGCTGCTGTGTCCTTTGTATCAGTATTGCTCACGCTTCAGCCTAGAGAAGAGTCTTTGTTTTTCTTGTAATAACTCCCATTGTAACATGATGGAACAGCTCTGGTACAAAAATTTACAGCTGCCTACAAGATTTTAGTACACAATGGTAGCCATGGTTGCCTATAGACCAGCACTTCACCACATATATTAATTCATTCTGTCAGAGCGCTATTATAAAGGAACATAACACAAAGCAATCTCTGAACACTTCTTCCAAAGTGGGTAAAGGCCACTGCTGATTATTATTAACTCCACTTGTGCTCTGTGTTGCAATCAGCAGGCTTCCATACCAATACCTCTGAGAATCCTGCTTTACTGGATCTCCATTCTTTTCAGCTGTGGGGGCTAAGCCAATGAACAGTTTAAGTTGGAAGCCTAGAGAGACTTTGTTTGAACTGTATTGTGGTTGGGTAATGCAGCTGGTGTGGATCAAATACATTGTGCTACTAGCTGTGATGGCCACTTAACGATAAAAAGCAAAAACCAGGGCGGTGTTTTTAATTAAGATTCTTAAATGCATGTTTCATTTTGATGTATGACAGTTATTACCATACATATCAGTTGAGTAATAACAGGTTCTGAAGAATAGAGTTGAGGTTTTCCAGCAGATTATAGCATCTTTAATGTATGTGCATCAGTTTTTGACTGGATAATACCCATTCTCTTGTGAATAAAGCTGAAATTCTTCCCAATTCTATTGGGATATGTCACATGGACTGGATGTCTATCACTGAGATCTGGTTGGACAATGTAGAAAGACATATTTTGGTACAATAAGCTCCCCAACAGATAATTAATGGTCCATCGCTGTGATGATTTAATTCAGTTTGCAAAGCATAAGATGGCCAATTGCTGAGACAAACGTTTGAGTATCTGGCGATTTCCTATCAATTTTGTTCATGTTAACACTTCAAGGTTCAACTGGGGTATAGACCGTGAAGTTGTATGGGGAATTTCATAGATAATGCAACACCATATCAAAGAACTTATCATTGCCCTCAAGGATTTCAGTATAGATTGAGACTTCCATTCAGAAGGACCAGCATCCATCTTAGATGTGATGGTCTTTGTATTTGGCTTGACTGTCTCCTTAATCTAGATCCTTTAATTCCACTGATTGGTCACTGTGGTGACTTTGTTCCCTGCTGGTAAAATAGGTAAAGTCTCCAGGTCTTTTGGTTGCAAGGGTTATGGGCTCCTGATGGTCTTTTTTAATCCCTTGGGTTGAGCTGAGCTCTGGTTTCTGATGGGGACACCCATAGTCCTCTGTGATCCAAGAGGTCCAACACTAGTGATTCTCACCTTTTTTTGTGCAATGGCTTTGGTGGCATTAGCGTGAGATATTATCAGTGGCTCCCATAGCAATGGAAAAGGGACAATAGTTATTAAACATACAAACATGTCTTGATTATAAATTGCTTGACAATATTCAACTAGTCTTGGTCTTTCTTTATTGGGGAAGATGATTTAGGAAGTATGGCTGTTAAACTTCCATGGATCAGTGAGATTCTGAGAAAGCTTCAGCTTGGGTTCTGAATGCCCTTTGGATTTGACAGTGCCCTGCTCAGGATCATGAATGATTTCCTGCTGTTTTTTTTATTTAGGGTCAGATGTCCAGTTTTCTTGTACTGAACTTCATAGCACTTTTGATAGAACTAAAGACAGGGTGTGTAGATATTATGATGCTACACAAAATCCTACAGCAGGTAAACAGGGACTTAAGAGACTCTTCTGGTGTGCCTAGAACCCCATCCCCAGTGTTTCAAGATAAAATATGGTGGCAAGATCATCTCTAAACCATTCAGAAGATCACCAATACTCTGTTGAAACACAACACAGAGACAGGCCTGGGGCTGAAAGCTTGATTTCTCTCTTATTGTTCAGTGGTGTTTAGAATACAGGATTCTGATATGAGTCCCCGTCTCCAAAGCAAACATATCTTTTGGATTGTGCATAAGGGTTCTCCTTTGAATTGACAATAGATAGGAATAGACCGCTGTTTTTGTTGCAGCTCATACAAGATGGCAATAAAAACCTTATTAAAGAAAATGAATTTTCAAAACTGAGTTCAGCCTCAGGCTAATATAGCCAATAAAAAAATAAAATCATCAAGATGTACTGCCTCAGATGCCATTTTAAGACATGCAATTTAACTGTTCATGGTTAACTATGTTAAACTGTTTTATTTATCTGCATATGTAAAATGTGGTAAATGAACTAACTTTTTGAGATGAATTTCTTAAAAAGAATAGCACCACAATTAACAAGCAGCATTTCCAAGATTTAACTGCCAATACACTGAGTTAAACAATCTGGTGACCCCTCCAATAACGTTATACCAGACTACTTGTTTAAGCCACATTTGCATATATAAAAATCAATTAAGATTATAAAATTAGAACAACAGAACTGGATTGAAAGATCAAATATGCACTGCAACAAAATTGAGTGGCTATCATTAAAAGTCAAATCTGAAATTTTACAAATACTGACAGAAGTGTCAACCATCCATCCATAGTGAAGAAAAGAGGAATGAACCTATCCCAGTGTTTGTAAGTTGTTCTGAGATTCCAGAAGGCAGACTGCTATACGTGAGCCAAATGCTCTTCCTTTTCTCTTTGAGTATTAGGTTTTGTTTCTTCTTTAGAAGAAGGAGAAAGATAAAAGAGATTCCAAGCACTATTTTATTGTGACACTGTTGCCTCCCAACCTTGGACCTGTTAGAAGACCAAAGGGACATTTCCCCCTTCCCCCCCCCCCCGCATGCATGTTTGGAAGCATATTCCATGTAGTTTTTTGTTTTGTTTCCTCTGATTGCCAGGTGCTGAGTCTTTTCTTGGTTTGGTTGCAGTGATGCTACTTACCTGTTCCTGGTCCTCTGTGTAAATATACTGGGCTGCTCTGACGAGGCTAGAGATTTAAATGACCAACAGGCTGGCAGTGGTTTGTCCAAACTCTATTGTTAACATGTGGCGCTCCTGGTAGAAAACAGGAACCCTGCTTTACTGACTGGTTGTAGGGGATTCATTATCCTACCCAGAGGTGGGACTTGGGAGTGGCTCTCAGATGTAGGGTGCGAGCTAAGTAGTCCTTGGAGCGGATCCCTAAAGCAGTCAAGCCCTGGGAGAAGCCTTGGGTTGGATTATGTACTATTCCATGTCCAAACAGCTTCTATAAAATGTTTGGAGCAGGGTGGGGAACTACCAGCCTGCACAACTATTGCTCTTTAGCAACATTCTGAAAGGCTCTATTACAGTAGCACTGATTTGTTTTTTTTAACTTGCAAGTTACTTTACTATGCTGGTTGGGAGTATGAATAAATGTGCACATGCCGATAGCCAAAGCCATGCATTATTTATTGGAGGAGATGGGGGGAGGGGGAGTAAGACAAACTCAGAAGATAAAAGCGTGACTTTAAAGATGATAGTGAAACTTAAAGATAACTAGTGGGTTTCTGTGGTTTTTTTGGTTTCTCTGTTTCTAGTATTGATTGAAGAGGTGATGAACCAAGTGGTATATTCAAAATGGATATTCTACAGGCGATCCCTCAAGCAGGGCTGGCTTTAGCCATTTCGCTGCCCCAAGCACGGCGGCATGCCGCAGGGAGCGCTCTGCCGCTCGCTGGTCCCGCGGCTCTGGTGGACCTCCCACAGGCATGCCTGTGGATGCTCCACCGGAGCCGCCTGCTGCCATCCTGGCGACTGGCACAGCACCCCGCCCCAAGCACGTGCTTGGCGTGCTGGGGCCTGGAGCCGGCCCTGCACTCAAGTGCCTGGACACAGTCATAGAGACTTCTTAGCATTCATTTTACAGTTGTTAATAATAATATCACTGAGCACTTATTTTACTGAATGTTGCTATAATTAAATCCAGTTACATGTCGGTAGATAGGGTCTGCGAGAGAGAAATCAGTCAGTCCTGAGAGTAATGATGAACCTAAATCTGCATGTGTTGTAAACAGTGACAGATAACTGGCAAATCTGTGACTATTCTTAGAATATTGGGGGAAGTGCCCTATCAGTAGTGACAAGACTGTCTGTCTGTAGAATGATGCACAATGTGTATTGCATATAAAGTTATAAACATGCCATGTGGCTATTTTTTTTCTCTTCTCCTGGATGTTACTGTCTCAAGATCATAATATAATTAGGATTCAGAGAGAAGCACTGATTATATTGGAAATAGATGCACCATGCAGTTGCCAAAAGATTTATATGGAAGCTTTCCTGTAAACCAAGACAGACAAGTATATCTCAGACCATTGCAGAGTCTGCTTCATCCATGCTAAAGCTCAGTGGTTATCTAATAATCCTGGTGTCAAAAATAGTGATAAAACCTGAAGGCTTTTCTCATCTCATTGAGATAAAGGTACCAAGATTGAAAAAAGCAAAGAGTCATATCCAAAACTTTATTCTGCCAACTTGTCTTTCCAGTGAGACAACCAATTTCCTTCACTATTCTTTCCTATCTTGAGGAATGAAATCATAGCCCAGTCCCTCTACTATGGACAAGTGACACTTCTGTTGTCTCTACAAGAGCTGAATGGTGGTGGAGAATGTTTCTGGCAGGCCTAAGAGGTCACTGAAGTCTGTTTTAACAATTTCAGTGACTCATTCAGGTGACTGAACTTCTCATAGCTCAGCTGATCATCTGGGTGATTCCAGATTTGGGCAGTTCGGCCGTGATCTGTGGCTTGCTGAATGCAGGACAGAAATTGCCTTGCATGATCTCCTTGCTCCAGATTGTTAGCAGCTCTCTACCTTAATATCAGACTGGGCGTATGCTCCTGGCTTTTCTTGCAGGCCAATAGGAAGCACAGATAGGGCATGATGCAACTTTTCGCAAGTGTTCAGCCATCCAGCAGATGTGGATGCTGAGGTGATCACTATATAGAGAGCTATAACAAGAATCAGACATGTGGTAGTGGCCTACCATTTCCTGATTTACACAAGCCTTGACAGCTATGCCCTCTGGGATGGCTGAGACAGGGTGCAAAGGTTTCTGGGAGAACTTTATTAGAGTGCTGTCTGTATCACATGTTACAATGCACTTTGGGATCAACTCTTGCAGAGACACTTGAGAAGTAGGAGAACTGGTAACGCAGCTACCCAGACACAAGTAACTTTTCATCTACAAAGCAAAACAACTATGCCTGAGCACAGTAACTGCTCTAGCCCTTCCCCTGACCAAGGTCAAAGAATGGTTGGATGGCGCAAGCAGGAAATAGGAGGAAAACCTGATGTGCTTACAAACACACACAACCCAATGAGTAGATGGGCCTTAAACTGGCTAACAAAACACCACCTGCTTCTTAGCACCCTGAAGTCCTTGCTGGTCCCTCTGTCACCACCTAAAGTGATAGTGAACATTTTGGGAAACAATATTGTTAAATTCTGGTACTCTCTTCCCCTAGCCCAGAATACATGCAGCTCCCATTGACATCACATTGTATTACATAAAAGGCTTTTTTGTTTTGTTTTGTTTTTTTGGCAATGATGAACAAGTCACACACATTCCAGCTGCACAGCCTTTTAGCAAATTGAGATCTTCTGCTAATTGATCTGACTATTCAGCCCTCAGAATAGCATAGAGACAGCACTTCTGAAGATAACTAATGATATTTTATAAAAAATTCAAATTCTGGCTATCTACCAGCATTCCTTCTCTGTGCTGATATCAAAATTGAATGCAATTAAACACAAGCTGAATAGTTCACCAGAAATCAAGATAACTTTTGAATCTGGAAACATTTCCCAGCCCATAATAACAAGTGAAACAGAAGACAATGATATTTGCAACACTGGCTATATCTCTTATCTACGCTAGAGAGTGAACACTCAAATTGAAACTAGCATGATGGATTACTCTAATACTTTGTGCAGGAGTATGTATATGTGTATCTCTCAAAAATTTCACTCTCTCTATATATCTATATATGAGAGAGATTTTTAAACATTACATATCCTCTTACTTTTTTTCACTAGCAGACATAGATTGGTTACAATGAATGTAATCAACTTATAATAAATGTAGCTCTGTAGCTATAATATTTAAATGTAGGGAACTTGTAAATTCCAATTTTCACTGATTTGAGTGTCTGCTAAAAGTGAGCTTTCTTCTGCATTCAGTGCTTCAGAGATAGATGTGAAATTCCGGTCACAAGCTAATAGCTGATGCTTCAAGTACTGCAACCACAGTAAAAGCACAGTCTTTTGCTTCTGTGCAAGGCTGAGATGATCCTCTAAAGTCTCTTTGGGACTCTTCTTTCCAGAAAAGTAGAGGATGGGAGGGTGAGTGGTTTGGCCTCTTTCTCTCCAATTCAAGAAGCAAAAAGGTTTCTTTGGGAGGATTACAGGGGAACTATAGATTTCTCCTATTTTAATGCTTCCTTAGCACAAGCTTGGTAACTCAAGCATAGTTGGTGTTTAGGGCATTCCACTCAATGCCCCTCCTCACCTCAGGAAGAGTGTTGATAACTGCTGTCTCTGGAACTTAGGGCCAGCTTAAAACA
The DNA here is from genome assembly GCF_025201925.1 of Gopherus flavomarginatus. NCBI lineage: Eukaryota > Metazoa > Chordata > Testudines > Testudinidae > Gopherus > Gopherus flavomarginatus. Next base: position 73,510,515 of record NC_066619.1, on the reverse strand, counting down.
GGACCTGACTACAGAGATATTCTGTCTACTTCCTGTTTCTTCTTCAAGACCAGGCTAAGCATGGCCATAAAACCCATGGAATCGGTTAGTCGGAGATGAAGGAAATTCCCAAGGTATGGAACTGCTTACTCTGCTTCTGTGGCTGGAAGTAGACAGTTTTTGGCCAGTCCGTCTCCTGCACTGCATCTCATTCTCTGCTGCTTCTGTCACTTTTCTCAGTGGAGAGCCATGTGTTCTCACCCAGCCCTGAGGCCCCAGGCAAGTCTATATTTAAGCAGTCTTTTACTCTGAGAACCCCTGTTAGCAAAAAGCTTTGGGTCTTGAACCTGCATAGTAAACCTAGACCTTGCTTCCTTTCCCATCCAGAGGGGTTCCCACCAAGTCCTTTGATTTCTTCAGACAGCTCTTAGTCCCTCTGCCCTCATATCCACACAGACCTTATCACAAGAAAAGAACAACCTAAAGGAAGAGAGAAGCCCAGACAGTCCCTCTGACTGACAAAAACAGTCAATAATCATCTTCAAAGATGGGAAAATGTTCCACGTCAGCCTTGGTCACATAATTCAAACTGGTTCTCTTCCTACAGGACACGTTTGAGCTGGTGACTCTTACTCACTTCATCCTTAAGATCCTCAGAAGCTTACATCTGTAAAAA